>NC_091223.1:11524208-11643241 GCF_040958095.1 Procambarus clarkii | reverse complement strand
CCGGCCAAAAACCGCGCGATTTTCGCCGATAGCGGCCAAAAACCGTGCGATTTTCGCCGCTAGCGGCCAAAAATTGTGCAAATTTCGCCGCTAGCGGCCAAAAATCGTGCAAATTTTGCCGCTAGCAGCCAAAAATCGTGCGATTTTTCGCCGCTAGCAGCCAGAAACTATGGCGATTTTTGCAGCTGGCAGGCGAAAATAGCGCGATTTTCGCCGCTACCGGCCAAAAACCGCGCGATTTTCGCCGCTAGCGGCCAAAAACCATGCGATTTTCGCAGCTGGCGGGCAAAAATCGCGATTTTCGCCGCTACCGGCCAAAAATAGCGCGATTTTCGCCGCTAGCGGCCAAAAAACCGTGCGATTTTCACCGCTAGCGGCCAGAAATCGGGCGATTTTTGCCGCTAACGGCCGAAAACCGCGCTATTTTCGACGCTAGCGGCCAGAAACCATGCGATTTTTGCAGCTGGCGGCCAAAAAAACCGCGCGAATTTTGCCGCTACCTGCCAAAAATCGACCGATTTTCGCCGCTACCGGCCAAAAACCGCGCGATTTTCGCCGCTAGCGGTCAAAAACCATTCGATTTTCGCAGCTGGCGGGCAAAAATCGCGATTTTCGCCGCTACCGGCCAAAAATAGGGCGATTTTCGCCGCTAGTGGCCAAAAACAGTGCGATTTTCGCCGCTAGCGGCCAAAAATCGTGCGAATTTCGCCGCTAGCGGCCAAACATCTTGCGAATTTCGTCGCTAGCGGATAGAAACTATGCGATTTTTGCAGCTGGCGGGCGAAAATAGCGCGATTTTCTCCGCTACCGGCCAAAAACCGCGCGATTTTTGCCGCTAGCGGCCAAAAAACCATGCGATGTTCGCCGCTAGCGGCCAGAAACTATGCGATTGTTGTGATATGGATTCACATATCACAACAATCACATTGTTGTGATATGGATTGTTCTGGCTTACGTGCAAGGTCTTGGATTTTTTTCTGTTTTATATTAAGAAATTGCCAGTCTTGTTACTATTTGTAGAGTTAGAGATCTGCATTAAGGCCTCAATATTATATTCTTTATTTTTTTTATAACATGTTATCAGCAATTTTTGTGGTTGGTAATATTTAGATTAACGTCAGTGATGTATATGACAAGGGTTAAGACCCCTTGTGGTATGACAGCATTTTTCCCAGTCATTTCTTTAACAAATGAAAGGGTCCTCGTAACCATTCTTTTGTCCTTTCTACCATGTACCTGTTTGTTGCTTCTTGGTCTTTCATTTGGTACTTTGGCTATTAAAACAATGGCCTTTGATAATGTTGCAATTACCATTTCTAAAAAAAAATGAGCAGGTTCATTAGGCAGGGTTTGTTTTTAGCAAACAAAGTTTTACAAAAAAAAAAATTCCATTCCTTCAGGACCTTGCAGATGTTAGGTCAAACTAATTGACAGTAATCTGTTTTGCCCTTTCAAACAATGATGGTTTTTGGCCGCTAGCGGCAAAAATCGCACTATTTTTTGGCCGCTAGCGGCGAAAATCGCACGATTTTTGGCCGCTAGTGGCGAAAATCGCACTATTTTTGCCGCTAGCGGCCAAAAACCATGCGATTTTCGCAGGTGGCGGGCAAAAATCGCGATTTTCGCAGCTACTGGCCAAAAATAGCGCTTTTTTCGCTGCTAGCGGCCAAAAATCGTGCGAATTTCGCCGCTAGCGGCCAAAAAATCGGGCGATTTTTGCCGCTAGCGGCCAAAAACCATGCGATTTTCGCAGCTGGCGGGCAAAAAACGCGATTTTTGCCGCTAGCGGCCAAAAATCGTGCGAATTTCGCCGCTAGGGGCCAAAAATCGGGCGATTTGTGGCGGTAGGGGCCAGAAACTCTGCGATTTTCGCAGCTGGCGGGCAAAAAACCGCGCGAATTTCGCCGCTATCTGCCAAAAACCGTGCGATTTTCGCCGCTAGCGGCCAAAAATCATGCAAATTTCGCGGCTACCTGCCAAAAATCGCGATTTTCGCCGCTACCGGGCAAAAATAGCGCTTTTTTTCGCCGCCATCGGCCAAAAACCATGCGATTTTCGCCGCTAGCGGCCAAAAATCGGGCGATTTTTGCCGCTAGGGGCGGAAAAACCGCACTATTTTCGACGCTAGCGGCCAGAAACCATGCGATTTTTGCAGCTGGCGGGCAAAAATCGCGCGAATTTCGCCGATACCTCCCAAAAATCGCGATTTTCACCGCTACCGGCCAGAAACCGCGCGATTTTAGCCGCTAGCGGCCAAAAACCATGCGATTTTCGCCGCTACCGGCCAAAAATAGCGCGACTTTCGCCGCTAGCGGCTAAAATCTATGCGATTTTCGCAGCTGGCGGGCAAAAATCGCGATTTTTTGCCGCTACCGGCCAAAAATAGCGCGATTTTCGCCGCTAGCGGACAAAAACCGTGCGATTTTCGCCGCTAGTGGCCAAAAATCGTGCAAATTTCGCAGCTAGCGGCCAAAAATCGTGCGAATTTCGCCGCTAGCGGCCAAAAATCGTGCGATTTTCGCCGCTAGTGGCCAGAAACTATGCGATTTTTGCAGCTGGCGGGCAAAAATAGCGCGATTTTCGCCGCTACCGGCCAAAAACCGCGCGGTTTTCGCCGCTAGCGGCCAAAAACCATGCGATTTTCGCAGCTGGCGGGCAAAAATCGCGATTTTTGCTGCTAGCGGCTACAAACCGTGCGATTTTTGCCGCTAGCGGCCAAAAATCGGGCGATTTTTGCCGCTAACGGCCGAAAACCGCGCAAATTTCGCCGCTAGCCGCCAAAAATCGTGCGAATTTCGCCGCTAGTGGCCAGAAACTATGCGATTTTTGCAGCTGGCGGGCGAAAATAGCGCGATTTTCGCCGCTACCGGCCAAAAACCCGCGCGATTTTCGCCGGTAGCGGCCAAAAAACCATGCGTTTTTTTGCAGCTGGCGGGCAAAGATCGCGATTTTCGCCGCTACCGGCCAAAAATAGCGCGATTTTCGCCGCTAGCGGCCAAAAACCGTGCGATTTTCGCCGCTAGCGGCCAAAAATCGTGCAAATTTCGCCGCTAGGGGCCAAAAAAAGTGCGAATTTCGCCGCTAGCGGCCAAAAATCGTCCGAATTTCGCCGCTAGCGGCCAGAAACTATGCGATTTTTGCAGCTGGCGGGCGAAAATAGTACGATTTTCGCCGATACTGGCCAAAAACCGCACTATTTTTGACCCGCTAGCAGCCAAAAAATATGCAATTTTCGCAGCTGGCGGGCAAAAATTGCGATTTTTGCCGCTACGGGCCAAAAATAGCGCGATTTTCGCCGCTACCGGCCAAAAATAGCGCGATTTTCGCCGCTAGCGGCCAAAAACCGTGCGATTTTCCCCGCTAGCGGCCAAAAACCATGCGATTTTCGCAGCTGGCGGGCAAAAATCGCGATTTTCGCCGCTACCGGCCAAAAATAGCGCGATTTTCGCCGCTAGCGGCCAAAAACCGTGCGATTTTCGCCGCTAGCGGCCAAAAATCGTGCGAATTTCGCCGCTAACGGCCAAAAATAGTGCGATTTTCGCCGCTAGCGGCCAGAAACTATGCGATTTTTGCAGCTGGCGGGCAAAAATAACGCGATTTTTCGCCGCTTCCGGCCAAAAACCGCGCGATTTTCGCCGATAGCGGCCAAAAACCGTGCGATTTTCGCCGCTAGCGGCCAAAAATTGTGCAAATTTCGCCGCTAGCGGCCAAAAATCGTGCAAATTTTGCCGCTAGCAGCCAAAAATCGTGCGATTTTCGCCGCTAGCAGCCAGAAACTATGCGATTTTTGCAGCTGGCAGGCGAAAATAGCGCGATTTTCGCCGCTACCGGCCAAAAACCGCGCGATTTTCGCCGCTAGCGGCCAAAAACCATGCGATTTTCGCAGCTGGCGGGCAAAAATCGCGATTTTCGCCGCTACCGGCCAAAAATAGCGCGATTTTCGCCGCTAGCGGCCAAAAACCGTGCGATTTTCACCGCTAGCGGCCAGAAATCGGGCGATTTTTGCCGCTAACGGCCGAAAACCGCGCTATTTTCGACGCTAGCGGCCAGAAACCATGCGATTTTTGCAGCTGGCGGCCAAAAACCGCGCGAATTTTGCCGCTACCTGCCAAAAATCGACCGATTTTCGCCGCTACCGGCCAAAAACCGCGCGATTTTCGCCGCTAGCGGTCAAAAACCATTCGATTTTCGCAGCTGGCGGGCAAAAATCGCGATTTTCGCCGCTACCGGCCAAAAATAGGGCGATTTTCGCCGCTAGTGGCCAAAAACAGTGCGATTTTCGCCGCTAGCGGCCAAAAATCGTGCGAATTTCGCCGCTAGCGGCCAAACATCTTGCGAATTTCGTCGCTAGCGGATAGAAACTATGCGATTTTTGCAGCTGGCGGGCGAAAATAGCGCGATTTTCTCCGCTACCGGCCAAAAACCGCGCGATTTTTGCCGCTAGCGGCCAAAAACCATGCGATGTTCGCCGCTAGCGGCCAGAAACTATGCGATTGTTGTGATATGGATTCACATATCACAACAATCACATTGTTGTGATATGGATTGTTCTGGCTTACGTGCAAGGTCTTGGATTTTTTTCTGTTTTATATTAAGAAATTGCCAGTCTTGTTACTATTTGTAGAGTTAGAGATCTGCATTAAGGCCTCAATATTATATTCTTTATTTTTTTTATAACATGTTATCAGCAATTTTTGTGGTTGGTAATATTTAGATTAACGTCAGTGATGTATATGACAAGGGTTAAGACCCCTTGTGGTATGACAGCATTTTTCCCAGTCATTTCTTTAACAAATGAAAGGGTCCTCGTAACCATTCTTTTGTCCTTTCTACCATGTACCTGTTTGTTGCTTCTTGGTCTTTCATTTGGTACTTTGGCTATTAAAACAATGGCCTTTGATAATGTTGCAATTACCATTTCTAAAAAAAAATGAGCAGGTTCATTAGGCAGGGTTTGTTTTTAGCAAACAAAGTTTTACAAAAAAAAAAATTCCATTCCTTCAGGACCTTGCAGATGTTAGGTCAAACTAATTGACAGTAATCTGTTTTGCCCTTTCAAACAATGATGGTTTTTGGCCGCTAGCGGCAAAAATCGCACTATTTTTGGCCGCTAGCGGCGAAAATCGCACGATTTTTGGCCGCTAGTGGCGAAAATCGCACTATTTTTGCCGCTAGCGGCCAAAAATCATGCGATTTTCGCAGGTGGCGGGCAAAAATCGCGATTTTCGCAGCTACTGGCCAAAAATAGCGCTTTTTTCGCTGCTAGCGGCCAAAAATCGTGCGAATTTCGCCGCTAGCGGCCAAAAATCGGGCGATTTTTGCCGCTAGCGGCCAAAAATCGGGCGATTTTTGCCGCTAGCGGCCAAAAACCATGCGATTTTCGCAGCTGGCGGGCAAAAAACGCGATTTTTGCCGCTAGCGGCCAAAAATCGTGCGAATTTCGCCGCTAGGGGCCAAAAATCGGGCGATTTGTGGCGGTAGGGGCCAGAAACTCTGCGATTTTCGCAGCTGGCGGGCAAAAAACCGCGCGAATTTCGCCGCTATCTGCCAAAAACCGTGCGATTTTCGCCGCTAGCGGCCAAAAATCGTGCAAATTTCGCCGCTAGCGGCCAAAAATCGTGCGAATTTCGCCGCTAGCGGCCAAAAATAATGCGATTTTCGCCGCAACGGGCCAAAAATCGAGCGATTTTTGCCGCTATCGGAAAAAAACCATGCGATTTTCACAGCTGGCGGGCAAAAAACGCGATTTTTGCCGCTAGCGGCCAAAAATCGTGCGAATTTCGCCGCTAGCGGCCAAAAATTATGCGATTTTCGCCGCTAGCGGCCAGAAACTATGCGATTTTTGCAGCTGGTAGGCAAAAATAGCGCGATTTTCGCCGCTACCGGCCAAAATTAGCGCGATTTTTGCCGCTAGCGGCCAAAAACCGTGAGATTTTCGCCGCTAGCGGCCAAAAATCATGCAAATTTCGCGGCTACCTGCCAAAAATCGCGATTTTCGCCGCTACCGGGCAAAAATAGCGCTTTTTTCGCCGCTAGCGGCCAAAAACTATGCGATTTTCGCCGCTAGCGGCCAAAAATCGGGCGATTTTTGCCGCTAGGGGCGGAAAACCGCACTATTTTCGACGCTAGCGGCCAGAAACCATGCGATTTTTGCAGCTGGCGGGCAAAAATCGCGCGAATTTCGCCGATACCTCCCAAAAATCGCGATTTTCACCGCTACCGGCCAGAAACCGCGCGATTTAGCCGCTAGCGGCCAAAAACCATGCGATTTTCGCCGCTACCGGCCAAAAATAGCGCGACTTTCGCCGCTAGCGGCTAAAATCTATGCGATTTTCGCAGCTGGCGGGCAAAAATCGCGATTTTTGCCGCTACCGGCCAAAAATAGCGCGATTTTCGCCGCTAGCGGACAAAAACCGTGCGATTTTCGCCGCTAGTGGCCAAAAATCGTGCAAATTTCGCAGCTAGCGGCCAAAAATCGTGCGAATTTCGCCGCTAGCGGCCAAAAATCGTGCGATTTTCGCCGCTAGTGGCCAGAAACTATGCGATTTTTGCAGCTGGCGGGCAAAAATAGCGCGATTTTCGCCGCTACCGGCCAAAAACCGCGCGGTTTTCGCCGCTAGCGGCCAAAAACCATGCGATTTTCGCAGCTGGCGGCCAAAAATCGCGATTTTTGCTGCTAGCGGCTACAAACCGTGCGATTTTTGCCGCTAGCGGCCAAAAATCGGGCGATTTTTGCCGCTAACGGCCGAAAACCGCGCAAATTTCGCCGCTAGCCGCCAAAAATCGTGCGAATTTCGCCGCTAGTGGCCAGAAACTATGCGATTTTTGCAGCTGGCGGGCGAAAATAGCGCGATTTTCGCCGCTACCGGCCAAAAACCGCGCGATTTTCGCCGGTAGCGGCCAAAAACCATGCGTTTTTTGCAGCTGGCGGGCAAAGATCGCGATTTTCGCCGCTACCGGTCAAAAATAGCGCGATTTTCGCCGCTAGCGGCCAAAAACCGTGCGATTTTCGCCGCTAGCGGCCAAAAATCGTGCAAATTTCGCCGCTAGGGGCCAAAAAAAGTGCGAATTTCGCCGCTAGCGGCCAAAAATCGGGCGATTTTTGCCGCTAACGGCCGAAAACCGCGCAAATTTCGCCGCTAGCCGCCAAAAATCGTGCGAATTTCGCCGCTAGTGGCCAGAAACTATGCGATTTTTGCAGCTGGCGGGCGAAAATAGCGCGATTTTCGCCGCTACCGGCCAAAAACCGCGCGATTTTCGCCGGTAGCGGCCAAAAACCATGCGTTTTTTGCAGCTGGCGGGCAAAGATCGCGATTTTCGCCGCTACCGGCCAAAAATAGCGCGATTTTCGCCGCTAGCGGCCAAAAACCGTGCGATTTTCGCCGCTAGCGGCCAAAAATCGTGCAAATTTCGCCGCTAGGGGCCAAAAAAAGTGCGAATTTCGCCGCTAGCGGCCAAAAATCGTCCGAATTTCGCCGCTAGCGGCCAGAAACTATGCGATTTTTGCAGCTGGCGGGCGAAAATAGTACGATTTTCGCCGATACTGGCCAAAAACCGCACTATTTTTGACCCGCTAGCAGCCAAAAAATATGCAATTTTCGCAGCTGGCGGGCAAAAATTGCGATTTTTGCCGCTACGGGCCAAAAATAGCGCGATTTTCGCCGCTACCGGCCAAAAATAGCGCGATTTTCGCCGCTAGCGGCCAAAAACCGTGCGATTTTCCCCGCTAGCGGCCAAAAACCATGCGATTTTCGCAGCTGGCGGGCAAAAATCGCGATTTTCGCCGCTACCGGCCAAAAATAGCGCGATTTTCGCCGCTAGCGGCCAAAAACCGTGCGATTTTCGCCGCTAGCGGCCAAAAATCGTGCGAATTTCGCCGCTAGCAGTCAAAATTGTGCAAATTTCGCCGCTAGCGGCCAAAAATCGTGCAAATTTTGCCGCTAGCAGCCAAAAATCGTGCGATTTTCGCCGCTAGCAGCCAGAAACTATGCGATTTTTACAGCTGGCAGGCGAAAATAGCGCGATTTTCGCCGCTACCGGCCAAAAACCGCGCGATTTTCGCCGCTAGCGGCCAAAAACCATGCGATTTTCGCAGCTGGCGGGCAAAAATCGCGATTTTCGCCGCTACCGGCCAAAAATAGCGCGATTTTCGCCGCTAGCGGCCAAAAACCGTGCGATTTTCACCGCTAGCGGCCAGAAATCGGGCGATTTTTGCCGCTAACGGCCGAAAACCGCGCTATTTTCGACGCTAGCGGCCAGAAACCATGCGATTTTTGCAGCTGGCGGCCAAAAACCGCGCGAATTTTGCCGCTACCTGCCAAAAATCGACCGATTTTCGCCGCTACCGGCCAAAAACCGCGCGATTTTCGCCGCTAGCGGTCAAAAACCATTCGATTTTCGCAGCTGGCGGGCAAAAATCGCGATTTTCGCCGCTACCGGCCAAAAATAGGGCGATTTTCGCCGCTAGTGGCCAAAAACAGTGCGATTTTCGCCGCTAGCGGCCAAAAATCGTGCGAATTTCGCCGCTAGCGGCCAAACATCTTGCGAATTTCGTCGCTAGCGGATAGAAACTATGCGATTTTTGCAGCTGGCGGGCGAAAATAGCGCGATTTTCTCCGCTACCGGCCAAAAACCGCGCGATTTTTGCCGCTAGCGGCCAAAAACCATGCGATGTTCGCCGCTAGCGGCCAGAAACTATGCGATTGTTGTGATATGGATTCACATATCACAACAATCACATTGTTGTGATATGGATTGTTCTGGCTTACGTGCAAGGTCTTGGATTTTTTTCTGTTTTATATTAAGAAATTGCCAGTCTTGTTACTATTTGTAGAGTTAGAGATCTGCATTAAGGCCTCAATATTATATTCTTTATTTTTTTTATAACATGTTATCAGCAATTTTTGTGGTTGGTAATATTTAGATTAACGTCAGTGATGTATATGACAAGGGTTAAGACCCCTTGTGGTATGACAGCATTTTTCCCAGTCATTTCTTTAACAAATGAAAGGGTCCTCGTAACCATTCTTTTGTCCTTTCTACCATGTACCTGTTTGTTGCTTCTTGGTCTTTCATTTGGTACTTTGGCTATTAAAACAATGGCCTTTGATAATGTTGCAATTACCATTTCTAAAAAAAAATGAGCAGGTTCATTAGGCAGGGTTTGTTTTTAGCAAACAAAGTTTTACAAAAAAAAAAATTCCATTCCTTCAGGACCTTGCAGATGTTAGGTCAAACTAATTGACAGTAATCTGTTTTGCCCTTTCAAACAATGATGGTTTTTGGCCGCTAGCGGCAAAAATCGCACTATTTTTGGCCGCTAGCGGCGAAAATCGCACGATTTTTGGCCGCTAGTGGCGAAAATCGCACTATTTTTGCCGCTAGCGGCCAAAAACCATGCGATTTTCGCAGGTGGCGGGCAAAAATCGCGATTTTCGCAGCTACTGGCCAAAAATAGCGCTTTTTTCGCTGCTAGCGGCCAAAAATCGTGCGAATTTCGCCGCTAGCGGCCAAAAATCGGGCGATTTTTGCCGCTAGCGGCCAAAAACCATGCGATTTTCGCAGCTGGCGGGCAAAAAACGCGATTTTTGCCGCTAGCGGCCAAAAATCGTGCGAATTTCGCCGCTAGGGGCCAAAAATCGGGCGATTTGTGGCGGTAGGGGCCAGAAACTCTGCGATTTTCGCAGCTGGCGGGCAAAAAACCGCGCGAATTTCGCCGCTATCTGCCAAAAACCGTGCGATTTTCGCCGCTAGCGGCCAAAAATCGTGCAAATTTCGCCGCTAGCGGCCAAAAATCGTGCGAATTTCGCCGCTAGCGGCCAAAAATAATGCGATTTTCGCCGCAACGGGCCAA
This sequence comes from Procambarus clarkii, assembly GCF_040958095.1. NCBI lineage: Eukaryota > Metazoa > Arthropoda > Malacostraca > Decapoda > Cambaridae > Procambarus > Procambarus clarkii. Next base: position 11,633,388 of record NC_091223.1, on the reverse strand, counting down.
AAATCGAGCGATTTTTGCCGCTATCGGAAAAAAAACCATACGATTTTCACAGCTGGCGGGCAAAAAACGCGATTTTTGCCGCTAGCGGCCAAAAATCGTGCGAATTTCGCCGCTAGCGGCCAAAAATTATGCGATTTTCGCCGCTAGCGGCCAGAAACTATGCGATTTTTGCAGCTGGTAGGCAAAAATAGCGCGATTTTCGCCGCTACCGGCCAAAATTAGCGCGATTTTTGCCGCTAGCGGCCAAAAACCGTGAGATTTTCGCCGCTAGCGGCCAAAAATCATGCAAATTTCGCGGCTACCTGCCAAAAATCGCGATTTTCGCCGCTACCGGGCAAAAATAGCGCTTTTTTCGCCGCTAGCGGCCAAAAACCATGCGATTTTCGCCGCTAGCGGCCAAAAATCGGGCGATTTTTGCCGCTAGGGGCGGAAAACCGCACTATTTTCGACGCTAGCGGCCAGAAACCATGCGATTTTTGCAGCTGGCGGGCAAAAATCGCGCGAATTTCGCCGATACCTCCCAAAAATCGCGATTTTCACCGCTACCGGCCAGAAACCGCGCGATTTTAGCCGCTAGCGGCCAAAAACCATGCGATTTTCGCCGCTACCGGCCAAAAATAGCGCGACTTTCGCCGCTAGCGGCTAAAATCTATGCGATTTTCGCAGCTAGCGGGCAAAAATCGCGATTTTTGCCGCTACCGGCCAAAAATAGCGCGATTTTCGCCGCTAGCGGACAAAAACCGTGCGATTTTCGCCGCTAGTGGCCAAAAATCGTGCAAATTTCGCAGCTAGCGGCCAAAAATCGTGCGAATTTCGCCGCTAGCGGCCAAAAATCGTGCGATTTTCGCCGCTAGTGGCCAGAAACTATGCGATTTTTGCAGCTGGCGGGCAAAAATAACGCGATTTTCGCCGCTACCGGCCAAAAACCGCGCGGTTTTCGCCGCTAGCGGCCAAAAACCATGCGATTTTCGCAGCTGGCGGGCAAAAATCGCGATTTTTGCTGCTAGCGGCTACAAACCGTGCGATTTTTTGCCGCTAGCGGCCAAAAATCGGGCGATTTTTGCCGCTAACGGCCGAAAACCGCGCAAATTTCGCCGCTAGCCGCCAAAAATCGTGCAAATTTCGCCGCTAGTGGCCAGAAACTATGCGATTTTTGCAGCTGGCGGGCGAAAATAGCGCGATTTTCCCCGCTACCGGCCAAAAACCGCGCGATTTTCGCCGGTAGCGGCCAAAAACCATGCGTTTTTTTGCAGCTGGCGGGCAAAGATCGCGATTTTCGCCGCTACCGGCCAAAAATAGCGCGATTTTCGCCGCTAGCGGCCAAAAACCGTGCGATTTTCGCCGCTAGCGGCCAAAAATCGTGCAAATTTCGCCGCTAGGGGCCAAAAAAAGTGCGAATTTCGCCGCTAGCGGCCAAAAATCGTCCGAATTTCGCCGCTAGCGGCCAGAAACTATGCGATTTTTGCAGCTGGCGGGCGAAAATAGTACGATTTTCGCCGATACTGGCCAAAAACCGCACTATTTTTGACCCGCTAGCAGCCAAAAAATATGCAATTTTCGCAGCTGGCGGGCAAAAATTGCGATTTTTGCCGCTACGGGCCAAAAATAGCGCGATTTTCGCCGCTACCGGCCAAAAATAGCGCGATTTTCGCCGCTAGCGGCCAAAAACCGTGCGATTTTCCCCGCTAGCGGCCAAAAACCATGCGATTTTCGCAGCTGGCGGGCAAAAATCGCGATTTTCGCCGCTACCGGCCAAAAATAGCGCGATTTTCGCCGCTAGCAGCCAGAAACTATGCGATTTTTGCAGCTGGCAGGCGAAAATAGCGCGATTTTCGCCGCTACCGGCCAAAAACCGCGCGATTTTCGCCGCTAGCGGCCAAAAACCATGCGATTTTCGCAGCTGGCGGGCAAAAATCGCGATTTTCGCCGCTACCGGCCAAAAATAGCGCGATTTTCGCCGCTAGCGGCCAAAAACCGTGCGATTTTCACCGCTAGCGGCCAGAAATCGGGCGATTTTTGCCGCTAACGGCCGAAAACCGCGCTATTTTCGACGCTAGCGGCCAGAAACCATGCGATTTTTGCAGCTGGCGGCCAAAAACCGCGCGAATTTTGCCGCTACCTGCCAAAAATCGACCGATTTTCGCCGCTACCGGCCAAAAACCGCGCGATTTTCGCCGCTAGCGGTCAAAAACCATTCGATTTTCGCAGCTGGCGGGCAAAAATCGCGATTTTCGCCGCTACCGGCCAAAAATAGGGCGATTTTCGCCGCTAGTGGCCAAAAACAGTGCGATTTTCGCCGCTAGCGGCCAAAAATCGTGCGAATTTCGCCGCTAGCGGCCAAACATCTTGCGAATTTCGTCGCTAGCGGATAGAAACTATGCGATTTTTGCAGCTGGCGGGCGAAAATAGCGCGATTTTCTCCGCTACCGGCCAAAAACCGCGCGATTTTTGCCGCTAGCGGCCAAAAACCATGCGATGTTCGCCGCTAGCGGCCAGAAACTATGCGATTGTTGTGATATGGATTCACATATCACAACAATCACATTGTTGTGATATGGATTGTTCTGGCTTACGTGCAAGGTCTTGGATTTTTTTTCTGTTTTATATTAAGAAATTGCCAGTCTTGTTACTATTTGTAGAGTTAGAGATCTGCATTAAGGCCTCAATATTATATTCTTTATTTTTTTTATAACATGTTATCAGCAATTTTTGTGGTTGGTAATATTTAGATTAACGTCAGTGATGTATATGACAAGGGTTAAGACCCCTTGTGGTATGACAGCATTTTTCCCAGTCATTTCTTTAACAAATGAAAGGGTCCTCGTAACCATTCTTTTGTCCTTTCTACCATGTACCTGTTTGTTGCTTCTTGGTCTTTCATTTGGTACTTTGGCTATTAAAACAATGGCCTTTGATAATGTTGCAATTACCATTTCTAAAAAAAAATGAGCAGGTTCATTAGGCAGGGTTTGTTTTTAGCAAACAAAGTTTTACAAAAAAAAAAATTCCATTCCTTCAGGACCTTGCAGATGTTAGGTCAAACTAATTGACAGTAATCTGTTTTGCCCTTTCAAACAATGATGGTTTTTGGCCGCTAGCGGCAAAAATCGCACTATTTTTGGCCGCTAGCGGCGAAAATCGCACGATTTTTGGCCGCTAGTGGCGAAAATCGCACTATTTTTGCCGCTAGCGGCCAAAAACCATGCGATTTTCGCAGGTGGCGGGCAAAAATCGCGATTTTCGCAGCTACTGGCCAAAAATAGCGCTTTTTTTCGCTGCTAGCGGCCAAAAATCGTGCGAATTTCGCCGCTAGCGGCCAAAAATCGGGCGATTTTTGCCGCTAGCGGCCAAAAACCATGCGATTTTCGCAGCTGGCGGGCAAAAAAACGCGATTTTTGCCGCTAGCGGCCAAAAATCGTGCGAATTTCGCCGCTAGGGGCCAAAAATCGGGCGATTTGTGGCGGTAGGGGCCAGAAACTCTGCGATTTTCGCAGCTGGCGGGCAAAAAACCGCGCGAATTTCGCCGCTATCTGCCAAAAACCGTGCGATTTTCGCCGCTAGCGGCCAAAAATCGTGCAAATTTCGCCGCTAGCGGCCAAAAATCGTGCGAATTTCGCCGCTAGCGGTCAAAAATAATGCGATTTTCGCCGCAACGGGCCAAAAATCGAGCGATTTTTGCCGCTATCGGAAAAAAAACCATGCGATTTTCACAGCTGGCGGGCAAAAAACGCGATTTTTGCCGCTAGCGGCCAAAAATCGTGCGAATTTCGCCGCTAGCGGCCAAAAATTATGCGATTTTCGCCGCTAGCGGCCAGAAACTATGCGATTTTTGCAGCTGGTAGGCAAAAATAGCGCGATTTTCGCCGCTACCGGCCAAAATTAGCGCGATTTTTGCCGCTAGCGGCCAAAAACCGTGAGATTTTCGCCGCTAGCGGCCAAAAATCATGCAAATTTCGCGGCTACCTGCCAAAAATCGCGATTTTCGCCGCTACCGGGCAAAAATAGCGCTTTTTTTCGCCGCTAGCGGCCAAAAACCATGCGATTTTCGCCGCTAGCGGCCAAAAATCGGGCGATTTTTGCCGCTAGGGGCGGAAAACCGCACTATTTTCGACGCTAGCGGCCAGAAACCATGCGATTTTTGCAGCTGGCGGGCAAAAATCGCGCGAATTTCGCCGATACCTCCCAAAAATCGCGATTTTCACCGCTACCGGCCAGAAACCGCGCGATTTTATCCGCTAGCGGCCAAAAACCATGCGATTTTCGCCGCTACCGGCCAAAAATAGCGCGACTTTCGCCGCTAGCGGCTAAAATCTATGCGATTTTCGCAGCTGGCGGGCAAAAATCGCGATTTTTGCCGCTACCGGCCAAAAATAGCGCGATTTTCGCCGCTAGCGGACAAAAACCGTGCGATTTTCGCCGCTAGTGGCCAAAAATCGTGCAAATTTCGCAGCTAGCGGCCAAAAATCGTGCGAATTTCGCCGCTAGCGGCCAAAAATCGTGCGATTTTCGCCGCTAGTGGCCAGAAACTATGCGATTTTTGCAGCTGGCGGGCAAAAATAGCGCGATTTTCGCCGCTACCGGCCAAAAACCGCGCGGTTTTCGCCGCTAGCGGCCAAAAACCATGCGATTTTCGCAGCTGGCGGGCAAAAATCGCGATTTTTGCTGCTAGCGGCTACAAACCGTGCGATTTTTGCCGCTAGCGGCCAAAAATCGGGCGATTTTTGCCGCTAACGGCCGAAAACCGCGCAAATTTCGCCGCTAGCCGCCAAAAATCGTGCGAATTTCGCCGCTAGTGGCCAGAAACTATGCGATTTTTGCAGCTGGCGGGCGAAAATAGCGCGATTTTCGCCGCTACCGGCCAAAAACCGCGCGATTTTCGCCGGTAGCGGCCAAAAACCATGCGTTTTTTGCAGCTGGCGGGCAAAGATCGCGATTTTCGCCGCTACCGGCCAAAAATAGCGCGATTTTCGCCGCTAGCGGCCAAAAACCGTGCGATTTTCGCCGCTAGCGGCCAAAAATCGTGCAAATTTCGCCGCTAGGGGCCAAAAAAAGTGCGAATTTCGCCGCTAGCGGCCAAAAATCGTCCGAATTTCGCCGCTAGCGGCCAGAAACTATGCGATTTTTGCAGCTGGCGGGCGAAAATAGTACGATTTTCGCCGATACTGGCCAAAAACCGCACTATTTTTGACCCGCTAGCAGCCAAAAAATATGCAATTTTCGCAGCTGGCGGGCAAAAATTGCGATTTTTGCCGCTACGGGCCAAAAATAGCGCGATTTTCGCCGCTACCGGCCAAAAATAGCGCGATTTTCGCCGCTAGCGGCCAAAAACCGTGCGATTTTCCCCGCTAGCGGCCAAAAACCATGCGATTTTCGCAGCTGGCGGGCAAAAATCGCGATTTTCGCCGCTACCGGCCAAAAATAGCGCGATTTTCGCCGCTAGCGGCCAAAAACCGTGCGATTTTCGCCGCTAGCGGCCAAAAATCGTGCGAATTTCGCCGCTAACGGCCAAAAATAGTGCGATTTTCGCCGCTAGCGGCCAGAAACTATGCGATTTTTGCAGCTGGCGGGCAAAAATAACGCGATTTTCGCCGCTTCCGGCCAAAAACCGCGCGATTTTCGCCGATAGCGGCCAAAAACCGTGCGATTTTCGCCGCTAGCGGCCAAAAATTGTGCAAATTTCGCCGCTAGCGGCCAAAAATCGTGCAAATTTTGCCGCTAGCAGCCAAAAATCGTGCGATTTTCGCCGCTAGCAGCCAGAAACTATGCGATTTTTGCAGCTGGCAGGCGAAAATAGCGCGATTTTCGCCGCTACCGGCCAAAAACCGCGCGATTTTCGCCGCTAGCGGCCAAAAACCATGCGATTTTCGCAGCTGGCGGGCAAAAATCGCGATTTTCGCCGCTACCGGCCAAAAATAGCGCGATTTTCGCCGCTAGCGGCCAAAAACCGTGCGATTTTCACCGCTAGCGGCCAGAAATCGGGCGATTTTTGCCGCTAACGGCCGAAAACCGCGCTATTTTCGACGCTAGCGGCCAGAAACCATGCGATTTTTGCAGCTGGCGGCCAAAAACCGCGCGAATTTTGCCGCTACCTGCCAAAAATCGACCGATTTTCGCCGCTACCGGCCAAAAACCGCGCGATTTTCGCCGCTAGCGGTCAAAAAACATTCGATTTTCGCAGCTGGCGGGCAAAAATCGCGATTTTCGCCGCTACCGGCCAAAAATAGGGCGATTTTCGCCGCTAGTGGCCAAAAACAGTGCGATTTTCGCCGCTAGCGGCCAAAAATCGTGCGAATTTCGCCGCTAGCGGCCAAACATCTTGCGAATTTCGTCGCTAGCGGATAGAAACTATGCGATTTTTGCAGCTGGCGGGCGAAAATAGCGCGATTTTCTCCGCTACCGGCCAAAAACCGCGCGATTTTTGCCGCTAGCGGCCAAAAACCATGCGATGTTCGCCGCTAGCGGCCAGAAACTATGCGATTGTTGTGATATGGATTCACATATCACAACAATCACATTGTTGTGATATGGATTGTTCTGGCTTACGTGCAAGGTCTTGGATTTTTTTCTGTTTTATATTAAGAAATTGCCAGTCTTGTTACTATTTGTAGAGTTAGAGATCTGCATTAAGGCCTCAATATTATATTCTTTATTTTTTTTATAACATGTTATCAGCAATTTTTGTGGTTGGTAATATTTAGATTAACGTCAGTGATGTATATGACAAGGGTTAAGACCCCTTGTGGTATGACAGCATTTTTCCCAGTCATTTCTTTAACAAATGAAAGGGTCCTCGTAACCATTCTTTTGTCCTTTCTACCATGTACCTGTTTGTTGCTTCTTGGTCTTTCATTTGGTACTTTGGCTATTAAAACAATGGCCTTTGATAATGTTGCAATTACCATTTCTAAAAAAAAATGAGCAGGTTCATTAGGCAGGGTTTGTTTTTAGCAAACAAAGTTTTACAAAAAAAAAAATTCCATTCCTTCAGGACCTTGCAGATGTTAGGTCAAACTAATTGACAGTAATCTGTTTTGCCCTTTCAAACAATGATGGTTTTTGGCCGCTAGCGGCAAAAATCGCACTATTTTTGGCCGCTAGCGGCGAAAATCGCACGATTTTTGGCCGCTAGTGGCGAAAATCGCACTATTTTTGCCGCTAGCGGCCAAAAACCATGCGATTTTCGCAGGTGGCGGGCAAAAATCGCGATTTTCGCAGCTACTGGCCAAAAATAGCGCTTTTTTTCGCTGCTAGCGGCCAAAAATCGTGCGAATTTCACCGCTAGCGGCCAAAAATCGGGCGATTTTTGCCGCTAGCGGCCAAAAACCATGCGATTTTCGCAGCTGGCGGGCAAAAAACGCGATTTTTGCCGCTAGCGGCCAAAAATCGTGCGAATTTCGCCGCTAGGGGCCAAAAATCGGGCGATTTGTGGCGGTAGGGGCCAGAAACTCTGCGATTTTCGCAGCTGGCGGGCAAAAAACCGCGCGAATTTCGCCGCTATCTGCCAAAAACCGTGCGATTTTCGCCGCTAGCGGCCAAAAATCGTGCAAATTTCGCCGCTAGCGGCCAAAAATCGTGCGAATTTCGCCGCTAGCGGCCAAAAATAATGCGATTTTCGCCGCAACGGGCCAAAAATCGAGCGATTTTTGCCGCTATCGGAAAAAAAACCATGCGATTTTCACAGCTGGCGGGCAAAAAACGCGATTTTTGCCGCTAGCGGCCAAAAATCGTGCGAATTTCGCCGCTAGCGGCCAAAAATTATGCGATTTTCGCCGCTAGCGGCCAGAAACTATGCGATTTTTGCAGCTGGTAGGCAAAAATAGCGCGATTTTCGCCGCTACCGGCCAAAATTAGCGCGATTTTTGCCGCTAGCGGCCAAAAATCGTGCGAATTTCGCCGCTAGCGGCCAAAAATTATGCGATTTTCGCCGCTAGCGTCCAGAAACTATGCGATTTTTGCAGCTGGTAGGCAAAAATAGCGCGATTTTCGCCGCTACCGGCCAAAATTAGCGCGATTTTCGCCGCTACCGGCCAAAATTAGCGCGATTTTCGCCGCTAGCGGCCAAAAACCGTGAGATTTTCGCAGCTATTGGCCAAAAATCATGCAAATTTCGCCGCTACCTACCAAAAATCGCGATTTTCGCCGCTACCGGGCAAAAATAGCGCGATTTTCGCCGCTAGCGGCCAAAAATCGGGCGATTTTTGCCGCTAGCGGCCGAAAACCGCACTATTTTCGACGCTAGCGGCCAGAAACCATGCGATTTTTGCAGCTGGTGGCCAAAAACCGCGCGAATTTTTCCGCTATCTGCCAAAAATCGCGATTTTCACCGCTACCGGTCAGAAACCGCGCGATTTTAGCCGCTAGCGGCCAAAAACCATGCGATTTTCGCAGCTGGCGGGCAAAAAAACGCAATTTTTTCCACTAGCGGCCAAAAATCGTGCGAATTTCGCCGCTAGGGGCCAAAAATCGGGCGATTTTTGGCGGTAGGGGCCAGAAACTCTGCGATTTTCGCAGCTGGCGGGCAAAAAAACCGCGCGAATTTCGCAGCTGGCGGGCAAAAATCGCGATTTTCGCCGCTATCGGACAAAAATAGTGCGATTTTCGCCGCTAGCGGCCAAAAACCGTGCGATTTTCGCCGCTAGCGGCCAAAAATCGTGCAAATTTCACCGCTAGCGGCCAAAAAAACGTGCGAATTTCGCCGCTAGCGGCCAAAAATAGTGCGATTTTCGCCGCTACGGGCCAAAAATCGAGCGATTTTTGCCGCTATCGGCCAAAAACCATGCGATTTTCAAAGCTGGCGGGCAAAAAAACGCGATTTTTGCCGCTAGCGGCCAAAAATCGTGCGAATTTCGCCGCTAGCGGCCAAAAATTATGCGATTTTCGCCGCTAGCGGCCAGAAACTATGCGATTTTTGCAGCTGGTAGGCAAAAATAGCGCGATTTTCGCCGCTACCGGCCAAAATTAGCGCGATTTTTGCCGCTAGCGGCCAAAAATCGTGCGAATTTCGCCGCTAGCGGCCAAAAATTATGCAATTTTCGCCGCTAGCGGCCAGAAACTATGCGATTTTTGCAGCTGGTAGGCAAAAATAGCGCGATTTTCGCCGCTACCGGCAAAAATTAGCGCGATTTTCGCCGCTAGCGGCCAAAAACCTTGAGATTTTCGCAGCTATTGGCCAAAAATCATGCAAATTTTGCCGCTACCTGCCAAAAATCGCGATTTTCGCCGCTACCGGCCAAAAATAGTGCGATTTTCGCCGCTAGCGGCCAGAAACTATGCGATTTTTGCAGCTGGCGGGCAAAAATAACGCGATTTTCGCCGCTTCCGGCCAAAAACCGCGCGATTTTCGCCGATAGCGGCCAAAAACCGTGCGATTTTCGCCGCTAGCGGCCAAAAATTGAGCAAATTTCACCGCTAGCGGCCAAAAATCGTGCAAATTTCGCCGCTAGCGGCCAAAAATCGTGCGATTTTCGCCGCTAGCGGCCAAAAATAGTGCGATTTTTGCCGCTAGCGGCCAAAAACCATGCGATTTTCGCAGGTGGCGGGCAAAAATTGCGATTTTCACAGCTACCGGCCAAAAATAGCGCTTTTTTTCGCCGCTAGCAGCCAAAAACCGTGCGATTTTCGCCGCTAGGGGCCAAAAATCGGGCGATTTTTGCCGCTAGCGGCCAAAAACCATGCGATTTTCGCAGCTGGCGGGCAAAAAACGCAATTTTTTTCCGCTAGCGGCCAAAAATCGTGCGAATTTCGCCGCTAGGGGCCAAAAATCGGGCGATTTTTGGCGGTAGGGGCCAGAAACTCTGCGATTTTCGCAGCTGGCGGGCAAAAAACCGCGCGAATTTCGCCGCTATCTGCCAAAAATCGACCGATTTTCGCCGCTACCGGCCAAAAACTGCGCGATTTTCGCCGCTAGCGGCCAAAAACCATGCGATTTTCGCAGCTGGCGGGCAAAAATCGCGATTTTCGCCGCTATCGGACAAAAATAGTGCGATTTTCGCCGCTAGCGGCCAAAAACCGTGCGATTTTCGCCGCTAGCAGCCAAAAATCGTGCAAATTTCGCCGCTAGCGGCCAAAAATCGTGCGAATTTCGCCGCTAGCGGCCAAAAATAGTGCGATTTTCGCCGCTACGGGCCAAAAATCGAGCGATTTTTGCCGCTATCGGCCAAAAACCATGCGATTTTCACAGCTGGCGGGCAAAAAAACGCGATTTTTGCCGCTAGCGGCCAAAAATCGTGCGAATTTCGCCGCTAGCGGCCAAAAATTATGCGATTTTCGCCGCTAGCGGCCAGAAACTATGCGATTTTTGCAGCTGGTAGGCAAAAATAGCGCGATTTTCGCCGCTACCGGCCAAAATTAGCGCGATTTTTGCCGCTAGCGGCCAAAAATCGTGCGAATTTCGCCGCTAGCGGCCAAAAATTATGCGATTTTCGCCGCTAGCGGCCAGAAACTATGCGATTTTTGCAGCTGGTAGGCAAAAATAGCGCGATTTTCGCCGCTACCGGCCAAAATTAGCGCGATTTTCGCCGCTAGCGGCCAAAAAACCTTGAGATTTTCGCAGCTATTGGCCAAAAATCATGCAAATTTCGCCGCTACCTGCCAAAAATCGCGATTTTCGCCGCTACCGGGCAAAAATAGCGCGATTTTCGCCGCTAGCGGCCAAAAATCGGGCGATTTTTGCCGCTAGCGGCCGAAAACCGCACTATTTTCGACGCTAGCGGCCAGAAACCATGCGATTTTTGCAGCTGGCGGCCAAAAACCACGCGAATTTTTCCGCTATCTGCCAAAAATCGCGATTTTCACCGCTACCGGCCAGAAACCGCGCGATTTTAGCCGCTAGGGGCCAAAAACCATGCGATTTTCGCAGCTGGCGGCCAAAAATCGCGATTTTCGCCGCTACCGGCCAAAAACCGCGCGATTTTTGCCGGTAGCGGCCAAAGACCATGCGTTTTTTCGCAGCTGGCAGGCAAAGATCCCGATTTTCGACGCTACCGGCCAAAAATAGCGCGATTTTCGCCGCTAGCGGCCAAAAACCATGCGATTTTCGCCGCTAGGGGCCAAAAAAAGTGCGAATTTCGCCGCTAGCGGCCAGAAACTATGCGATTTTTGCAGCTGGCGGGCGAAAATAGTACGATTTTCGCCGATACCGGCCAAAAACCACGCTATTTTTGACCCGCTAGCGGCCAAAAACCATGCAATTTTCGCAGCTAGCGGGCAAAAATTGCGATTTTTGCCGCTACGGGCCAAAAATAGCGCGATTTTCGCCGCTACCGGCCAAAAATAGCGCGATTTTCGCCGCTAGCGGCCAAAAACCGTGCGATTTTCCCCGCTAGCGGCCAAAAATCGTGCGAATTTCGCCGCTAACGGCCAAAAATAGTGCGATTTTCGCCGCTAGCGGCCAAAAATAGTGCGATTTTCGCCGCTAGCGGCCAAAAATAGTGCGATTTTTGCCGCTAGCGGCCAAAAACCATGCGATTTTCGCAGGTGGCGGGCAAAAATCGCGATTTTCGCAGCTACTGGCCAAAAATAGCGCTTTTTTCGCCGCTAGCGGCCAAAAACCGTGCGATTTTCGCCGCTAGGGGCCAAAAATCGGGCGATTTTTGCCGCTAGCGGCCAAAAACCATGCGATTTTCGCAGCTGGCGGGCAAAAAAAATCGATTTTTGCCGCTAGCGGCCAAAAATCGTGCGAATTTCGCCGCTAGGGGCCAAAAATCGGGCAATTTTTAGCGGTAGCGGCCAGAAACTGTGTGATTTTCGCAGCTGGCGGGCAAAAAACGCGATTTTTTGCCGCTAGCGGCCAAAAATCGTGCGATTTTCGCCGGTAGCGGCCAGAAACTATGCGATTTTAGCAGCTGGCGGCGAAAAACCGCGCGAATTTCGCCGCTATGTGCCAAAGATCGACCGATTTTCGCCGCTACCGGCCAAAAAACTGCGCGATTTTCGCCGCTAGCGACCAAAAACCGCGCGATTTTCCCCACTAGCGGCCAAAAACCATGCGATTTTCGCAGCTGGCGGGCAAAAATCACGATTTTCGCCACTACCGGCCAAAAATAGCGCGATTTTCGCCGGTAGCGGCCAAAAACCGTGCGATTTTCGACGCTAGCGGCCAAAAATCGTGCGAATTTCGCCGCTAACGGCCAAAAATAGTGCGATTTTCGCCGCTAGCGGCCAGAAACTATGCGATTTTTGCAGCTGGCGGGCAAAAATAACGCGATTTTCGCCGCTTCCGGCCAAAAACCGCGCGATTTTCGCTGATAGCGGCCAAAAACCGTGCGATTTTCGCCGCTAGCGGCCAAAAATTGTGCAAATTTCGCCGCTAGCGGCCAAAAATCGTGCAAATATTGCCGCTAGCGGCCAAAAATCGTGCGATTTTCGCAGCTGGCGGGCAAAAAATTGGGCGATTTTTGGCGGTAGGGGCCAGAAACTCTGCGATTTTCGCAGCTGGCGGGCAAAAAACGCGATTTTTGCCGCTAGCGGCCAAAAATCGTGCGAATTTCGCCGCTAGCGGCCAAAAATCGTGCGATTTTCGCCGGTAGCGGCCAGAAACTATGGGATTTTATCAGCTGGCGGCCAAAAACCGCGCGAATTTCGCCGCTATCTGCCAAAAATCGACCTATTTTCGCCGCTACCGGCCAGAAACTGCGCGATTTTCGCCGCTACCGGCCAAAAACTGCGCGATTTTCGCCGCTAGCGGCCAAAAACCATGCGATTTTCGCAGCTGGCGGGCAAAAATCGCGATTTTCGCCGCTATCGGACAAAAATAGTGTGATTTTCGCCGCTAGCGGCCAAAAACCGTGCGATTTTCGCCGCTAGCGGCCAAAAATCGTGCAAATTTCGCCGCTAGCGGCCAAAAATCGTGCGAATTTCGCCGCTAGCGGCCAAAAATAGTGCGATTTTCGCCGCTAGTGGCCAGAAACTATGCGATTTTTGCAGCTGGCGGGCAAAAATCGTGCGAATTTCGCCGCTAGGGGCCAAAAATCGGGCGATTTTTGGCGGTAGCGGCCAGAAACTATGCGATTTTCGCAGCTGGCGGGCAAAAAAACGCGATTTTTGCCGCTAGCGGCCAAAAATCGTGCGAATTTCGCCGCTAGCGGCCGAAAATCGTGCGATTTTCGCCGGTAGCGGCCAGAAACTATGCGATTTTAGCAGCTGGCGGCCAACAACCGCGCGAATTTCGCCGCTATCTGCCAAAAATCGACCGATTTTCGCCGCTACCGGCCAAAAACTGCGCGATTTTCGCCGCTAGCGGCCAAAAACCATGCGATTTTCGCAGCTGGCGGGCAAAAATCGCGATTTTCGCCGCTATCGGACAAAAATAGTGCGATTTTCGCCGCTAGCGGCCAAAAACCGTGCGATTTTCGCCGCTAGCGGCCAAAAATGGTGCAAATTTCGCCGCTAGCGGCCAAAAATCGTGCGAATTTCGCTGCTAGCGGCCAAAAATAGTGCGATTTTCGCCGCTAGTGGCCAGAAACTATGCGATTTTTGCAGCTGGCGGGCAAAAATAGCGCGATTTTCGCCGCTACCGGCCAAAATTAGCGCGATTTTCGCCGATAGCGGCCAAAAACCGTGCGATTTTCGCCGCTACGGGCCAAAAATCGGGCGATTTTTGCCACTAGCGGCCAAAAACCATGCGATTTTCGCAGCTGGTGGGCAAAAAACGCGATTTTTGCCGCTAGCGGCCAAAAATCGTGCGAATTTCGCCGCTAGCGGCCAAAAATTATGCGATTTTCGCCGCTAGCGGCCAGAAACTATGCGATTTTTGCAGCTGGTAGGCAAAAATAGCGCGATTTTCGCCGCTACCGGCCAAAATTAGCGCGATTTTCGCCGCTAGCGGCCAAAAACCGTGAGATTTTCGCCGCTAGCGGCCAAAAATCATGCAAATTTCGCGGCTACCTGCCAAAAATCGCGATTTTCGCCGCTACCGGGCAAAAATAGCGCGATTTTCGCCGCTAGCGGCCAAAAACCGTGCGATTTTCGCCGCTAGCGGCCAAAAGTCGGGCGATTTTTGCCGCTAGGGGCGGAAAACCGCACTATTTTCGACGCTAGCGGCCAGAAACCATGCGATTTTTGCAGCTGGCGGGCAAAAATCGCGCGAATTTCGCCGATACCTCCCAAAAATCGCGATTTTCACCGCTACCGGCCAGAAACCGCGCGATTTTAGCCGCTAGCGGCCAAAAACCATGCGATTTTCGCCGCTACCGGCCAAAAATAGCGCGACTTTCGCCGCTAGCGGCCGAAAACCGTCCGATTTTCGCCGCTAGCGGCCAAAAATCGGGCGATTTTTGCCGCTAACGGCCGAAAACTGTGCTATTTTCGACGCTAGCAGCCAGAAACCTTGCGATTTTTGCAGCTGGCGGCCAAAAACCGCGCGAATTTTTCCGCTATCTGCCAAAAATCGACCGATTTTCGCCGCTACCGGCCAAAAACCGCGCGATTTTCGCCGCTAGCGGCTAAAATCTATGCGATTTTCGCAGCTGGCGGGCAAAAATCGCGATTTTCGCCGCTACCGGCCAAAAATAGCGCGATTTTCGCCGCTAGCGGCCAAAAACCGTGCGATTTTCGCCGCTAGCGGCCAAAAATCGTGCGAATTTCGCCGCTAACGGCCAAAAATAGTGCGATTTTCGCCGCTAGCGGCCAGAAACTATGCGATTTTTGCAGCTGGCGGGCAAAAATAACGCGATTTTCGCCGCTTCCGGCCAAAAACCGCGCGATTTTCGCCGATAGCGGCCAAAAACCGTGCGATTTTCGCCGCTAGCGGCCAAAAATTGTGCAAATTTCGCCGCTAGCGGCCAAAAATCGTGCAAATTTTGCCGCTAGCAGCCAAAAATCGTGCGATTTTCGCCGCTAGCAGCCAGAAACTATGCGATTTTTGCAGCTGGCAGGCGAAAATAGCGCGATTTTCGCCGCTACCGGCCAAAAACCGCGCGATTTTCGCCGCTAGCGGCCAAAAACCATGCGATTTTCGCAGCTGGCGGGCAAAAATCGCGATTTTCGCCGCTACCGGCCAAAAATATATAGCGCGATTTTCGCCGCTAGCGGCCAAAAACCGTGCGATTTTCACCGCTAGCGGCCAGAAATCGGGCGATTTTTGCCGCTAACGGCCGAAAACCGCGCTATTTTCGACGCTAGCGGCCAGAAACCATGCGATTTTTGCAGCTGGCGGCCAAAAACCGCGCGAATTTTGCCGCTACCTGCCAAAAATCGACCGATTTTCGCCGCTACCGGCCAAAAACC
The DNA here is from genome assembly GCF_040958095.1 of Procambarus clarkii. NCBI lineage: Eukaryota > Metazoa > Arthropoda > Malacostraca > Decapoda > Cambaridae > Procambarus > Procambarus clarkii. The sequence goes on along the minus strand of NC_091223.1, from coordinate 11,618,163 downwards.
GCGCGATTTTCGCCGCTAACGGTCAAAAACCATTCGATTTTCGCAGCTGGCGGGCAAAAATCGCGATTTTCGCCGCTACCGGCCAAAAATAGGGCGATTTTCGCCGCTAGTGGCCAAAAACAGTGCGATTTTCGCCGCTAGCGGCCAAAAATCGTGCGAATTTCGCCGCTAGCGGCCAAACATCTTGCGAATTTCGTCGCTAGCGGATAGAAACTATGCGATTTTTGCAGCTGGCGGGCGAAAATAGCGCGATTTTCTCCGCTACCGGCCAAAAACCGCGCGATTTTTGCCGCTAGCGGCCAAAAACCATGCGATGTTCGCCGCTAGCGGCCAGAAACTATGCGATTGTTGTGATATGGATTCACATATCACAACAATCACATTGTTGTGATATGGATTGTTCTGGCTTACGTGCAAGGTCTTGGATTTTTTTCTGTTTTATATTAAGAAATTGCCAGTCTTGTTACTATTTGTAGAGTTAGAGATCTGCATTAAGGCCTCAATATTATATTCTTTATTTTTTTTATAACATGTTATCAGCAATTTTTGTGGTTGGTAATATTTAGATTAACGTCAGTGATGTATATGACAAGGGTTAAGACCCCTTGTGGTATGACAGCATTTTTCCCAGTCATTTCTTTAACAAATGAAAGGGTCCTCGTAACCATTCTTTTGTCCTTTCTACCATGTACCTGTTTGTTGCTTCTTGGTCTTTCATTTGGTACTTTGGCTATTAAAACAATGGCCTTTGATAATGTTGCAATTACCATTTCTAAAAAAAAAGGAGCAGGTTCATTAGGCAGGGTTTGTTTTTAGCAAACAAAGTTTTACAAAAAAAAAATTCCATTCCTTCAGGACCTTGCAGATGTTAGGTCAAACTAATTGACAGTAATCTGTTTTGCCCTTTCAAACAATGATGGTTTTTGGCCGCTAGCGGCAAAAATCGCACTATTTTTGGCCGCTAGCGGCGAAAATCGCACGATTTTTGGCCGCTAGTGGCGAAAATCGCACTATTTTTGCCGCTAGCGGCCAAAAACCATGCGATTTTCGCAGGTGGCGGGCAAAAATCGCGATTTTCGCAGCTACTGGCCAAAAATAGCGCTTTTTTCGCTGCTAGCGGCCAAAAATCGTGCGAATTTCGCCGCTAGCGGCCAAAAATCGGGCGATTTTTGCCGCTAGCGGCCAAAAACCATGCGATTTTCGCAGCTGGCGGGCAAAAAACGCGATTTTTGCCGCTAGCGGCCAAAAATCGTGCGAATTTCGCCGCTAGGGGCCAAAAATCGGGCGATTTGTGGCGGTAGGGGCCAGAAACTCTGCGATTTTCGCAGCTGGCGGGCAAAAAAACCGCGCGAATTTCGCCGCTATCTGCCAAAAACCGTGCGATTTTCGCCGCTAGCGGCCAAAAATCGTGCGAATTTCGCCGCTAGCGGCCAAAAATAATGCGATTTTCGCCGCAACGGGCCAAAAATCGAGCGATTTTTGCCGCTATCGGAAAAAAACCATGCGATTTTCACAGCTGGCGGGCAAAAAACGCGATTTTTGCCGCTAGCGGCCAAAAATCGTGCGAATTTCGCCGCTAGCGGCCAAAAATTATGCGATTTTCGCCGCTAGCGGCCAGAAACTATGCGATTTTTGCAGCTGGTAGGCAAAAATAGCGCGATTTTCGCCGCTACCGGCCAAAATTAGCGCGATTTTTGCCGCTAGCGGCCAAAAATCGTGCGAATTTCGCCGCTAGCGGCCAAAAATTATGCGATTTTCGCCGCTAGCGTCCAGAAACTATGCGATTTTTGCAGCTGGTAGGCAAAAATAGCGCGATTTTCGCCGCTACCGGCCAAAATTAGCGCGATTTTCGCCGCTACCGGCCAAAATTAGCGCGATTTTCGCCGCTAGCGGCCAAAAACCGTGAGATTTTCGCAGCTATTGGCCAAAAATCATGCAAATTTCGCCGCTACCTACCAAAAATCGCGATTTTCGCCGCTACCGGGCAAAAATAGCGCGATTTTCGCCGCTAGCGGCCAAAAATCGGGCGATTTTTGCCGCTAGCGGCCGAAAACCGCACTATTTTCGACGCTAGCGGCCAGAAACCATGCGATTTTTGCAGCTGGTGGCCAAAAACCGCGCGAATTTTTCCGCTATCTGCCAAAAATCGCGATTTTCACCGCTACCGGTCAGAAACCGCGCGATTTTAGCCGCTAGCGGCCAAAAACCATGCGATTTTCGCAGCTGGCGGGCAAAAAACGCAATTTTTTCCACTAGCGGCCAAAAATCGTGCGAATTTCGCCGCTAGGGGCCAAAAATCGGGCGATTTTTGGCGGTAGGGGCCAGAAACTCTGCGATTTTCGCAGCTGGCGGGCAAAAAACCGCGCGAATTTCGCAGCTGGCGGGCAAAAATCGCGATTTTCGCCGCTATCGGACAAAAATAGTGCGATTTTCGCCGCTAGCGGCCAAAAACCGTGCGATTTTCGCCGCTAGCGGCCAAAAATCGTGCAAATTTCACCGCTAGCGGCCAAAAAACGTGCGAATTTCGCCGCTAGCGGCCAAAAATAGTGCGATTTTCGCCGCTACGGGCCAAAAATCGAGCGATTTTTGCCGCTATCGGCCAAAAACCATGCGATTTTCAAAGCTGGCGGGCAAAAAACGCGATTTTTGCCGCTAGCGGCCAAAAATCGTGCGAATTTCGCCGCTAGCGGCCAAAAATTATGCGATTTTCGCCGCTAGCGGCCAGAAACTATGCGATTTTTGCAGCTGGTAGGCAAAAATAGCGCGATTTTCGCCGCTACCGGCCAAAATTAGCGCGATTTTTGCCGCTAGCGGCCAAAAATCGTGCGAATTTCGCCGCTAGCGGCCAAAAATTATGCAATTTTCGCCGCTAGCGGCCAGAAACTATGCGATTTTTGCAGCTGGTAGGCAAAAATAGCGCGATTTTCGCCGCTACCGGCCAAAATTAGCGCGATTTTCGCCGCTAGCGGCCAAAAACCTTGAGATTTTCGCAGCTATTGGCCAAAAATCATGCAAATTTTGCCGCTACCTGCCAAAAATCGCGATTTTCGCCGCTAGCGGCCAAAAACCGTGCGATTTTCACCGCTAGCGGCCAGAAATCGGGCGATTTTTGCCGCTAACGGCCGAAAACCGCGCTATTTTCGACGCTAGCGGCCAGAAACCATGCGATTTTTGCAGCTGGCGGCCAAAAACCGCGCGAATTTTGCCGCTACCTGCCAAAAATCGACCGATTTTCGCCGCTACCGGCCAAAAACCGCGCGATTTTCGCCGCTAGCGGTCAAAAACCATTCGATTTTCGCAGCTGGCGGGCAAAAATCGCGATTTTCGCCGCTACCGGCCAAAAATAGGGCGATTTTCGCCGCTAGTGGCCAAAAACAGTGCGATTTTCGCCGCTAGCGGCCAAAAATCGTGCGAATTTCGCCGCTAGCGGCCAAACATCTTGCGAATTTCGTCGCTAGCGGATAGAAACTATGCGATTTTTGCAGCTGGCGGGCGAAAATAGCGCGATTTTCTCCGCTACCGGCCAAAAACCGCGCGATTTTCGCCGCTAGCGGCCAAAAACCATGCGATGTTCGCCGCTAGCGGCCAGAAACTATGCGATTGTTGTGATATGGATTCACATATCACAACAATCACATTGTTGTGATATGGATTGTTCTGGCTTACGTGCAAGGTCTTGGATTTTTTTCTGTTTTATATTAAGAAATTGCCAGTCTTGTTACTATTTGTAGAGTTAGAGATCTGCATTAAGGCCTCAATATTATATTCTTTATTTTTTTTATAACATGTTATCAGCAATTTTTGTGGTTGGTAATATTTAGATTAACGTCAGTGATGTATATGACAAGGGTTAAGACCCCTTGTGGTATGACAGCATTTTTCCCAGTCATTTCTTTAACAAATGAAAGGGTCCTCGTAACCATTCTTTTGTCCTTTCTACCATGTACCTGTTTGTTGCTTCTTGGTCTTTCATTTGGTACTTTGGCTATTAAAACAATGGCCTTTGATAATGTTGCAATTACCATTTCTAAAAAAAAATGAGCAGGTTCATTAGGCAGGGTTTGTTTTTAGCAAACAAAGTTTTACAAAAAAAAAAATTCCATTCCTTCAGGACCTTGCAGATGTTAGGTCAAACTAATTGACAGTAATCTGTTTTGCCCTTTCAAACAATGATGGTTTTTGGCCGCTAGCGGCAAAAATCGCACTATTTTTGGCCGCTAGCGGCGAAAATCGCACGATTTTTGGCCGCTAGTGGCGAAAATCGCACTATTTTTGCCGCTAGCGGCCAAAAACCATGCGATTTTCGCAGGTGGCGGGCAAAAATCGCGATTTTCGCAGCTACTGGCCAAAAATAGCGCTTTTTTTCGCTGCTAGCGGCCAAAAATCGTGCGAATTTCGCCGCTAGCGGCCAAAAATCGGGCGATTTTTGCCGCTAGCGGCCAAAAACCATGCGATTTTCGCAGCTGGCGGGCAAAAAAACGCGATTTTTGCCGCTAGCGGCCAAAAATCGTGCGAATTTCGCCGCTAGGGGCCAAAAATCGGGCGATTTGTGGCGGTAGGGGCCAGAAACTCTGCGATTTTCGCAGCTGGCGGGCAAAAAAACCGCGCGAATTTCGCCGCTATCTGCCAAAAACCGTGCGATTTTCGCCGCTAGCGGCCAAAAATCGTGCGAATTTCGCCGCTAGCGGCCAAAAATAATGCGATTTTCGCCGCAACGGGCCAAAAATCGAGCGATTTTTGCCGCTATCGGAAAAAAACCATGCGATTTTCACAGCTGGCGGGCAAAAAAACGCGATTTTTGCCGCTAGCGGCCAAAAATCGTGCGAATTTCGCCGCTAGCGGCCAAAAATTATGCGATTTTCGCCGCTAGCGGCCAGAAACTATGCGATTTTTGCAGCTGGTAGGCAAAAATAGCGCGATTTTCGCCGCTACCGGCCAAAATTAGCGCGATTTTTGCCGCTAGCGGCCAAAAATCGTGCGAATTTCGCCGCTAGCGGCCAAAAATTATGCGATTTTCGCCGCTAGCGTCCAGAAACTATGCGATTTTTGCAGCTGGTAGGCAAAAATAGCGCGATTTTCGCCGCTACCGGCCAAAATTAGCGCGATTTTCGCCGCTACCGGCCAAAATTAGCGCGATTTTCGCCGCTAGCGGCCAAAAACCGTGAGATTTTCGCAGCTATTGGCCAAAAATCATGCAAATTTCGCCGCTACCTACCAAAAATCGCGATTTTCGCCGCTACCGGGCAAAAATAGCGCGATTTTCGCCGCTAGCGGCCAAAAATCGGGCGATTTTTGCCGCTAGCGGCCGAAAACCGCACTATTTTCGACGCTAGCGGCCAGAAACCATGCGATTTTTGCAGCTGGTGGCCAAAAACCGCGCGAATTTTTCCGCTATCTGCCAAAAATCGCGATTTTCACCGCTACCGGTCAGAAACCGCGCGATTTTAGCCGCTAGCGGCCAAAAACCATGCGATTTTCGCAGCTGGCGGGCAAAAAACGCAATTTTTTCCACTAGCGGCCAAAAATCGTGCGAATTTCGCCGCTAGGGGCCAAAAATCGGGCGATTTTTGGCGGTAGGGGCCAGAAACTCTGCGATTTTCGCAGCTGGCGGGCAAAAAAACCGCGCGAATTTCGCAGCTGGCGGGCAAAAATCGCGATTTTCGCCGCTATCGGACAAAAATAGTGCGATTTTCGCCGCTAGCGGCCAAAAACCGTGCGATTTTCGCCGCTAGCGGCCAAAAATCGTGCAAATTTCACCGCTAGCGGCCAAAAAACGTGCGAATTTCGCCGCTAGCGGCCAAAAATAGTGCGATTTTCGCCGCTACGGGCCAAAAATCGAGCGATTTTTGCCGCTATCGGCCAAAAACCATGCGATTTTCAAAGCTGGCGGGCAAAAAAACGCGATTTTTGCCGCTAGCGGCCAAAAATCGTGCGAATTTCGCCGCTAGCGGCCAAAAATTATGCGATTTTCGCCGCTAGCGGCCAGAAACTATGCGATTTTTGCAGCTGGTAGGCAAAAATAGCGCGATTTTCGCCGCTACCGGCCAAAATTAGCGCGATTTTTGCCGCTAGCGGCCAAAAATCGTGCGAATTTCGCCGCTAGCGGCCAAAAATTATGCAATTTTCGCCGCTAGCGGCCAGAAACTATGCGATTTTTGCAGCTGGTAGGCAAAAATAGCGCGATTTTCGCCGCTACCGGCCAAAATTAGCGCGATTTTCGCCGCTAGCGGCCAAAAACCTTGAGATTTTCGCAGCTATTGGCCAAAAATCATGCAAATTTTGCCGCTACCTGCCAAAAATCGCGATTTTCGCCGCTACCGGCCAAAAATAGTGCGATTTTCGCCGCTAGCGGCCAGAAACTATGCGATTTTTGCAGCTGGCGGGCAAAAATAACGCGATTTTCGCCGCTTCCGGCCAAAAACCGCGCGATTTTCGCCGATAGCGGCCAAAAACCGTGCGATTTTCGCCGCTAGCGGCCAAAAATTGTGCAAATTTCACCGCTAGCGGCCAAAAATCGTGCAAATTTCGCCGCTAGCGGCCAAAAATCGTGCGATTTTCGCCGCTAGCGGCCAAAAATAGTGCGATTTTTGCCGCTAGCGGCCAAAAACCATGCGATTTTCGCAGGTGGCGGGCAAAAATTGCGATTTTCACAGCTACCGGCCAAAAATAGCGCTTTTTTCGCCGCTAGCAGCCAAAAACCGTGCGATTTTCGCCGCTAGGGGCCAAAAATCGGGCGATTTTTGCCGCTAGCGGCCAAAAACCATGCGATTTTCGCAGCTGGCGGGCAAAAAACCGCGCGAATTTCGCCGCTATCTGCCAAAAATCGACCGATTTTCGCCGCTACCGGCCAAAAACTGCGCGATTTTCGCCGCTAGCGGCCAAAAACCATGCGATTTTCGCAGCTGGCGGGCAAAAATCGCGATTTTCGCCGCTATCGGACAAAAATAGTGCGATTTTCGCCGCTAGCGGCCAAAAACCGTGCGATTTTCGCCGCTAGCAGCCAAAAATCGTGCAAATTTCGCCGCTAGCGGCCAAAAATCGTGCGAATTTCGCCGCTAGCGGCCAAAAATAGTGCGATTTTCGCCGCTACGGGCCAAAAATCGAGCGATTTTTGCCGCTATCGGCCAAAAACCATGCGATTTTCACAGCTGGCGGGCAAAAAACGCGATTTTTGCCGCTAGCGGCCAAAAATCGTGCGAATTTCGCCGCTAGCGGCCAAAAATTATGCGATTTTCGCCGCTAGCGGCCAGAAACTATGCGATTTTTGCAGCTGGTAGGCAAAAATAGCGCGATTTTCGCCGCTACCGGCCAAAATTAGCGCGATTTTTGCCGCTAGCGGCCAAAAATCGTGCGAATTTCGCCGCTAGCGGCCAAAAATTATGCGATTTTCGCCGCTAGCGGCCAGAAACTATGCGATTTTTCCAGCTGGTAGGCAAAAATAGCGCGATTTTCGCCGCTACCGGCCAAAATTAGCGCGATTTTCGCCGCTAGCGGCCAAAAACCTTGAGATTTTCGCAGCTATTGGCCAAAAATCATGCAAATTTCGCCGCTACCTGCCAAAAATCGCGATTTTCGCCGCTACCGGGCAAAAATAGCGCGATTTTCGCCGCTAGCGGCCAAAAATCGGGCGATTTTTGCCGCTAGCGGCCGAAAACCGCACTATTTTCGACGCTAGCGGCCAGAAACTATGCGATTTTTGCAGCTGGCGGCCAAAAACCACGCGAATTTTTCCGCTATCTGCCAAAAATCGCGATTTTCACCGCTACCGGCCAGAAACCGCGCGATTTTAGCCGCTAGGGGCCAAAAACCATGCGATTTTCGCAGCTGGCGGCCAAAAATCGCGATTTTCGCCGCTACCGGCCAAAAACCGCGCGATTTTTGCCGGTAGCGGCCAAAGACCATGCGTTTTTCGCAGCTGGCAGGCAAAGATCCCGATTTTCGACGCTACCGGCCAAAAATAGCGCGATTTTCGCCGCTAGCGGCCAAAAACCGTGCGATTTTCGCCGCTAGGGGCCAAAAAAAGTGCGAATTTCGCCGCTAGCGGCCAGAAACTATGCGATTTTTGCAGCTGGCGGGCGAAAATAGTACGATTTTCGCCGATACCGGCCAAAAACCACGCTATTTTTGACCCGCTAGCGGCCAAAAACCATGCAATTTTCGCAGCTAGCGGGCAAAAATTGCGATTTTTGCCGCTACGGGCCAAAAATAGCGCGATTTTCGCCGCTACCGGCCAAAAATAGCGCGATTTTCGCCGCTAGCGGCCAAAAACCGTGCGATTTTCCCCGCTAGCGGCCAAAAATCGTGCGAATTTCGCCGCTAACGGCCAAAAATAGTGCGATTTTCGCCGCTAGCGGCCAAAAATAGTGCGATTTTCGCCGCTAGCGGCCAAAAATAGTGCGATTTTTGCCGCTAGCGGCCAAAAACCATGCGATTTTCGCAGGTGGCGGGCAAAAATCGCGATTTTCGCAGCTACTGGCCAAAAATAGCGCTTTTTTCGCCGCTAGCGGCCAAAAACCGTGCGATTTTCGCCGCTAGGGGCCAAAAATCGGGCGATTTTTGCCGCTAGCGGCCAAAAACCATGCGATTTTCGCAGCTGGCGGGCAAAAAAATCGATTTTTGCCGCTAGCTGCCAAAAATCGTGCGAATTTCGCCGCTAGGGGCCAATAATCGGGCAATTTTTAGCGGTAGCGGCCAGAAACTGTGTGATTTTCGCAGCTGGCGGGCAAAAAACGCGATTTTTGCCGCTAGCGGCCAAAAATCGTGCGATTTTCGCCGGTAGCGGCCAGAAACTATGCGATTTTAGCAGCTGGCGGCGAAAAACCGCGCGAATTTCGCCGCTATCTGCCAAAGATCGACCGATTTTCGCCGCTACCGGCCAAAAACTGCGCGATTTTCGCCGCTAGCGACCAAAAACCGCGCGATTTTCCCCACTAGCGGCCAAAAACCATGCGATTTTCGCAGCTGGCGGGCAAAAATCACGATTTTCGCCACTACCGGCCAAAAATAGCGCGATTTTCGCCGGTAGCGGCCAAAAACCGTGCGATTTTCGACGCTAGCGGCCAAAAATCGTGCGAATTTCGCCGCTAACGGCCAAAAATAGTGCGATTTTCGCCGCTAGCGGCCAGAAACTATGCGATTTTTGCAGCTGGCGGGCAAAAATAACGCGATTTTCGCCGCTTCCGGCCAAAAACCGCGCGATTTTCGCTGATAGCGGCCAAAAACCGTGCGATTTTCGCCGCTAGCGGCCAAAAATTGTGCAAATTTCGCCGCTAGCGGCCAAAAATCGTGCAAATTTCGCCGCTAGCGGCCAAAAATCGTGCGATTTTCGCAGCTGGCGGGCAAAAAATTGGGCGATTTTTGGCGGTAGGGGCCAGAAACTCTGCGATTTTCGCAGCTGGCGGGCAAAAAACGCGATTTTTGCCGCTAGCGGCCAAAAATCGTGCGAATTTCGCCGCTAGCGGCCAAAAATCGTGCGATTTTCGCCGGTAGCGGCCAGAAACTATGGGATTTTATCAGCTGGCGGCCAAAAACCGCGCGAATTTCGCCGCTATCTGCCAAAAATCGACCTATTTTCGCCGCTACCGGCCAGAAACTGCGCGATTTTCGCCGCTACCGGCCAAAAACTGCGCGATTTTCGCCGCTAGCGGCCAAAAACCATGCGATTTTCGCAGCTGGCGGGCAAAAATCGCGATTTTCGCCGCTATCGGACAAAAATAGTGTGATTTTCGCCGCTAGCGGCCAAAAACCGTGCGATTTTCGCCGCTAGCGGCCAAAAATCGTGCAAATTTCGCCGCTAGCGGCCAAAAATCGTGCGAATTTCGCCGCTAGCGGCCAAAAATAGTGCGATTTTCGCCGCTAGTGGCCAGAAACTATGCGATTTTTGCAGCTGGCGGGCAAAAATCGTGCGAATTTCGCCGCTAGGGGCCAAAAATCGGGCGATTTTTGGCGGTAGCGGCCAGAAACTATGCGATTTTCGCAGCTGGCGGGCAAAAAACGCGATTTTTGCCGCTAGCGGCCAAAAATCGTGCGAATTTCGCCGCTAGCGGCCGAAAATCGTGCGATTTTCGCCGGTAGCGGCCAGAAACTATGCGATTTTAGCAGCTGGCGGCCAACAACCGCGCGAATTTCGCCGCTATCTGCCAAAAATCGACCGATTTTCGCCACTACCGGCCAAAAACTGCGCGATTTTCGCCGCTAGCGGCCAAAAACCATGCGATTTTCGCAGCTGGCGGGCAAAAATCGCGATTTTCGCCGCTATCGGACAAAAATAGTGCGATTTTCGCCGCTAGCGGCCAAAAACCGTGCGATTTTCGCCGCTAGCGGCCAAAAATGGTGCAAATTTCGCCGCTAGCGGCCAAAAATCGTGCGAATTTCGCTGCTAGCGGCCAAAAATAGTGCGATTTTCGCCGCTAGTGGCCAGAAACTATGCGATTTTTGCAGCTGGCGGGCAAAAATAGCGCGATTTTCGCCGCTACCGGCCAAAAACCGCGCGATTTTCGCCGCTTGCGGCCAAAAACCATGCGATTTTCGCAGCTGGCGGCCAAAAATCGCGATTTTCGCCGCTACCGGCCAAAAATAGCGCGATTTTCGCCGATAGCGGCCAAAAACCGTGCGATTTTCGCCGCTACGGGCCAAAAATCGGGCGATTTTTGCCACTAGCGGCCAAAAAACCATGCGATTTTCGCAGCTGGTGGGCAAAAAACGCGATTTTTGCCGCTAGCGGCCAAAAATCGTGCGAATTTCGCCGCTAGCGGCCAAAAATTATGCGATTTTCGCCGCTAGCGGCCAGAAACTATGCGATTTTTGCAGCTGGTAGGCAAAAATAGCGCGATTTTCGCCGCTACCGGCCAAAATTAGCGCGATTTTCGCCGCTAGCGGCCAAAAACCGTGAGATTTTCGCCGCTAGCGGCCAAAAATCATGCAAATTTCGCGGCTACCTGCCAAAAATCGCGATTTTCGCCGCTACCGGGCAAAAATAGCGCGATTTTCGCCGCTAGCGGCCAAAAACCGTGCGATTTTCGCCGCTAGCGGCCAAAAGTCGGGCGATTTTTGCCGCTAGGGGCGGAAAACCGCACTATTTTCGACGCTAGCGGCCAGAAACCATGCGATTTTTGCAGCTGGCGGGCAAAAATCGCGCGAATTTCGCCGATACCTCCCAAAAATCGCGATTTTCACCGCTACCGGCCAGAAACCGCGCGATTTTAGCCGCTAGCGGCCAAAAACCATGCGATTTTCGCCGCTTCCGGCCAAAAATAGCGCGACTTTCGCCGCTAGCGGCCGAAAACCGTCCGATTTTCGCCGCTAGCGGCCAAAAATCGGGCGATTTTTGCCGCTAACGGCCGAAAACTGTGCTATTTTCGACGCTAGCAGCCAGAAACCTTGCGATTTTTGCAGCTGGCGGCCAAAAACCGCGCGAATTTTTCCGCTATCTGCCAAAAATCGACCGATTTTCGCCGCTACCGGCCAAAAACCGCGCGATTTTCGCCGCTAGCGGCTAAAATCTATGCGATTTTCGCAGCTGGCGGGCAAAAATCGCGATTTTCGCCGCTACCGGCCAAAAATAGCGCGATTTTCGCCGCTAGCGGCCAAAAACCGTGCGATTTTCGCCGCTAGCGGCCAAAAATCGTGCGAATTTCGCCGCTAACGGCCAAAAATAGTGCGATTTTCGCCGCTAGCGGCCAGAAACTATGCGATTTTTGCAGCTGGCGGGCAAAAATAACGCGATTTTCGCCGCTTCCGGCCAAAAACCGCGCGATTTTCGCCGATAGCGGCCAAAAACCGTGCGATTTTCGCCGCTAGCGGCCAAAAATTGTGCAAATTTCGCCGCTAGCGGCCAAAAATCGTGCAAATTTTGCCGCTAGCAGCCAAAAATCGTGCGATTTTCGCCGCTAGCAGCCAGAAACTATGCGATTTTTGCAGCTGGCAGGCGAAAATAGCGCGATTTTCGCCGCTACCGGCCAAAAACCGCGCGATTTTCGCCGCTAGCGGCCAAAAACCATGCGATTTTCGCAGCTGGCGGGCAAAAATCGCGATTTTCGCCGCTACCGGCCAAAAATAGCGCGATTTTCGCCGCTAGCGGCCAAAAACCGTGCGATTTTCACCGCTAGCGGCCAGAAATCGGGCGATTTTTGCCGCTAACGGCCGAAAACCGCGCTATTTTCGACGCTAGCGGCCAGAAACCATGCGATTTTTGCAGCTGGCGGCCAAAAACCGCGCGAATTTTGCCGCTACCTGCCAAAAATAGGGCGATTTTCGCCGCTAGTGGCCAAAAACAGTGCGATTTTCGCCGCTAGCGGCCAAAAATCGTGCGAATTTCGCCGCTAGCGGCCAAACATCTTGCGAATTTCGTCGCTAGCGGATAGAAACTATGCGATTTTTGCAGCTGGCGGGCGAAAATAGCGCGATTTTCTCCGCTACCGGCCAAAAACCGCGCGATTTTTGCCGCTAGCGGCCAAAAACCATGCGATGTTCGCCGCTAGCGGCCAGAAACTATGCGATTGTTGTGATATGGATTCACATATCACAACAATCACATTGTTGTGATATGGATTGTTCTGGCTTACGTGCAAGGTCTTGGATTTTTTTCTGTTTTATATTAAGAAATTGCCAGTCTTGTTACTATTTGTAGAGTTAGAGATCTGCATTAAGGCCTCAATATTATATTCTTTATTTTTTTTATAACATGTTATCAGCAATTTTTGTGGTTGGTAATATTTAGATTAACGTCAGTGATGTATATGACAAGGGTTAAGACCCCTTGTGGTATGACAGCATTTTTCCCAGTCATTTCTTTAACAAATGAAAGGGTCCTCGTAACCATTCTTTTGTCCTTTCTACCATGTACCTGTTTGTTGCTTCTTGGTCTTTCATTTGGTACTTTGGCTATTAAAACAATGGCCTTTGATAATGTTGCAATTACCATTTCTAAAAAAAAATGAGCAGGTTCATTAGGCAGGGTTTGTTTTTAGCAAACAAAGTTTTACAAAAAAAAAAATTCCATTCCTTCAGGACCTTGCAGATGTTAGGTCAAACTAATTGACAGTAATCTGTTTTGCCCTTTCAAACAATGATGGTTTTTGGCCGCTAGCGGCAAAAATCGCACTATTTTTGGCCGCTAGCGGCGAAAATCGCACGATTTTTGGCCGCTAGTGGCGAAAATCGCACTATTTTTGCCGCTAGCGGCCAAAAACCATGCGATTTTCGCAGGTGGCGGGCAAAAATCGCGATTTTCGCAGCTACTGGCCAAAAATAGCGCTTTTTTCGCTGCTAGCGGCCAAAAATCGTGCGAATTTCGCCGCTAGCGGCCAAAAATCGGGCGATTTTTGCCGCTAGCGGCCAAAAACCATGCGATTTTCGCAGCTGGCGGGCAAAAAACGCGATTTTTGCCGCTAGCGGCCAAAAATCGTGCGAATTTCGCCGCTAGGGGCCAAAAATCGGGCGATTTGTGGCGGTAGGGGCCAGAAACTCTGCGATTTTCGCAGCTGGCGGGCAAAAAACCGCGCGAATTTCGCCGCTATCTGCCAAAAACCGTGCGATTTTCGCCGCTAGCGGCCAAAAATCGTGCGAATTTCGCCGCTAGCGGCCAAAAATAATGCGATTTTCGCCGCAACGGGCCAAAAATCGAGCGATTTTTGCCGCTATCGGAAAAAAACCATGCGATTTTCACAGCTGGCGGGCAAAAAACGCGATTTTTGCCGCTAGCGGCCAAAAATCGTGCGAATTTCGCCGCTAGCGGCCAAAAATTATGCGATTTTCGCCGCTAGCGGCCAGAAACTATGCGATTTTTGCAGCTGGTAGGCAAAAATAGCGCGATTTTCGCCGCTACCGGCCAAAATTAGCGCGATTTTTGCCGCTAGCGGCCAAAAATCGTGCGAATTTCGCCGCTAGCGGCCAAAAATTATGCGATTTTCGCCGCTAGCGTCCAGAAACTATGCGATTTTTGCAGCTGGTAGGCAAAAATAGCGCGATTTTCGCCGCTACCGGCCAAAATTAGCGCGATTTTCGCCGCTACCGGCCAAAATTAGCGCGATTTTCGCCGCTAGCGGCCAAAAACCGTGAGATTTTCGCAGCTATTGGCCAAAAATCATGCAAATTTCGCCGCTACCTACCAAAAATCGCGATTTTCGCCGCTACCGGGCAAAAATAGCGCGATTTTCGCCGCTAGCGGCCAAAAATCGGGCGATTTTTGCCGCTAGCGGCCGAAAACCGCACTATTTTCGACGCTAGCGGCCAGAAACCATGCGATTTTTGCAGCTGGTGGCCAAAAACCGCGCGAATTTTTCCGCTATCTGCCAAAAATCGCGATTTTCACCGCTACCGGTCAGAAACCGCGCGATTTTAGCCGCTAGCGGCCAAAAACCATGCGATTTTCGCAGCTGGCGGGCAAAAAACGCAATTTTTTCCACTAGCGGCCAAAAATCGTGCGAATTTCGCCGCTAGGGGCCAAAAATCGGGCGATTTTTGGCGGTAGGGGCCAGAAACTCTGCGATTTTCGCAGCTGGCGGGCAAAAAAACCGCGCGAATTTCGCAGCTGGCGGGCAAAAATCGCGATTTTCGCCGCTATCGGACAAAAATAGTGCGATTTTCGCCGCTAGCGGCCAAAAACCGTGCGATTTTCGCCGCTAGCGGCCAAAAATCGTGCAAATTTCACCGCTAGCGGCCAAAAAAACGTGCGAATTTCGCCGCTAGCGGCCAAAAATAGTGCGATTTTCGCCGCTACGGGCCAAAAATCGAGCGATTTTTGCCGCTATCGGCCAAAAACCATGCGATTTTCAAAGCTGGCGGGCAAAAAACGCGATTTTTGCCGCTAGCGGCCAAAAATCGTGCGAATTTCGCCGCTAGCGGCCAAAAATTATGCGATTTTCGCCGCTAGCGGCCAGAAACTATGCGATTTTTGCAGCTGGTAGGCAAAAATAGCGCGATTTTCGCCGCTACCGGCCAAAATTAGCGCGATTTTTGCCGCTAGCGGCCAAAAATCGTGCGAATTTCGCCGCTAGCGGCCAAAAATTATGCAATTTTCGCCGCTAGCGGCCAGAAACTATGCGATTTTTGCAGCTGGTAGGCAAAAATAGCGCGATTTTCGCCGCTACCGGCCAAAATTAGCGCGATTTTCGCCGCTAGCGGCCAAAAACCTTGAGATTTTCGCAGCTATTGGCCAAAAATCATGCAAATTTTGCCGCTACCTGCCAAAAATCGCGATTTTCGCCGCTACCGGCCAAAAATAGTGCGATTTTCGCCGCTAGCGGCCAGAAACTATGCGATTTTTGCAGCTGGCGGGCAAAAATAACGCGATTTTCGCCGCTTCCGGCCAAAAACCGCGCGATTTTCGCCGATAGCGGCCAAAAACCGTGCGATTTTCGCCGCTAGCGGCCAAAAATTGTGCAAATTTCACCGCTAGCGGCCAAAAATCGTGCAAATTTCGCCGCTAGCGGCCAAAAATCGTGCGATTTTCGCCGCTAGCGGCCAAAAATAGTGCGATTTTTGCCGCTAGCGGCCAAAAACCATGCGATTTTCGCAGGTGGCGGGCAAAAATTGCGATTTTCACAGCTACCGGCCAAAAATAGCGCTTTTTTTCGCCGCTAGCAGCCAAAAAACCGTGCGATTTTCGCCGCTAGGGGCCAAAAATCGGGCGATTTTTGCCGCTAGCGGCCAAAAACTGCGCGATTTTCGCAGCTGGCGGGCAAAAAACGCAATTTTTTCGGCTAGCGGCCAAAAATCGTGCGAATTTCGCCGCTAGGGGCCAAAAATCGGGCGATTTTTGGCGGTAGGGGCCAGAAACTCTGCGATTTTCGCAGCTGGCGGGCAAAAAACCGCGCGAATTTCGCCGCTATCTGCCAAAAATCGACCGATTTTCGCCGCTACCGGCCAAAAACTGCGCGATTTTCGCCGCTAGCGGCCAAAAACCATGCGATTTTCGCAGCTGGCGGGCAAAAATCGCGATTTTCGCCGCTATCGGACAAAAATAGTGCGATTTTCGCCGCTAGCGGCCAAAAACCGTGCGATTTTCGCCGCTAGCAGCCAAAAATCGTGCAAATTTCGCCGCTAGCGGCCAAAAATCGTGCGAATTTCGCCGCTAGCGGCCAAAAATAGTGCGATTTTCGCCGCTACGGTCCAAAAATCGAGCGATTTTTGCCGCTATCGGCCAAAAACCATGCGATTTTCACAGCTGGCGGGCAAAAAACGCGATTTTTGCCGCTAGCGGCCAAAAATCGTGCCAATTTCGCCGCTAGCGGCCAAAAATTATGCGATTTTCGCCGCTAGCGGCCAGAAACTATGCGATTTTTGCAGCTGGTAGGCAAAAATAGCGCGATTTTCGCCGCTACCGGCCAAAATTAGCGCGATTTTTGCCGCTAGCGGCCAAAAATCGTGCGAATTTCGCCGCTAGCGGCCAAAAATTATGCGATTTTCGCCGCTAGCGGCCAGAAACTATGCGATTTTTGCAGCTGGTAGGCAAAAATAGCGCGATTTTCGCCGCTACCGGCCAAAATTAGCGCGATTTTCGCCGCTAGCGGCCAAAAACCTTGAGATTTTCGCAGCTATTGGCCAAAAATCATGCAAATTTCGCCGCTACCTGCCAAAAATCGCGATTTTCGCCGCTACCGGGCAAAAATAGCGCGATTTTCGCCGCTAGCGGCCAAAAATCGGGCGATTTTTGCCGCTAGCGGCCGAAAACCGCACTATTTTCGACGCTAGCGGCCAGAAACTATGCGATTTTTGCAGCTGGCGGCCAAAAAACCACGCGAATTTTTCCGCTATCTGCCAAAAATCGCGATTTTCACCGCTACCGGCCAGAAACCGCGCGATTTTAGCCGCTAGGGGCCAAAAACCATGCGATTTTCGCAGCTGGCGGCCAAAAATCGCGATTTTCGCCGCTACCGGCCAAAAACCGCGCGATTTTTGCCGGTAGCGGCCAAAGACCATGCGTTTTTCGCAGCTGGCAGGCAAAGATCCCGATTTTCGACGCTACCGGCCAAAAATAGCGCGATTTTCGCCGCTAGCGGCCAAAAACCGTGCGATTTTCGCCGCTAGGGGCCAAAAAAAGTGCGAATTTCGCCGCTAGCGGCCAGAAACTATGCGATTTTTGCAGCTGGCGGGCGAAAATAGTACGATTTTCGCCGATACCGGCCAAAAACCACGCTATTTTTGACCCGCTAGCGGCCAAAAACCATGCAATTTTCGCAGCTAGCGGGCAAAAATTGCGATTTTTGCCGCTACGGGCCAAAAATAGCGCGATTTTCGCCGCTACCGGCCAAAAATAGCGCGATTTTCGCCGCTAGCGGCCAAAAACCGTGCGATTTTCCCCGCTAGCGGCCAAAAATCGTGCGAATTTCGCCGCTAACGGCCAAAAATAGTGCGATTTTCGCCGCTAGCGGCCAAAAATAGTGCGATTTTCGCCGCTAGCGGCCAAAAATAGTGCGATTTTTGCCGCTAGCGGCCAAAAACCATGCGATTTTCGCAGGTGGCGGGCAAAAATCGCGATTTTCGCAGCTACTGGCCAAAAATAGCGCTTTTTTCGCCGCTAGCGGCCAAAAACCGTGCGATTTTCGCCGCTAGGGGCCAAAAATCGGGCGATTTTTGCCGCTAGCGGCCAAAAACCATGCGATTTTCGCAGCTGGCGGGCAAAAAAATCGATTTTTGCCGCTAGCGGCCAAAAATCGTGCGAATTTCGCCGCTAGGGGCCAATAATCGGGCAATTTTTAGCGGTAGCGGCCAGAAACTGTGTGATTTTCGCAGCTGGCGGGCAAAAAAACGCGATTTTTGCCGCTAGCGGCCAAAAATCGTGCGATTTTCGCCGGTAGCGGCCAGAAACTATGCGATTTTAGCAGCTGGCGGCGAAAAACCGCGCGAATTTCGCCGCTATCTGCCAAAGATCGACCGATTTTCGCCGCTACCGGCCAAAAACTGCGCGATTTTCGCCGCTAGCGACCAAAAACCGCGCGATTTTCCCCACTAGCGGCCAAAAACCATGCGATTTTCGCAGCTGGCGGGCAAAAATCACGATTTTCGCCACTACCGGCCAAAAATAGCGCGATTTTCGCCGGTAGCGGCCAAAAACCGTGCGATTTTCGACGCTAGCGGCCAAAAATCGTGCGAATTTCGCCGCTAACGGCCAAAAATAGTGCGATTTTCGCCGCTAGCGGCCAGAAACTATGCGATTTTTGCAGCTGGCGGGCAAAAATAACGCGATTTTCGCCGCTTCCGGCCAAAAACCGCGCGATTTTCGCTGATAGCGGCCAAAAACCGTGCGATTTTCGCCGCTAGCGGCCAAAAATTGTGCAAATTTCGCCGCTAGCGGCCAAAAATCGTGCAAATTTCGCCGCTAGCGGCCAAAAATCGTGCGATTTTCGCAGCTGGCGGGCAAAAAATTGGGCGATTTTTGGCGGTAGGGGCCAGAAACTCTGCGATTTTCGCAGCTGGCGGGCAAAAAACGCGATTTTTGCCGCTAGCGGCCAAAAATCGTGCGAATTTCGCCGCTAGCGGCCAAAAATCGTGCGATTTTCGCCGGTAGCGGCCAGAAACTATGGGATTTTATCAGCTGGCGGCCAAAAACCGCGCGAATTTCGCCGCTATCTGCCAAAAATCGACCTATTTTCGCCGCTACCGGCCAGAAACTGCGCGATTTTCGCCGCTACCGGCCAAAAACTGCGCGATTTTCGCCGCTAGCGGCCAAAAACCATGCGATTTTCGCAGCTGGCGGGCAAAAATCGCGATTTTCGCCGCTATCGGACAAAAATAGTGTGATTTTCGCCGCTAGCGGCCAAAAACCGTGCGATTTTCGCCGCTAGCGGCCAAAAATCGTGCAAATTTCGCCGCTAGCGGCCAAAAATCGTGCGAATTTCGCCGCTAGCGGCCAAAAATAGTGCGATTTTCGCCGCTAGTGGCCAGAAACTATGCGATTTTTGCAGCTGGCGGGCAAAAATCGTGCGAATTTCGCCGCTAGGGGCCAAAAATCGGGCGATTTTTGGCGGTAGCGGCCAGAAACTATGCGATTTTCGCAGCTGGCGGGCAAAAAAACGCGATTTTTGCCGCTAGCGGCCAAAAATCGTGCGAATTTCGCCGCTAGCGGCCGAAAATCGTGCGATTTTCGCCGGTAGCGGCCAGAAACTATGCGATTTTAGCAGCTGGCGGCCAACAACCGCGCGAATTTCGCCGCTATCTGCCAAAAATCGACCGATTTTCGCCGCTACCGGCCAAAAACTGCGCGATTTTCGCCGCTAGCGGCCAAAAACCATGCGATTTTCGCAGCTGGCGGGCAAAAATCGCGATTTTCGCCGCTATCGGACAAAAATAGTGCGATTTTCGCCGCTAGCGGCCAAAAACCGTGCGATTTTCGCCGCTAGCGGCCAAAAATGGTGCAAATTTCGCCGCTAGCGGCCAAAAATCGTGCGAATTTCGCTGCTAGCGGCCAAAAATAGTGCGATTTTCGCCGCTAGTGGCCAGAAACTATGCGATTTTTGCAGCTGGCGGGCAAAAATAGCGCGATTTTCGCCGCTACCGGCCAAAAACCGCGCGATTTTCGCCACTTGCGGCCAAAAACCATGCGATTTTCGCAGCTGGCGGCCAAAAATCGCGATTTTCGCCGCTACCGGCCAAAAATAGCGCGATTTTCGCCGATAGCGGCCAAAAACCGTGCGATTTTCGCCGCTACGGGCCAAAAATCGGGCGATTTTTGCCACTAGCGGCCAAAAACCATGCGATTTTCGCAGCTGGTGGGCAAAAAACGCGATTTTTTGCCGCTAGCGGCCAAAAATCGTGCGAATTTCGCCGCTAGCGGCCAAAAATTATGCGATTTTCGCCGCTAGCGGCCAGAAACTATGCGATTTTTGCAGCTGGTAGGCAAAAATAGCGCGATTTTCGCCGCTACCGGCCAAAATTAGCGCGATTTTCGCCGCTAGCGGCCAAAAACCGTGAGATTTTCGCCGCTAGCGGCCAAAAATCATGCAAATTTCGCGGCTACCTGCCAAAAATCGCGATTTTCGCCGCTACCGGGCAAAAATAGCGCGATTTTCGCCGCTAGCGGCCAAAAACCGTGCGATTTTCGCCGCTAGCGGCCAAAAGTCGGGCGATTTTTGCCGCTAGGGGCGGAAAACCGCACTATTTTCGACGCTAGCGGCCAGAAACCATGCGATTTTTGCAGCTGGCGGGCAAAAATCGCGCGAATTTCGCCGATACCTCCCAAAAATCGCGATTTTCACCGCTACCGGCCAGAAACCGCGCGATTTTAGCCGCTAGCGGCCAAAAACCATGCGATTTTCGCCGCTACCGGCCAAAAATAGCGCGACTTTCGCCGCTAGCGGCCGAAAACCGTCCGATTTTCGCCGCTAGCGGCCAAAAATCGGGCGATTTTTGCCGCTAACGGCCGAAAACTGTGCTATTTTCGACGCTAGCAGCCAGAAACCTTGCGATTTTTGCAGCTGGCGGCCAAAAACCGCGCGAATTTTTCCGCTATCTGCCAAAAATCGACCGATTTTCGCCGCTACCGGCCAAAAACCGCGCGATTTTCGCCGCTAGCGGCTAAAATCTATGCGATTTTCGCAGCTGGCGGGCAAAAATCGCGATTTTTGCCGCTACCGGCCAAAAATAGCGCGATTTTCGCCGCTAGCGGACAAAAACCGTGCGATTTTCGCCGCTAGTGGCCAAAAATCGTGCAAATTTCGCAGCTAGCGGCCAAAAATCGTGCGAATTTCGCCGCTAGCGGCCAAAAATCGTGCGATTTTCGCCGCTAGTTGCCAGAAACTATGCGATTTTTGCAGCTGGCGGGCAAAAATAGCGCGATTTTCGCCGCTACCGGCCAAAAACCGCGCGGTTTTCGCCGCTAGCGGCCAAAAACCATGCGATTTTCGCAGCTGGCGGGCAAAAATCGCGATTTTCGCCGCTACCGGCCAAAAATAGCGCGATTTTTGCTGCTAGCGGCTACAAACCGTGCGATTTTTGCCGCTAGCGGCCAAAAATCGGGCGATTTTTGCCGCTAACGGCCGAAAACCGCGCAAATTTCGCCGCTAGCCGCCAAAAATCGTGCGAATTTCGCCGCTAGTGGCCAGAAACTATGCGATTTTTGCAGCTGGCGGGCGAAAATAGCGCGATTTTCGCCGGTAGCGGCCAAAAACCATGCGTTTTTTGCAGCTGGCGGGCAAAGATCGCGATTTTCGCCGCTACCGGCCAAAAATAGCGCGATTTTCGCCGCTAGCGGCCAAAAACCGTGCGATTTTCGCCGCTAGCGGCCAAAAATCGTGCAAATTTCGCCGCTAGGGGCCAAAAAAAGTGCGAATTTCGCCGCTAGCGGCCAAAAATCGTCCGAGTTTCGCCGCTAGCGGCCAGAAACTATGCGATTTTTGCAGCTGGCGGGCGAAAATAGTACGATTTTCGCCGATACTGGCCAAAAACCGCACTATTTTTGACCCGCTAGCAGCCAAAAAATATGCAATTTTCGCAGCTGGCGGGCAAAAATTGCGATTTTTGCCGCTACGGGCCAAAAATAGCGCGATTTTCGCCGCTACCGGCCAAAAATAGCGCGATTTTCGCCGCTAGCGGCCAAAAACCGTGCGATTTTCCCCGCTAGCGGCCAAAAACCATGCGATTTTCGCAGCTGGCGGGCAAAAATCGCGATTTTCGCCGCTACCGGCCAAAAATAGCGCGATTTTCGCCGCTAGCGGCCAAAAACCGTGCGATTTTCGCCGCTAGCGGCCAAAAATCGTGCGAATTTCGCCGCTAACGGCCAAAAATAGTGCGATTTTCGCCGCTAGCGGCCAGAAACTATGCGATTTTTGCAGCTGGCGGGCAAAAATAACGCGATTTTCGCCGCTTCCGGCCAAAAACCGCGCGATTTTCGCCGATAGCGGCCAAAAACCGTGCGATTTTCGCCGCTAGCGGCCAAAAATTGTGCAAATTTCGCCGCTAGCGGCCAAAAATCGTGCAAATTTTGCCGCTAGGAGCCAAAAATCGTGCGATTTTCGCCGCTAGCGGCCAGAAACTATGCGATTTTTGCAGCTGGCAGGCGAAAATAGCGCGATTTTCGCCGCTACCGGCCAAAAACCGCGCGATTTTCGCCGCTAGCGGCCAAAAACCATGCGATTTTCGCAGCTGGCGGGCAAAAATCGCGATTTTCGCCGCTACCGGCCAAAAATAGCGCGATTTTCGCCGCTAGCGGCCAAAAACCGTGCGATTTTCACCGCTAGCGGCCAGAAATCGGGCGATTTTTGCCGCTAACGGCCGAAAACCGCGCTATTTTCGACGCTAGCGGCCAGAAACCATGCGATTTTTGCAGCTGGCGGCCAAAAACCGCGCGAATTTTGCCGCTACCTGCCAAAAATCGACCGATTTTCGCCGCTACCGGCCAAAAACCGCGCGATTTTCGCCGCTAGCAGTCAAAAACCATGCGATTTTCGCAGCTGGCGGGCAAAAATCTCGATTTTCGCCGCTACCGGCCAAAAATAGGGCGATTTTCGCCGCTAGTGGCCAAAAACCGTGCGATTTTCGCCGCTAGCGGCCAAAAATCGTGCGAATTTCGCCGCTAGCGGCCAAACATCTTGCGAATTTCGTCGCTAGCGGATAGAAACTATGCGATTTTTGCAGCTGGCGGGCGAAAATAGCGCGATTTTCTCCGCTACCGGCCAAAAACCGCGCGATTTTCGCCGCTAGCGGCCAAAAACCATGCGATTTTTGCAGCTGGCGGGCAAAAATAGCGCGATTTTCGCCCATACCGGCCAAAAACCGCGCGATTTTTGCCGCTAGCGGCCAAAAACCATGCGATTTTCGCCGCTAGCGGCCAGAAACTATGCGATTGTTGTGATATGGATTCACATATCACAACAATCACATTGTTGTGATATGGATTGTTCTGGCTTACGTGCAAGGTCTTGGATTTTTTTCTGTTTTATATTAAGAAATTGCCAGTCTTGTTACTATTTGTAGAGTTAGAGATCTGCATTAAGGCCTCAATATTATATTCTTTATTTTTTTTATAACATGTTATCAGCAATTTTTGTGGTTGGTAATATTTAGATTAACGTCAGTGATGTATATGACAAGGGTTAAGACCCCTTGTGGTATGACAGCATTTTTCCCAGTCATTTCTTTAACAAATGAAAGGGTCCTCGTAACCATTCTTTTGTCCTTTCTACCATGTACCTGTTTGTTGCTTCTTGGTCTTTCATTTGGTACTTTGGCTATTAAAACAATGGCCTTTGATAATGTTGCAATTACCATTTCTAAAAAAAATGAGCAGGTTCATTAGGCAGGGTTTGTTTTTAGCAAACAAAGTTTTACAAAAAAAAAAATTCCATTCCTTCAGGACCTTGCAGATGTTAGGTCAAACTAATTGACAGTAATCTGTTTTGCCCTTTCAAACAATGATGGTTTTTGGCCGCTAGCGGCAAAAATCGCACTATTTTTGGCCGCTAGCGGCGAAAATCGCACGATTTTTGGCCGCTAGCGGCGAAAATCGCACTATTTTTGCCGCTAGCGGCCAAAAACCATGCGATTTTCGCAGGTGGCGGGCAAAAATCGCGATTTTCGCAGCTACTGGCCAAAAATAGCGCTTTTTTCGCTGCTAGCGGCCAAAAATCGTGCGAATTTCGCCGCTAGCGGCCAAAAATCGGGCGATTTTTGCCGCTAGCGGCCAAAAACCATGCGATTTTCGCAGCTGGCGGGCAAAAAACGCGATTTTTGCCGCTAGCGGCCAAAAATCGTGCGAATTTCGCCGCTAGGGGCCAAAAATCGGGCGATTTTTGGCGGTAGGGGCCAGAAACTCTGCGATTTTCGCAGCTGGCGGGCAAAAACCCGCGCGAATTTCGCCGCTATCTGCCAAAAACCGTGCGATTTTCGCCGCTAGCGGCCAAAAATCGTGCAAATTTCGCCGCTAGCGGCCAAAAATCGTGCGAATTTCGCCGCTAGCGGCCAAAAATAATGCGATTTTCGCCGCAACGGGCCAAAAATCGAGCGATTTTTGCCGCTATCGGCCAAAAACCATGCGATTTTCACAGCTGGCGGGCAAAAAACGCGATTTTTGCCGCTAGCGGCCAAAAATCGTGCGAATTTCGCCGCTAGCGGCCAAAAATTATGCGATTTTCGCCGCTAGCGGCCAGAAACTATGCGATTTTTGCAGCTGGTAGGCAAAAATAGCGCGATTTTCGCCGCTACCGGCCAAAATTAGCGCGATTTTTGCCGCTAGCGGCCAAAAATCGTGCGAATTTCGCCGCTAGCGGCCAAAAATTATGCGATTTTCGCCGCTAGCGTCCAGAAACTATGTGATTTTTGCAGCTGGTAGGCAAAAATAGCGCGATTTTCGCCGCTACCGGCCAAAATTAGCGCGATTTTCGCCGCTACCGGCCAAAATTAGCGCGATTTTCGCCGCTAGCGGCCAAAAACCGTGAGATTTTCGCAGCTATTGGCCAAAAATCATGCAAATTTCGCCGCTACCTGCCAAAAATCGCGATTTTCGCCGCTACCGGGCAAAAATAGCGCGATTTTCGCCGCTAGCGGCCAAAAATCGGGCGATTTTTGCCGCTAGCGGCCGAAAACCGCACTATTTTCGACGCTAGCGGCCAGAAACCATGCGATTTTTGCAGCTGGCGGCCAAAAACCACGCGAATTTTTCCGCTATCTGCCAAAAATCGCGATTTTCACCGCTACCGGCCAGAAACCGCGCGATTTTAGCCGCTAGCGGCCAAAAACCATGCGATTTTCGCAGCTGGCGGGCAAAAAAACGCAATTTTTTCCGCTAGCGGCCAAAAATCGTGCGAATTTCGCCGCTAGGGGCCAAAAATCGGGCGATTTTTGGCGGTAGGGGCCAGAAACTCTGCGATTTTCGCAGCTGGCGGGCAAAAAAACCGCGCGAATTTCGCAGCTGGCGGGCAAAAATCGCGATTTTCGCCGCTATCGGACAAAAATAGTGCGATTTTCGCCGCTAGCGGCCAAAAACCGTGCGATTTTCGCCGCTAGCGGCCAAAAATCGTGCAAATTTCGCCGCTAGCGGCCAAAAAACGTGCGAATTTCGCCGCTAGCGGCCAAAAATCGTGCGATTTTCGCCGGTAGCGGCCAGAAACTATGGGATTTTATCAGCTGGCTGCCAAAAACCGCGCGAATTTCGCCGCTATCTGCCAAAAATCGACCTATTTTCGCCGCTACCGGCCAAAAACTGCGCGATTTTCGCCGCTACCGGCCAAAAACTGCGCGATTTTCGCCGCTAGCGGCCAAAAACCATGCGATTTTCGCAGCTGGCGGGCAAAAATCGCGATTTTCGCCGCTATCGGACAAAAATAGTGTGATTTTCGCCGCTAGCGGCCAAAAACCGTGCGATTTTCGCCGCTAGCGGCCAAAAATCGTGCAAATTTCGCCGCTAGCGGCCAAAAATCGTACGAATTTCGCCGCTAGCGGCCAAAAATAGTGCGATTTTCGCCGCTAGTGGCCAGAAACTATGCGATTTTTGCAGCTGGCGGGCAAAAATCGTGCGAATTTCGCCGCTAGGGGCCAAAAATCGGGCGATTTTTGGCGGTAGCGGCCAGAAACTATGCGATTTTCGCAGCTGGCGGGCAAAAAAACGCGATTTTTGCCGCTAGGGGCCAAAAATCGTGCGAATTTCGCCGCTAGCGGCCGAAAATCGTGCGATTTTCGCCGGTAGCGGCCAGAAACTATGCGATTTTAGCAGCTGGCGGCCAAAAACCGCGCGAATTTCGCCGCTATCTGCCAAAAATCGACCGATTTTCGCCGCTTCCGGCCAAAAACTGCGCGATTTTCGCCGCTAGCGGCCAAAAACCATGCGATTTTCGCAGCTGGCGGGCAAAAATCGCAATTTTCGCCGCTATCGGACAAAAATAGTGCGATTTTCGCCGCTAGCGGCCAAAAACCGTGCGATTTTCGCCGCTAGCGGCCAAAAATGGTGCAAATTTCGCCGCTAGCGGCCAAAAATCGTGCGAATTTCGCTGCTAGCGGCCAAAAATAGTGCGATTTTCGCCGCTAGTGGCCAGAAACTATGCGATTTTTGCAGCTGGCGGGCAAAAATAGCGCGATTTTCGCCGCTACCGGCCAAAAACCGCGCGATTTTCGCCGCTTGCGGCCAAAAACCATGCGATTTTCGCAGCTGGCGGCCAAAAATCGCGATTTTCGCCGCTACCGGCCAAAAATAGCGCGATTTTCGCCGCTAGCGGCCAAAAACCGTGCGATTTTCGCCGCTACGGGCCAAAAATCGGGCGATTTTTGCCACTAGCGGCCAAAAACCATGCGATTTTCGCAGCTGGTGGGCAAAAAAACGCGATTTTTGCTGCTAGCGGCCAAAAATCGTGCGAATTTCGCCGCTAGCGGCCAAAAATTATGCGATTTTCGCCGCTAGCGGCCAGAAACTATGCGATTTTTGCAGCTGGTAGGCAAAAATAGCTCGATTTTCGCCGCTACCGGCCAAAATTAGCGCGATTTTCGCCGCTACCGGCCAAAAACCGTGAGATTTTCGCCGCTAGCGGCCAAAAATCATGCAAATTTCGCGGCTACCTGCCAAAAATCGCGATTTTCGCCGCTACCGGGCAAAAATAGCGCGATTTTCGCCGCTAGCGGCCAAAAACTGTGCGATTTTCGCCGCTAGCGGCCAAAAATCGGGCGATTTTTGCCGCTAGGGGCGGAAAACCGCACTATTTTCGACGCTAGCGGCCAGAAACCATGCGATTTTTGCAGCTGGCGGGCAAAAATCGCGCGAATTTCGCCGATACCTCCCAAAAATCGCGATTTTCACCGCTACCGGCCAGAAACCGCGCGATTTTAGCCGCTAGCGGCCAAAAACCATGCGATTTTCGCCGCTACCGGCCAAAAATAGCGCGACTTTCGCCACTAGCGGCCGAAAACCGTCCGATTTTCGCCGCTAGCGGCCAAAAATCGGGCGATTTTTGCCGCTAACGGCCGAAAACTGTGCTATTTTCGACGCTAGCAGCCAGAAACCTTGCGATTTTTGCAGCTGGCGGCCAAAAACCGCGCGAATTTTTCCGCTATCTGCCAAAAATCGACCGATTTTCGCCGCTACCGGCCAAAAACCGCGCGATTTTCGCCGCTAGCGGCTAAAATCTATGCGATTTTCGCAGCTGGCGGGCAAAAATCGCGATTTTTGCCGCTACCGGCCAAAAATAGCGCGATTTTCGCCGCTAGCGGACAAAAACCGTGCGATTTTCGCCGCTAGTGGCCAAAAATCGTGCAAATTTCGCAGCTAGCGGCCAAAAATCGTGCGAATTTCGCCGCTAGCGGCCAAAAATCGTGCGATTTTCGCCGCTAGTTGCCAGAAACTATGCGATTTTTGCAGCTGGCGGGCAAAAATAGCGCGATTTTCGCCGCTACCGGCCAAAAACCGCGCGGTTTTCGCCGCTAGCGGCCAAAAACCATGCGATTTTCGCAGCTGGCGGGCAAAAATCGCGATTTTCGCCGCTACCGGCCAAAAATAGCGCGATTTTTGCTGCTAGCGGCTACAAACCGTGCGATTTTTGCCGCTAGCGGCCAAAAATCGGGCGATTTTTGCCGCTAACGGCCGAAAACCGCGCAAATTTCGCCGCTAGCCGCCAAAAATCGTGCGAATTTCGCCGCTAGTGGCCAGAAACTATGCGATTTTTGCAGCTGGCGGGCGAAAATAGCGCGATTTTCGCCGCTACCGGCCAAAAACCGCGCGATTTTCGCCGGTAGCGGCCAAAAACCATGCGTTTTTTGCAGCTGGCGGGCAAAGATCGCGATTTTCGCCGCTACCGGCCAAAAATAGCGCGATTTTCGCCGCTAGCGGCCAAAAACCGTGCGATTTTCGCCGCTAGCGGCCAAAAATCGTGCAAATTTCGCCGCTAGGGGCCAAAAAAAGTGCGAATTTCGCCGCTAGCGGCCAAAAATCGTCCGAGTTTCGCCGCTAGCGGCCAGAAACTATGCGATTTTTGCAGCTGGCGGGCGAAAATAGTACGATTTTCGCCGATACTGGCCAAAAACCGCACTATTTTTGACCCGCTAGCAGCCAAAAAATATGCAATTTTCGCAGCTGGCGGGCAAAAATTGCGATTTTTGCCGCTACGGGCCAAAAATAGCGCGATTTTCGCCACTACCGGCCAAAAATAGCGCGATTTTCGCCGCTAGCGGCCAAAAACCGTGCGATTTTCCCCGCTAGCGGCCAAAAACCATGCGATTTTCGCAGCTGGCGGGCAAAAATCGCGATTTTCGCCGCTACCGGCCAAAAATAGCGCGATTTTCGCCGCTAGCGGCCAAAAACCGTGCGATTTTCGCCGCTAGCGGCCAAAAATCGTGCGAATTTCGCCGCTAACGGCCAAAAATAGTGCGATTTTCGCCGCTAGCGGCCAGAAACTATGCGATTTTTGCAGCTGGCGGGCAAAAATAACGCGATTTTCGCCGCTTCCGGCCAAAAACCGCGCGATTTTCGCCGATAGCGGCCAAAAACCGTGCGATTTTCGCCGCTAGCGGCCAAAAATTGTGCAAATTTCGCCGCTAGCGGCCAAAAATCGTGCAAATTTTGCCGCTAGCAGCCAAAAATCGTGCGAATTTCGCCGCTAGCGGCCAGAAACTGCGATTTTTGCAGCTGGCAGGCGAAAATAGCGCGATTTTCGCCGCTACCGGCCAAAAACCGCGCGATTTTCGCCGCTAGCGGCCAAAAACCATGCGATTTTCGAAGCTGGCGGGCAAAAATCGCGATTTTCGCCGCTACCGGCCAAAAATAGCGCGATTTTCGCCGCTAGCGGCCAAAAACCGTGCGATTTTCACCGCTAGCGGCCAGAAATCGGGCGATTTTTGCCGCTAACGGCCGAAAACCGCGCTATTTTCGACGCTAGCGGCCAGAAACCATGCGATTTTTGCAGCTGGCGGCCAAAAACCGCGCGAATTTTGCCGCTACCTGCCAAAAATCGACCGATTTTCGCCGCTACCGGCCAAAAACCGCGCGATTTTCGCCGCTAGCGGTCAAAAACCATGCGATTTTCGCAGCTGGCGGGCAAAAAACGCGATTTTTGCCGCTAGGGGCCAAAAATCGTGCGAATTTCGCCGCTAGCGGCCGAAAATCGTGCGATTTTCGCCGGTAGCGGCCAGAAACTATGCGATTTTAGCAGCTGGCGGCCAAAAACCGCGCGAATTTCGCCGCTATCTGCCAAAAATCGACCGATTTTCGCCGCTTCCGGCCAAAAACTGCGCGATTTTCGCCGCTAGCGGCCAAAAACCATGCGATTTTCGCAGCTGGCGGGCAAAAATCGCAATTTTCGCCGCTATCGGACAAAAATAGTGCGATTTTCGCCGCTAGCGGCCAAAAACCGTGCGATTTTCGCCGCTAGCGGCCAAAAATGGTGCAAATTTCGCCGCTAGCGGCCAAAAATCGTGCGAATTTCGCTGCTAGCGGCCAAAAATAGTGCGATTTTCGCCGCTAGTGGCCAGAAACTATGCGATTTTTGCAGCTGGCGGGCAAAAATAGCGCGAATTTTCGCCGCTACCGGCCAAAAACCGCGCGATTTTCGCCGCTTGCGGCCAAAAACCATGCGATTTTCGCAGCTGGCGGCCAAAAATCGCGATTTTCGCCGCTACCGGCCAAAAATAGCGCGATTTTCGCCGATAGCGGCCAAAAACCGTGCGATTTTCGCCGCTACGGGCCAAAAATCGGGCGATTTTTGCCACTAGCGGCCAAAAACCATGCGATTTTCGCAGCTGGTGGGCAAAAAAACGCGATTTTTGCTGCTAGCGGCCAAAAATCGTGCGAATTTCGCCGCTAGCGGCCAAAAATTATGCGATTTTCGCCGCTAGCGGCCAGAAACTATGCGATTTTTGCAGCTGGTAGGCAAAAATAGCGCGATTTTCGCCGCTACCGGCCAAAATTAGCGCGATTTTCGCCGCTACCGGCCAAAAACCGTGAGATTTTCGCCGCTAGCGGCCAAAAATCATGCAAATTTCGCGGCTACCTGCCAAAAATCGCGATTTTCGCCGCTACCGGGCAAAAATAGCGCGATTTTCGCCGCTAGCGGCCAAAAACTGTGCGATTTTCGCCGCTAGCGGCCAAAAATCGGGCGATTTTTGCCGCTAGGGGCGGAAAACCGCACTATTTTCGACGCTAGCGGCCAGAAACCATGCGATTTTTGCAGCTGGCGGGCAAAAATCGCGCGAATTTCGCCGATACCTCCCAAAAATCGCGATTTTCACCGCTACCGGCCAGAAACCGCGCGATTTTAGCCGCTAGCGGCCAAAAACCATGCGATTTTCGCCGCTACCGGCCAAAAATAGCGCGACTTTCGCCACTAGCGGCCGAAAACCGTCCGATTTTCGCCGCTAGCGGCCAAAAATCGGGCGATTTTTGCCGCTAACGGCCGAAAACTGTGCTATTTTCGACGCTAGCAGCCAGAAACCTTGCGATTTTTGCAGCTGGCGGCCAAAAACCGCGCGAATTTTTCCGCTATCTGCCAAAAATCGACCGATTTTCGCCGCTACCGGCCAAAAACCGCGCGATTTTCGCCGCTAGCGGCTAAAATCTATGCGATTTTCGCAGCTGGCGGGCAAAAATCGCGATTTTTGCCGCTACCGGCCAAAAATAGCGCGATTTTCGCCGCTAGCGGACAAAAACCGTGCGATTTTCGCCGCTAGTGGCCAAAAATCGTGCAAATTTCGCAGCTAGCGGCCAAAAATCGTGCGAATTTCGCCGCTAGCGGCCAAAAATCGTGCGATTTTCGCCGCTAGTTGCCAGAAACTATGCGATTTTTGCAGCTGGCGGGCAAAAATAGCGCGATTTTCGCCGCTACCGGCCAAAAACCGCGCGGTTTTCGCCGCTAGCGGCCAAAAACCATGCGATTTTCGCAGCTGGCGGGCAAAAATCGCGATTTTCGCCGCTACCGGCCAAAAATAGCGCGATTTTTGCTGCTAGCGGCTACAAACCGTGCGATTTTTGCCGCTAGCGGCCAAAAATCGGGCGATTTTTGCCGCTAACGGCCGAAAACCGCGCAAATTTCGCCGCTAGCCGCCAAAAATCGTGCGAATTTCGCCGCTAGTGGCCAGAAACTATGCGATTTTTGCAGCTGGCGGGCGAAAATAGCGCGATTTTCGCCGCTACCGGCCAAAAACCGCGCGATTTTCGCCGGTAGCGGCCAAAAACCATGCGTTTTTTGCAGCTGGCGGGCAAAGATCACGATTTTCGCCGCTACCGGCCAAAAATAGCGCGATTTTCGCCGCTAGCGGCCAAAAACCGTGCGATTTTCGCCGCTAGCGGCCAAAAATCGTGCAAATTTCGCCGCTAGGGGCCAAAAAAAGTGCGAATTTCGCCGCTAGCGGCCAAAAATCGTCCGAGTTTCGCCGCTAGCGGCCAGAAACTATGCGATTTTTGCAGCTGGCGGGCGAAAATAGTACGATTTTCGCCGATACTGGCCAAAAACCGCACTATTTTTGACCCGCTAGCAGCCAAAAAATATGCAATTTTCGCAGCTGGCGGGCAAAAATTGCGATTTTTGCCGCTACGGGCCAAAAATAGCGCGATTTTCGCCACTACCGGCCAAAAATAGCGCGATTTTCGCCGCTAGCGGCCAAAAACCGTGCGATTTTCCCCGCTAGCGGCCAAAAACCATGCGATTTTCGCAGCTGGCGGGCAAAAATCGCGATTTTCGCCGCTACCGGCCAAAAATAGCGCGATTTTCGCCGCTAGCGGCCAAAAACCGTGCGATTTTCGCCGCTAGCGGCCAAAAATCGTGCGAATTTCGCCGCTAACGGCCAAAAATAGTGCGATTTTCGCCGCTAGCGGCCAGAAACTATGCGATTTTTGCAGCTGGCGGGCAAAAATAACGCGATTTTCGCCGCTTCCGGCCAAAAACCGCGCGATTTTCGCCGATAGCGGCCAAAAACCGTGCGATTTTCGCCGCTAGCGGCCAAAAATTGTGCAAATTTCGCCGCTAGCGGCCAAAAATCGTGCAAATTTTGCCGCTAGCAGCCAAAAATCGTGCGATTTTCGCCGCTAGCGGCCAGAAACTGCGATTTTTGCAGCTGGCAGGCGAAAATAGCGCGATTTTCGCCGCTTCCGGCCAAAAACCGCGCGATTTTCGCCGCTAGCGGCCAAAAACCATGCGATTTTCGAAGCTGGCGGGCAAAAATCGCGATTTTCGCCGCTACCGGCCAAAAATAGCGCGATTTTCGCCGCTAGCGGCCAAAAACCGTGCGATTTTCACCGCTAGCGGCCAGAAATCGGGCGATTTTTGCCGCTAACGGCCGAAAACCGCGCTATTTTCGACGCTAGCGGCCAGAAACCATGCGATTTTTGCAGCTGGCGGCCAAAAACCGCGCGAATTTTGCCGCTACCTGCCAAAAATCGACCGATTTTCGCCGCTACCGGCCAAAAACCGCGCGATTTTCGCCGCTAGCGGTCAAAAACCATGCGATTTTCGCAGCTGGCGGGCAAAAAACGCGATTTTTGCCGCTAGGGGCCAAAAATCGTGCGAATTTCGCCGCTAGCGGCCGAAAATCGTGCGATTTTCGCCGGTAGCGGCCAGAAACTATGCGATTTTAGCAGCTGGCGGCCAAAAACCGCGCGAATTTCGCCGCTATCTGCCAAAAATCGACCGATTTTCGCCGCTTCCGGCCAAAAACTGCGCGATTTTCGCCGCTAGCGGCCAAAAACCATGCGATTTTCGCAGCTGGCGGGCAAAAATCGCAATTTTCGCCGCTATCGGACAAAAATAGTGCGATTTTCGCCGCTAGCGGCCAAAAACCGTGCGATTTTCGCCGCTAGCGGCCAAAAATGGTGCAAATTTCGCCGCTAGCGGCCAAAAATCGTGCGAATTTCGCTGCTAGCGGCCAAAAATAGTGCGATTTTCGCCGCTAGTGGCCAGAAACTATGCGATTTTTGCAGCTGGCGGGCAAAAATAGCGCGATTTTCGCCGCTACCGGCCAAAAACCGCGCGATTTTCGCCGCTTGCGGCCAAAAACCATGCGATTTTCGCAGCTGGCGGCCAAAAATCGCGATTTTCGCCGCTACCGGCCAAAAATAGCGCGATTTTCGCCGATAGCGGCCAAAAACCGTGCGATTTTCGCCGCTACGGGCCAAAAATCGGGCGATTTTTGCCACTAGCGGCCAAAAACCATGCGATTTTCGCAGCTGGTGGGCAAAAAACGCGATTTTTGCTGCTAGCGGCCAAAAATCGTGCGAATTTCGCCGCTAGCGGCCAAAAATTATGCGATTTTCGCCGCTAGCGGCCAGAAACTATGCGATTTTTGCAGCTGGTAGGCAAAAATAGCGCGATTTTCGCCGCTACCGGCCAAAATTAGCGCGATTTTCGCCGCTACCGGCCAAAAAACCGTGAGATTTTCGCCGCTAGCGGCCAAAAATCATGCAAATTTCGCGGCTACCTGCCAAAAATCGCGATTTTCGCCGCTACCGGGCAAAAATAGCGCGATTTTCGCCGCTAGCGGCCAAAAACTGTGCGATTTTCGCCGCTAGCGGCCAAAAATCGGGCGATTTTTGCCGCTAGGGGCGGAAAACCGCACTATTTTCGACGCTAGCGGCCAGAAACCATGCGATTTTTGCAGCTGGCGGGCAAAAATCGCGCGAATTTCGCCGATACCTCCCAAAAATCGCGATTTTCACCGCTACCGGCCAGAAACCGCGCGATTTTAGCCGCTAGCGGCCAAAAACCATGCGATTTTCGCCGCTACCGGCCAAAAATAGCGCGACTTTCGCCACTAGCGGCCGAAAACCGTCCGATTTTCGCCGCTAGAGGCCAAAAATCGGGCGATTTTTGCCGCTAACGGCCGAAAACTGTGCTATTTTCGACGCTAGCAGCCAGAAACCTTGCGATTTTTGCAGCTGGCGGCCAAAAACCGCGCGAATTTTTCCGCTATCTGCCAAAAATCGACCGATTTTCGCCGCTACCGGCCAAAAACCGCGCGATTTTCGCCGCTAGCGGCTAAAATCTATGCGATTTTCGCAGCTGGCGGGCAAAAATCGCGATTTTTGCCGCTACCGGCCAAAAATAGCGCGATTTTCGCCGCTAGCGGACAAAAACCGTGCGATTTTCGCCGCTAGTGGCCAAAAATCGTGCAAATTTCGCAGCTAGCGGCCAAAAATCGTGCGAATTTCGCCGCTAGCGGCCAAAAATCGTGCGATTTTCGCCGCTAGTTGCCAGAAACTATGCGATTTTTGCAGCTGGCGGGCAAAAATAGCGCGATTTTCGCCGCTACCGGCCAAAAACCGCGCGGTTTTCGCCGCTAGCGGCCAAAAACCATGCGATTTTCGCAGCTGGCGGGCAAAAATCGCGATTTTCGCCGCTACCGGCCAAAAATAGCGCGATTTTTGCTGCTAGCGGCTACAAACCGTGCGATTTTTTGCCGCTAGCGGCCAAAAATCGGGCGATTTTTGCCGCTAACGGCCGAAAACCGCGCAAATTTCGCCGCTAGCCGCCAAAAATCGTGCGAATTTCGCCGCTAGTGGCCAGAAACTATGCGATTTTTGCAGCTGGCGGGCGAAAATAGCGCGATTTTCGCCGCTACCGGCCAAAAACCGCGCGATTTTCGCCGGTAGCGGCCAAAAACCATGCGTTTTTTGCAGCTGGCGGGCAAAGATCGCGATTTTCGCCGCTACCGGCCAAAAATAGCGCGATTTTCGCCGCTAGCGGCCAAAAACCGTGCGATTTTCGCCGCTAGCGGCCAAAAATCGTGCAAATTTCGCCGCTAGGGGCCAAAAAAAGTGCGAATTTCGCCGCTAGCGGCCAAAAATCGTCCGAGTTTCGCCGCTAGCGGCCAGAAACTATGCGATTTTTGCAGCTGGCGGGCGAAAATAGTACGATTTTCGCCGATACTGGCCAAAAACCGCACTATTTTTGACCCGCTAGCAGCCAAAAAATATGCAATTTTCGCAGCTGGCGGGCAAAAATTGCGATTTTTGCCGCTACGGGCCAAAAATAGCGCGATTTTCGCCACTACCGGCCAAAAATAGCGCGATTTTCGCCGCTAGCGGCCAAAAACCGTGCGATTTTCCCCGCTAGCGGCCAAAAACCATGCGATTTTCGCAGCTGGCGGGCAAAAATCGCGATTTTCGCCGCTACCGGCCAAAAATAGCGCGATTTTCGCCGCTAGCGGCCAAAAACCGTGCGATTTTCGCCGCTAGCGGCCAAAAATCGTGCGAATTTCGCCGCTAACGGCCAAAAATAGTGCGATTTTCGCCGCTAGCGGCCAGAAACTATGCGATTTTTGCAGCTGGCGGGCAAAAATAACGCGATTTTCGCCGCTTCCGGCCAAAAACCGCGCGATTTTCGCCGATAGCGGCCAAAAACCGTGCGATTTTCGCCGCTAGCGGCCAAAAATTGTGCAAATTTCGCCGCTAGCGGCCAAAAATCGTGCAAATTTTGCCGCTAGCAGCCAAAAATCGTGCGATTTTCGCCGCTAGCGGCCAGAAACTGCGATTTTTGCAGCTGGCAGGCGAAAATAGCGCGATTTTCGCCGCTACCGGCCAAAAACCGCGCGATTTTCGCCGCTAGCGGCCAAAAACCATGCGATTTTCGAAGCTGGCGGGCAAAAATCGCGATTTTCGCCGCTACCGGCCAAAAATAGCGCGATTTTCGCCGCTAGCGGCCAAAAACCGTGCGATTTTCACCGCTAGCGGCCAGAAATCGGGCGATTTTTGCCGCTAACGGCCGAAAACCGCGCTATTTTCGACGCTAGCGGCCAGAAACCATGCGATTTTTGCAGCTGGCGGCCAAAAACCGCGCGAATTTTGCCGCTACCTGCCAAAAATCGACCGATTTTCGCCGCTACCGGCCAAAAACCGCGCGATTTTCGCCGCTAGCGGTCAAAAACCATGCGATTTTCGCAGCTGGCGGGCAAAAATCTCGATTTTCGCCGCTACCGGCCAAAAATAGGGCGATTTTCGCCGCTAGTGGCCAAAAACCGTGCGATTTTCGCCGCTAGGGGCCAAAAATCGTGCGAATTTCGCCGCTAGCGGCCAAACATCTTGCGAATTTCGTCGCTAGCGGATAGAAACTATGCGATTTTTGCAGCTGGCGGGCGAAAATAGCGCGATTTTCTCCGCTACCGCCCAAAAACCGCGCGATTTTCGCCGCTAGCGGCCAAAAACCATGCGATTTTTGCAGCTGGCGGGCAAAAATAGCGCGATTTTCGCCCATACCGGCCAAAAACCGCGCGATTTTTGCCGCTAGCGGCCAAAAACCATGCGATTTTCGCCGCTAGCGGCCAGAAACTATGCGATTGTTGTGATATGGATTCACATATCACAACAATCACATTGTTGTGATATGGATTGTTCTGGCTTACGTGCAAGGTCTTGGATTTTTTTCTGTTTTATATTAAGAAATTGCCAGTCTTGTTACTATTTGTAGAGTTAGAGATCTGCATTAAGGCCTCAATATTATATTCTTTATTTTTTTTATAACATGTTATCAGCAATTTTTGTGGTTGGTAATATTTAGATTAACGTCAGTGATGTATATGACAAGGGTTAAGACCCCTTGTGGTATGACAGCATTTTTCCCAGTCATTTCTTTAACAAATGAAAGGGTCCTCGTAACCATTCTTTTGTCCTTTCTACCATGTACCTGTTTGTTGCTTCTTGGTCTTTCATTTGGTACTTTGGCTATTAAAACAATGGCCTTTGATAATGTTGCAATTACCATTTCTAAAAAAAAATGAGCAGGTTCATTAGGCAGGGTTTGTTTTTAGCAAACAAAGTTTTACAAAAAAAAAAATTCCATTCCTTCAGGACCTTGCAGATGTTAGGTCAAACTAATTGACAGTAATCTGTTTTGCCCTTTCAAACAATGATGGTTTTTGGCCGCTAGCGGCAAAAATCGCACTATTTTTGGCCGCTAGCGGCGAAAATCGCACGATTTTTGGCCGCTAGCGGCGAAAATCGCACTATTTTTGCCGCTAGCGGCCAAAAACCATGCGATTTTCGCAGGTGGCGGGCAAAAATCGCGATTTTCGCAGCTACTGGCCAAAAATAGCGCTTTTTTCGCTGCTAGCGGCCAAAAATCGTGCGAATTTCGCCGCTAGCGGCCAAAAATCGGGCGATTTTTGCCGCTAGCGGCCAAAAACCATGCGATTTTCGCAGCT
Organism: Procambarus clarkii; assembly: GCF_040958095.1. Lineage (NCBI taxonomy): Eukaryota > Metazoa > Arthropoda > Malacostraca > Decapoda > Cambaridae > Procambarus > Procambarus clarkii. The sequence continues at coordinate 11,581,128 of NC_091223.1, read as the reverse complement.
GGCGGGCAAAAAACGCGATTTTTGCCGCTAGCGGCCAAAAATCGTGCGAATTACGCCGCTAGGGGCCAAAAATCGGGCGATTTTTGGCGGTAGGGGCCAGAAACTCTGCGATTTTCGCAGCTGGCGGGCAAAAAACCGCGCGAATTTCGCCGCTATCTGCCAAAAACCGTGCGATTTTCGCCGCTAGCGGCCAAAAATCGTGCAAATTTCGCCGCTAGCGGCCAAAAATCGTGCGAATTTCGCCGCTAGCGGCCAAAAATAATGCGATTTTCGCCGCAACGGGCCAAAAATCGAGCGATTTTTGCCGCTATCGGCCAAAAACCATGCGATTTTCACAGCTGGCGGGCAAAAAACGCGATTTTTGCCGCTAGCGGCCAAAAATCGTGCGAATTTCGCCGCTAGCGGCCAAAAATTATGCGATTTTCGCCGCTAGCGGCCAGAAACTATGCGATTTTTGCAGCTGGTAGGCAAAAATAGCGCGATTTTCGCCGCTACCGGCCAAAATTAGCGCGATTTTCGCCGCTACCGGCCAAAATTAGCGCGATTTTCGCCGCTAGCGGCCAAAAACCGTGAGATTTTCGCAGCTATTGGCCAAAAATCATGCAAATTTCGCCGCTACCTGCCAAAAATCGCGATTTTCGCCGCTACCGGGCAAAAATAGCGCGATTTTCGCCGCTAGCGGCCAAAAATCGGGCGATTTTTGCCGCTAGCGGCCGAAAACCGCACTATTTTCGACGCTAGCGGCCAGAAACCATGCGATTTTTGCAGCTTGCGGCCAAAAACCACGCGAATTTTTCCGCTATCTGCCAAAAATCGCGATTTTCACCGCTACCGGCCAGAAACCGCGCGATTTTAGCCGCTAGCGGCCAAAAACCATGCGATTTTCGCAGCTGGCGGGCAAAAAACGCAATTTTTTCCGCTAGCGGCCAAAAATCGTGCGAATTTCGCCGCTAGGGGCCAAAAATCGGGCGATTTTTGGCGGTAGGGGCCAGAAACTCTGCGATTTTCGCAGCTGGCGGGCAAAAAAACCGCGCGAATTTCGCAGCTGGCGGGCAAAAATCGCGATTTTCGCCGCTATCGGACAAAAATAGTGCGATTTTCGCCGCTAGCGGCCAAAAACCGTGCGATTTTCGGCGCTAGCGGCCAAAAATCGTGCAAATTTCGCCGCTAGCGGCCAAAAATCGTGCAAATTTCGCCGCTAGCGGCCAAAAAACGTGCGAATTTCGCCGCTAGCGGCCAAAAATAGTGCGATTTTCGCCGCTACGGGCCAAAAATCGAGCGATTTTTGCCGCTATCGGCCAAAAACCATGCGATTTTCACAGCTGGCGGGGAAAAAACGCGATTTTTGCCGCTAGCGGCCAAAAATCGTGCGAATTTCGCCGCTAGCGGCCAGAAAATTATGCGATTTTCGCCGCTAGCGGCCAGAAACTATGCGATTTTTGCAGCTGGTAGGCAAAAATAGCGCGATTTTCGCCGCTACCGGCCAAAATTAGCGCGATTTTTGCCGCTAGCGGCCAAAAATCGTGCGAATTTCGCCGCTAGCGGCCAAAAATTATGCAATTTTCGCCGCTAGCGGCCAGAAACTATGCGATTTTTGCAGCTGGTAGGCAAAAATAGCGCGATTTTCGCCGCTACCGGCCAAAATTAGCGCGATTTTCGCCGCTAGCGGCCAAAAACCTTGAGATTTTCGCAGCTATTGGCCAAAAATCATGCAAATTTCGCCGCTACCTGCCAAAAATCGCGATTTTCGCCGCTACCGGCCAAAAATAGTGCGATTTTCGCCGCTAGCGGCCAGAAACTATGCGATTTTTGCAGCTGGCGGGCAAAAAACCGCGCGAATTTCGCCGCTATCTGCCAAAAACCGTGCGATTTTCGCCGCTAGCGGCCAAAAATCGTGCAAATTTCGCCGCTAGCGGCCAAAAATCGTGCGAATTTCGCCGCTAGCGGCCAAAAATAATGCGATTTTCGCCGCAACGGGCCAAAAATCGAGCGATTTTTGCCGCTATCGGCCAAAAACCATGCGATTTTCACAGCTGGCGGGCAAAAAACGCGATTTTTGCCGCTAGCGGCCAAAAATCGTGCGAATTTCGCCGCTAGCGGCCAAAAATTATGCGATTTTCGCCGCTAGCGGCCAGAAACTATGCGATTTTTGCAGCTGGTAGGCAAAAATAGCGCGATTTTCGCCGCTACCGGCCAAAATTAGCGCGATTTTCGCCGCTACCGGCCAAAAACCGTGAGATTTTCGCCGCTAGCGGCCAAAAATCATGCAAATTTCGCGGCTACCTGCCAAAAATCGCGATTTTCGCCGCTACCGGGCAAAAATAGCGCGATTTTCGCCGCTAGCGGCCAAAAACTGTGCGATTTTCGCCGCTAGCGGCCAAAAATCGGGCGATTTTTGCCGCTAGGGGCGGAAAACCGCACTATTTTCGACGCTAGCGGCCAGAAACCATGCGATTTTTGCAGCTGGCGGGCAAAAATCGCGCGAATTTCGCCGATACCTCCCAAAAATCGCGATTTTCACCGCTACCGGCCAGAAACCGCGCGATTTTAGCCGCTAGCGGCCAAAAACCATGCGATTTTCGCCGCTACCGGCCAAAAATAGCGCGACTTTCGCCACTAGCGGCCGAAAACCGTCCGATTTTCGCCGCTAGCGGCCAAAAATCGGGCGATTTTTGCCGCTAACGGCCGAAAACTGTGCTATTTTCGACGCTAGCAGCCAGAAACCTTGCGATTTTTGCAGCTGGCGGCCAAAAACCGCGCGAATTTTTCCGCTATCTGCCAAAAATCGACCGATTTTCGCCGCTACCGGCCAAAAACCGCGCGATTTTCGCCGCTAGCGGCTAAAATCTATGCGATTTTCGCAGCTGGCGGGCAAAAATCGCGATTTTTGCCGCTACCGGCCAAAAATAGCGCGATTTTCGCCGCTAGCGGACAAAAACCGTGCGATTTTCGCCGCTAGTGGCCAAAAATCGTGCAAATTTCGCAGCTAGCGGCCAAAAATCGTGCGAATTTCGCCGCTAGCGGCCAAAAATCGTGCGATTTTCGCCGCTAGTTGCCAGAAACTATGCGATTTTTGCAGCTGGCGGGCAAAAATAGCGCGATTTTCGCCGCTACCGGCCAAAAACCGCGCGGTTTTCGCCGCTAGCGGCCAAAAACCATGCGATTTTCGCAGCTGGCGGGCAAAAATCGCGATTTTTCGCCGCTACCGGCCAAAAATAGCGCGATTTTTGCTGCTAGCGGCTACAAACCGTGCGATTTTTGCCGCTAGCGGCCAAAAATCGGGCGATTTTTGCCGCTAACGGCCGAAAACCGCGCAAATTTCGCCGCTAGCCGCCAAAAATCGTGCGAATTTCGCCGCTAGTGGCCAGAAACTATGCGATTTTTGCAGCTGGCGGGCGAAAATAGCGCGATTTTCGCCGCTACCGGCCAAAAACCGCGCGATTTTCGCCGGTAGCGGCCAAAAACCATGCGTTTTTTGCAGCTGGCGGGCAAAGATCACGATTTTCGCCGCTACCGGCCAAAAATAGCGCGATTTTCGCCGCTAGCGGCCAAAAACCGTGCGATTTTCGCCGCTAGCGGCCAAAAATCGTGCAAATTTCGCCGCTAGGGGCCAAAAAAAGTGCGAATTTCGCCGCTAGCGGCCAAAAATCGTCCGAGTTTCGCCGCTAGCGGCCAGAAACTATGCGATTTTTGCAGCTGGCGGGCGAAAATAGTACGATTTTCGCCGATACTGGCCAAAAACCGCACTATTTTTGACCCGCTAGCAGCCAAAAAATATGCAATTTTCGCAGCTGGCGGGCAAAAATTGCGATTTTTGCCGCTACGGGCCAAAAATAGCGCGATTTTCGCCACTACCGGCCAAAAATAGCGCGATTTTCGCCGCTAGCGGCCAAAAACCGTGCGATTTTCCCCGCTAGCGGCCAAAAAACCATGCGATTTTCGCAGCTGGCGGGCAAAAATCGCGATTTTCGCCGCTACCGGCCAAAAATAGCGCGATTTTCGCCGCTAGCGGCCAAAAACCGTGCGATTTTCGCCGCTAGCGGCCAAAAATCGTGCGAATTTCGCCGCTAACGGCCAAAAATAGTGCGATTTTCGCCGCTAGCGGCCAGAAACTATGCGATTTTTGCAGCTGGCGGGCAAAAATAACGCGATTTTCGCCGCTTCCGGCCAAAAACCGCGCGATTTTCGCCGATAGCGGCCAAAAACCGTGCGATTTTCGCCGCTAGCGGCCAAAAATTGTGCAAATTTCGCCGCTAGCGGCCAAAAATCGTGCAAATTTTGCCGCTAGCAGCCAAAAATCGTGCGATTTTCGCCGCTAGCGGCCAGAAACTGCGATTTTTGCAGCTGGCAGGCGAAAATAGCGCGATTTTCGCCGCTACCGGCCAAAAACCGCGCGATTTTCGCCGCTAGCGGCCAAAAACCAAGCGATTTTCGAAGCTGGCGGGCAAAAATCGCGATTTTCGCCGCTACCGGCCAAAAATAGCGCGATTTTCGCCGCTAGCGGCCAAAAACCGTGCGATTTTCACCGCTAGCGGCCAGAAATCGGGCGATTTTTGCCGCTAACGGCCGAAAACCGCGCTATTTTCGACGCTAGCGGCCAGAAACCATGCGATTTTTGCAGCTGGCGGCCAAAAACCGCGCGAATTTTGCCGCTACCTGCCAAAAATCGACCGATTTTCGCCGCTACCGGCCAAAAACCGCGCGATTTTCGCCGCTAGCGGTCAAAAACCATGCGATTTTCGCAGCTGGCGGGCAAAAAACGCGATTTTTGCCGCTAGGGGCCAAAAATCGTGCGAATTTCGCCGCTAGCGGCCGAAAATCGTGCGATTTTCGCCGGTAGCGGCCAGAAACTATGCGATTTTAGCAGCTGGCGGCCAAAAACCGCGCGAATTTCGCCGCTATCTGCCAAAAATCGACCGATTTTCGCCGCTTCCGGCCAAAAAACTGCGCGATTTTCGCCGCTAGCGGCCAAAAACCATGCGATTTTCGCAGCTGGCGGGCAAAAATCGCAATTTTCGCCGCTATCGGACAAAAATAGTGCGATTTTCGCCGCTAGCGGCCAAAAACCGTGCGATTTTCGCCGCTAGCGGCCAAAAATGGTGCAAATTTCGCCGCTAGCGGCCAAAAATCGTGCGAATTTCGCTGCTAGCGGCCAAAAATAGTGCGATTTTCGCCGCTAGTGGCCAGAAACTATGCGATTTTTGCAGCTGGCGGGCAAAAATAGCGCGATTTTCGCCGCTACCGGCCAAAAACCGCGCGATTTTCGCCGCTTGCGGCCAAAAACCATGCGATTTTCGCAGCTGGCGGCCAAAAATCGCGATTTTCGCCGCTACCGGCCAAAAATAGCGCGATTTTCGCCGATAGCGGCCAAAAACCGTGCGATTTTCGCCGCTACGGGCCAAAAATCGGGCGATTTTTGCCACTAGCGGCCAAAAACCATGCGATTTTCGCAGCTGGTGGGCAAAAAAACGCGATTTTTGCTGCTAGCGGCCAAAAATCGTGCGAATTTCGCCGCTAGCGGCCAAAAATTATGCGATTTTCGCCGCTAGCGGCCAGAAACTATGCGATTTTTGCAGCTGGTAGGCAAAAATAGCGCGATTTTCGCCGCTACCGGCCAAAATTAGCGCGATTTTCGCCGCTACCGGCCAAAAACCGTGAGATTTTCGCCGCTAGCGGCCAAAAATCATGCAAATTTCGCGGCTACCTGCCAAAAATCGCGATTTTCGCCGCTACCGGGCAAAAATAGCGCGATTTTCGCCGCTAGCGGCCAAAAACTGTGCGATTTTCGCCGCTAGCGGCCAAAAATCGGGCGATTTTTGCCGCTAGGGGCGGAAAACCGCACTATTTTCGACGCTAGCGGCCAGAAACCATGCGATTTTTGCAGCTGGCGGGCAAAAATCGCGCGAATTTCGCCGATACCTCCCAAAAATCGCGATTTTCACCGCTACCGGCCAGAAACCGCGCGATTTTAGCCGCTAGCGGCCAAAAACCATGCGATTTTCGCCGCTACCGGCCAAAAATAGCGCGACTTTCGCCACTAGCGGCCGAAAACCGTCCGATTTTCGCCGCTAGAGGCCAAAAATCGGGCGATTTTTGCCGCTAACGGCCGAAAACTGTGCTATTTTCGACGCTAGCAGCCAGAAACCTTGCGATTTTTGCAGCTGGCGGCCAAAAACCGCGCGAATTTTTCCGCTATCTGCCAAAAATCGACCGATTTTCGCCGCTACCGGCCAAAAACCGCGCGATTTTCGCCGCTAGCGGCTAAAATCTATGCGATTTTCGCAGCTGGCGGGCAAAAATCGCGATTTTTGCCGCTACCGGCCAAAAATAGCGCGATTTTCGCCGCTAGCGGACAAAAACCGTGCGATTTTCGCCGCTAGTGGCCAAAAATCGTGCAAATTTCGCAGCTAGCGGCCAAAAATCGTGCGAATTTCGCCGCTAGCGGCCAAAAATCGTGCGATTTTCGCCGCTAGTTGCCAGAAACTATGCGATTTTTGCAGCTGGCGGGCAAAAATAGCGCGATTTTCGCCGCTACCGGCCAAAAACCGCGCGGTTTTCGCCGCTAGCGGCCAAAAACCATGCGATTTTCGCAGCTGGCGGGCAAAAATCGCGATTTTCGCCGCTACCGGCCAAAAATAGCGCGATTTTTGCTGCTAGCGGCTACAAACCGTGCGATTTTTGCCGCTAGCGGCCAAAAATCGGGCGATTTTTGCCGCTAACGGCCGAAAACCGCGCAAATTTCGCCGCTAGCCGCCAAAAATCGTGCGAATTTCGCCGCTAGTGGCCAGAAACTATGCGATTTTTGCAGCTGGCGGGCGAAAATAGCGCGATTTTCGCCGCTACCGGCCAAAAACCGCGCGATTTTCGCCGGTAGCGGCCAAAAACCATGCGTTTTTTGCAGCTGGCGGGCAAAGATCGCGATTTTCGCCGCTACCGGCCAAAAATAGCGCGATTTTCGCCGCTAGCGGCCAAAAACCGTGCGATTTTCGCCGCTAGCGGCCAAAAATCGTGCAAATTTCGCCGCTAGGGGCCAAAAAAAAGTGCGAATTTCGCCGCTAGCGGCCAAAAATCGTCCGAGTTTCGCCGCTAGCGGCCAGAAACTATGCGATTTTTGCAGCTGGCGGGCGAAAATAGTACGATTTTCGCCGATACTGGCCAAAAACCGCACTATTTTTGACCCGCTAGCAGCCAAAAAATATGCAATTTTCGCAGCTGGCGGGCAAAAATTGCGATTTTTGCCGCTACGGGCCAAAAATAGCGCGATTTTCGCCACTACCGGCCAAAAATAGCGCGATTTTCGCCGCTAGCGGCCAAAAACCGTGCGATTTTCCCCGCTAGCGGCCAAAAACCATGCGATTTTCGCAGCTGGCGGGCAAAAATCGCGATTTTCGCCGCTACCGGCCAAAAATAGCGCGATTTTCGCCGCTAGCGGCCAAAAACCGTGCGATTTTCGCCGCTAGCGGCCAAAAATCGTGCGAATTTCGCCGCTAACGGCCAAAAATAGTGCGATTTTCGCCGCTAGCGGCCAGAAACTATGCGATTTTTGCAGCTGGCGGGCAAAAATAACGCGATTTTCGCCGCTTCCGGCCAAAAACCGCGCGATTTTCGCCGATAGCGGCCAAAAACCGTGCGATTTTCGCCGCTAGCGGCCAAAAATTGTGCAAATTTCGCCGCTAGCGGCCAAAAATCGTGCAAATTTTGCCGCTAGCAGCCAAAAATCGTGCGATTTTCGCCGCTAGCGGCCAGAAACTGCGATTTTTGCAGCTGGCAGGCGAAAATAGCGCGATTTTCGCCGCTACCGGCCAAAAACCGCGCGATTTTCGCCGCTAGCGGCCAAAAACCATGCGATTTTCGAAGCTGGCGGGCAAAAATCGCGATTTTCGCCGCTACCGGCCAAAAATAGCGCGATTTTCGCCGCTAGCGGCCAAAAACCGTGCGATTTTCACCGCTAGCGGCCAGAAATCGGGCGATTTTTGCCGCTAACGGCCGAAAACCGCGCTATTTTCGACGCTAGCGGCCAGAAACCATGCGATTTTTGCAGCTGGCGGCCAAAAACCGCGCGAATTTTGCCGCTACCTGCCAAAAATCGACCGATTTTCGCCGCTACCGGCCAAAAACCGCGCGATTTTCGCCGCTAGCGGTCAAAAACCATGCGATTTTCGCAGCTGGCGGGCAAAAATCTCGATTTTCGCCGCTACCGGCCAAAAATAGGGCGATTTTCGCCGCTAGTGGCCAAAAACCGTGCGATTTTCGCCGCTAGGGGCCAAAAATCGTGCGAATTTCGCCGCTAGCGGCCAAACATCTTGCGAATTTCGTCGCTAGCGGATAGAAACTATGCGATTTTTGCAGCTGGCGGGCGAAAATAGCGCGATTTTCTCCGCTACCGCCCAAAAACCGCGCGATTTTCGCCGCTAGCGGCCAAAAACCATGCGATTTTTGCAGCTGGCGGGCAAAAATAGCGCGATTTTCGCCCATACCGGCCAAAAACCGCGCGATTTTTGCCGCTAGCGGCCAAAAACCATGCGATTTTCGCCGCTAGCGGCCAGAAACTATGCGATTGTTGTGATATGGATTCACATATCACAACAATCACATTGTTGTGATATGGATTGTTCTGGCTTACGTGCAAGGTCTTGGATTTTTTTCTGTTTTATATTAAGAAATTGCCAGTCTTGTTACTATTTGTAGAGTTAGAGATCTGCATTAAGGCCTCAATATTATATTCTTTATTTTTTTTATAACATGTTATCAGCAATTTTTGTGGTTGGTAATATTTAGATTAACGTCAGTGATGTATATGACAAGGGTTAAGACCCCTTGTGGTATGACAGCATTTTTCCCAGTCATTTCTTTAACAAATGAAAGGGTCCTCGTAACCATTCTTTTGTCCTTTCTACCATGTACCTGTTTGTTGCTTCTTGGTCTTTCATTTGGTACTTTGGCTATTAAAACAATGGCCTTTGATAATGTTGCAATTACCATTTCTAAAAAAAAATGAGCAGGTTCATTAGGCAGGGTTTGTTTTTAGCAAACAAAGTTTTACAAAAAAAAAAATTCCATTCCTTCAGGACCTTGCAGATGTTAGGTCAAACTAATTGACAGTAATCTGTTTTGCCCTTTCAAACAATGATGGTTTTTGGCCGCTAGCGGCAAAAATCGCACTATTTTTGGCCGCTAGCGGCGAAAATCGCACGATTTTTGGCCGCTAGCGGCGAAAATCGCACTATTTTTGCCGCTAGCGGCCAAAAACCATGCGATTTTCGCAGGTGGCGGGCAAAAATCGCGATTTTCGCAGCTACTGGCCAAAAATAGCGCTTTTTTTCGCTGCTAGCGGCCAAAAATCGTGCGAATTTCGCCGCTAGCGGCCAAAAATCGGGCGATTTTTGCCGCTAGCGGCCAAAAACCATGCGATTTTCGCAGCTGGCGGGCAAAAAAACGCGATTTTTGCCGCTAGCGGCCAAAAATCGTGCGAATTACGCCGCTAGGGGCCAAAAATCGGGCGATTTTTGGCGGTAGGGGCCAGAAACTCTGCGATTTTCGCAGCTGGCGGGCAAAAAAACCGCGCGAATTTCGCCGCTATCTGCCAAAAACCGTGCGATTTTCGCCGCTAGCGGCCAAAAATCGTGCAAATTTCGCCGCTAGCGGCCAAAAATCGTGCGAATTTCGCCGCTAGCGGCCAAAAATAATGCGATTTTCGCCGCAACGGGCCAAAAATCGAGCGATTTTTGCCGCTATCGGCCAAAAACCATGCGATTTTCACAGCTGGCGGGCAAAAAACGCGATTTTTGCCGCTAGCGGCCAAAAATCGTGCGAATTTCGCCGCTAGCGGCCAAAAATTATGCGATTTTCGCCGCTAGCGGCCAGAAACTATGCGATTTTTGCAGCTGGTAGGCAAAAATAGCGCGATTTTCGCCGCTACCGGCCAAAATTAGCGCGATTTTCGCCGCTACCGGCCAAAATTAGCGCGATTTTCGCCGCTAGCGGCCAAAAACCGTGAGATTTTCGCAGCTATTGGCCAAAAATCATGCAAATTTCGCCGCTACCTGCCAAAAATCGCGATTTTCGCCGCTACCGGGCAAAAATAGCGCGATTTTCGCCGCTAGCGGCCAAAAATCGGGCGATTTTTGCCGCTAGCGGCCGAAAACCGCACTATTTTCGACGCTAGCGGCCAGAAACCATGCGATTTTTGCAGCTTGCGGCCAAAAACCACGCGAATTTTTCCGCTATCTGCCAAAAATCGCGATTTTCACCGCTACCGGCCAGAAACCGCGCGATTTTAGCCGCTAGCGGCCAAAAACCATGCGATTTTCGCAGCTGGCGGGCAAAAAAACGCAATTTTTTTCCGCTAGCGGCCAAAAATCGTGCGAATTTCGCCGCTAGGGGCCAAAAATCGGGCGATTTTTGGCGGTAGGGGCCAGAAACTCTGCGATTTTCGCAGCTGGCGGGCAAAAAACCGCGCGAATTTCGCAGCTGGCGGGCAAAAATCGCGATTTTCGCCGCTATCGGACAAAAATAGTGCGATTTTCGCCGCTAGCGGCCAAAAACCGTGCGATTTTCGGCGCTAGCGGCCAAAAATCGTGCAAATTTCGCCGCTAGCGGCCAAAAATCGTGCAAATTTCGCCGCTAGCGGCCAAAAAACGTGCGAATTTCGCCGCTAGCGGCCAAAAATAGTGCGATTTTCGCCGCTACGGGCCAAAAATCGAGCGATTTTTGCCGCTATCGGCCAAAAACCATGCGATTTTCACAGCTGGCGGGGAAAAAACGCGATTTTTGCCGCTAGCGGCCAAAAATCGTGCGAATTTCGCCGCTAGCGGCCAGAAAATTATGCGATTTTCGCCGCTAGCGGCCAGAAACTATGCGATTTTTGCAGCTGGTAGGCAAAAATAGCGCGATTTTCGCCGCTACCGGCCAAAATTAGCGCGATTTTTGCCGCTAGCGGCCAAAAATCGTGCGAATTTCGCCGCTAGCGGCCAAAAATTATGCAATTTTCGCCGCTAGCGGCCAGAAACTATGCGATTTTTGCAGCTGGTAGGCAAAAATAGCGCGATTTTCGCCGCTACCGGCCAAAATTAGCGCGATTTTCGCCGCTAGCGGCCAAAAACCTTGAGATTTTCGCAGCTATTGGCCAAAAATCATGCAAATTTCGCCGCTACCTGCCAAAAATCGCGATTTTCGCCGCTACCGGCCAAAAATAGTGCGATTTTCGCCGCTAGCGGCCAGAAACTATGCGATTTTTGCAGCTGGCGGGCAAAAAAACCGCGCGAATTTCGCCGCTATCTGCCAAAAACCGTGCGATTTTCGCCGCTAGCGGCCAAAAATCGTGCAAATTTCGCCGCTAGCGGCCAAAAATCGTGCGAATTTCGCCGCTAGCGGCCAAAAATAATGCGATTTTCGCCGCAACGGGCCAAAAATCGAGCGATTTTTGCCGCTATCGGCCAAAAACCATGCGATTTTCACAGCTGGCGGGCAAAAAAACGCGATTTTTGCCGCTAGCGGCCAAAAATCGTGCGAATTTCGCCGCTAGCGGCCAAAAATTATGCGATTTTCGCCGCTAGCGGCCAGAAACTATGCGATTTTTGCAGCTGGTAGGCAAAAATAGCGCGATTTTCGCCGCTACCGGCCAAAATTAGCGCGATTTTTGCCGCTAGCGGCCAAAAATCGTGCGAATTTCGCCGCTAGCGGCCAAAAATTATGCGATTTTCGCCGCTAGCGTCCAGAAACTATGCGATTTTTGCAGCTGGTAGGCAAAAATAGCGCGATTTTCGCCGCTACCGGCCAAAATTAGCGCGATTTTCGCCGCTACCGGCCAAAATTAGCGCGATTTTCGCCGCTAGCGGCCAAAAACCGTGAGATTTTCGCAGCTATTGGCCAAAAATCATGCAAATTTCGCCGCTACCTGCCAAAAATCGCGATTTTCGCCGCTACCGGGCAAAAATAGCGCGATTTTCGCCGCTAGCGGCCAAAAATCGGGCGATTTTTGCCGCTAGCGGCCGAAAACCGCACTATTTTCGACGCTAGCGGCCAGAAACCATGCGATTTTTGCAGCTGGCGGCCAAAAACCACGCGAATTTTTCCGCTATCTGCCAAAAATCGCGATTTTCACCGCTACCGGCCAGAAACCGCGCGATTTTAGCCGCTAGCGGCCAAAAACCATGCGATTTTCGCAGCTGGCGGGCAAAAAACGCAATTTTTTCCGCTAGCGGCCAAAAATCGTGCGAATTTCGCCGCTAGGGGCCAAAAATCGGGCGATTTTTGGCGGTAGGGGCCAGAAACTCTGCGATTTTCGCAGCTGGCGGGCAAAAAACCGCGCGAATTTCGCAGCTGGCGGGCAAAAATCGCGATTTTCGCCGCTATCGGACAAAAATAGTGCGATTTTCGCCGCTAGCGGCCAAAAACCGTGCGATTTTCGCCGCTAGCGGCCAAAAATCGTGCAAATTTCGCCGCTAGCGGCCAAAAAACGTGCGAATTTCGCCGCTAGCGGCCAAAAATAGTGCGATTTTCGCCGCTACGGGCCAAAAATCGAGCGATTTTTGCCGCTATCGGCCAAAAACCATGCGATTTTCACAGCTGGCGGGGAAAAAACGCGATTTTTGCCGCTAGCGGCCAAAAATCGTGCGAATTTCGCCGCTAGCGGCAAGAAAATTATGCGATTTTCGCCGCTAGCGGCCAGAAACTATGCGATTTTTGCAGCTGGTAGGCAAAAATAGCGCGATTTTCGCCGCTACCGGCCAAAATTAGCGCGATTTTCGCCGCTAGCGGCCAAAAACCTTGAGATTTTCGCAGCTATTGGCCAAAAATCATGCAAATTTCGCCGCTACCTGCCAAAAATCGCGATTTTCGCCGCTACCGGCCAAAAATAGTGCGATTTTCGCCGCTAGCGGCCAGAAACTATGCGATTTTTGCAGTTGTCGGGCAAAAATAACGCGATTTTCGCCGCTTCCGGCCAAAAACCGCGCGATTTTCGCCGATAGCGGCCAAAAACCGTGCGATTTTCGCCGCTAGCGGCCAAAAATTGTGCAAATTTCACCGCTAGCGGCCAAAAATCGTGCAAATTTCGCCGCTAGCGGCCAAAAATCGTGCGAATTTCGCCGCTAGCGGCCAAAAATTATGCGATTTTCGCTGCTAGCGGCCAGAAACTATGCGATTTTTGCAGCTGGTAGGCAAAAATAGCGCGATTTTCGCCGCTACCGGCCAAAATTAGCGCGATTTTTGCCGCTAGCGGCCAAAAATCGTGCGAATTTCGCCGCTAGCGGCCAAAAATTATGCGATTTTCGCCGCTAGCGGCCAGAAACTATGCGATTTTTGCAGCTGGTAGGCAAAAATAGCGCGATTTTCGCCGCTACCGGCCAAAATTAGCGCGATTTTCGCCGCTAGCGGCCAAAAACCTTGAGATTTTCGCAGCTATTGGCCAAAAATCATGCAAATTTCGCCGCTACCTGCCAAAAATCGCGATTTTCGCCGCTACCGGGCAAAAATAGCGCGATTTTCGCCGCTAGCGGCCAAAAATCGGGCGATTTTTGCCGCTAGCGGCCGAAAACCGCACTATTTTCGACGATAGCGGCCAGAAACCATGCGATTTTTGCAGCTGGCGGCCAAAAACCACGCGAATTTTTCCGCTATCTGCCAAAAATCGCGATTTTCACCGCTACCGGCCAGAAACCGCGCGATTTTAGCCGCTAGCGGCCAAAAACCATGCGATTTTCGCAGCTGGCGGCCAAAAAAACGCGATTTTCGCCGCTACCGGCCAAAAACCGCGCAATTTTCGCCGGTAGCGGCCAAAGACCATGCGTTTTTCGCAGCTGGCAGGCAAAGATCCCGATTTTCGACGCTACCGGCCAAAAATAGCGCGATTTTCGCCGCTAGCGGCCAAAAACCGTGCGATTTTCGCCGCTAGGGGCCAAAAAAAGTGCGAATTTCGCCGCTAGCGGCCAGAAACTATGCGATTTTTGCAGCTGGCGGGCGAAAATAGTACGATTTTCGCCGATACCGGCCAAAAACCACGCTATTTTTGACCCGCTAGCGGCCAAAAAACCATGCAATTTTCGCAGCTGGCGGGCAAAAATTGCGATTTTTGCCGCTACGGGCCAAAAATAGCGCGATTTTCGCCGCTACCGGCCAAAAATAGCGCGATTTTCGCCGCTAGCGGCCAAAAACCGTGCGATTTTCCCCGCTAGCGGCCAAAAATCGTGCGAATTTCGCCGCTAACGGCCAAAAATAGTGCGATTTTCGCCGCTAGCGGCCAAAAGTAGTGCGATTTTCGCCGCTAGCGGCCAAAAATAGTGCGATTTTTGCCGCTAGCGGCCAAAAACCATGCGATTTTCGCAGGTGGCGGGCAAAAATCGCGATTTTCGCAGCTACTGGCCAAAAATAGCGCTTTTTTTCGCCGCTAGCGGCCAAAAACCGTGCGATTTTCGCCGCTAGGGGCCAAAAATCGGGCGATTTTTGCTGCTAGCGGCCAAAAACCATGCGATTTTCGCAGCTGGCGGGCAAAAAACGCGATTTTTGCCGCTAGCGGCCAAAAATCGTGCGAATTTCGCCGCTAGCGGCCAAAAATCGTGCGATTTTCGCCGGTAGCGGCCAGAAACTATGCGATTTTAGCAGCTGGCGGCCAAAAACCGCGCGAATTTCGCCGCTATCTGCCAAAAATCGACCGATCTTCGCCGCTACCGGCCAAAAACTGCGCGATTTTCGCCGCTAGCGGCCAAAAACCGCGCGATTTTCCCCACTAGCGGCCAAAAACCATGCGATTTTCGCAGCTGGCGGGCAAAAATCACGATTTTCGCCACTACCGGCCAAAAATAGCGCGATTTTCGCCGGTAGCGGCCAAAAACCGTGCGATTTTCGACGCTAGCGGCCAAAAATCGTGCGAATTTCACCGCTAACGGCCAAAAATAGTGCGATTTTCGCCGCTAGCGGCCAGAAACTATGCGATTTTTGCAGCTGGCGGGCAAAAATAACGCGATTTTCGCCGCTTCCGGCCAAAAACCGCGCGATTTTCGCTGATAGCGGCCAAAAACCGTGCGATTTTCGCCGCTAGCGGCCAAAAATTGTGCAAATTTCGCCGCTAGCGGCCAAAAATCGTGCAAATTTCGCCGCTAGCGGCCAAAAATCGTGCGATTTTCGCAGCTGGCGGGCAAAAAACGCGATTTTTGCCGCTAGCGGCCAAAAATCGTGCGAATTTCGCCGCTAGGGGCAAAAAATTGGGCGATTTTTGGCGGTAGGGGCCAGAAACTCTGCGATTTTCGCAGCTGGCGGGCAAAAAACGCGATTTTTGCCGCTAGCGGCCAAAAATCGTGCGAATTTCGCCGCTAGCGGCCAAAAATCGTGCGATTTTCGCCGGTAGCGGCCAGAAACTATGGGATTTTATCAGCTGGCGGCCAAAAACCGCGCGAATTTCGCCGCTATCTGCCAAAAATCGACCTATTTTCGCCGCTACCGGCCAAAAACTGCGCGATTTTCGCCGCTTCCGGCCAAAAACCGCGCGATTTTCGCTGATAGCGGCCAAAAACCGTGCGATTTTCGCCGCTAGCGGCCAAAAATTGTGCAAATTTCGCCGCTAGCGGCCAAAAATCGTGCAAATTTCGCCGCTAGCGGCCAAAAATCGTGCGATTTTCGCAGCTGGCGGGCAAAAAAACGCGATTTTTGCCGCTAGCGGCCAAAAATCGTGCGAATTTTGCCGCTAGGGGCAAAAAATTGGGCGATTTTTGGCGGTAGGGGCCAGAAACTCTGCGATTTTCGCAGCTGGCGGGCAAAAAACGCGATTTTTGCCGCTAGCGGCCAAAAATCGTGCGAATTTCGCCGCTAGCGGCCAAAAATCGTGCGATTTTCGCCGGTAGCGGCCAGAAACTATGGGATTTTATCAGCTGGCGGCCAAAAACCGCGCGAATTTCGCCGCTATCTGCCAAAAATCGACCTATTTTCGCCGCTACCGGCCAAAAACTGCGCGATTTTCGCCGCTACCGGCCAAA
Organism: Procambarus clarkii; assembly: GCF_040958095.1. Classification (NCBI taxonomy): domain Eukaryota; kingdom Metazoa; phylum Arthropoda; class Malacostraca; order Decapoda; family Cambaridae; genus Procambarus; species Procambarus clarkii. The sequence goes on along the minus strand of NC_091223.1, from coordinate 11,565,160 downwards.
AACTGCGCGATTTTCGCCGCTAGCGGCCAAAAACCATGCGATTTTCGCAGCTGGCGGGCAAAAATCGCGATTTTCGCCGCTATCGGACAAAAATAGTGTGATTTTCGCCGCTAGCGGCCAAAAACCGTGCGATTTTCGCCGCTAGCGGCCAAAAATCGTGCAAATTTCGCCGCTAGCGGCCAAAAATCGTGCGAATTTCGCCGCTAGCGGCCAAAAATAGTGCGATTTTCGCCGCTAGTGGCCAGAAACTATGCGATTTTTGCAGCTAGCGGGCAAAAATCGTGCGAATTTCGCCGCTAGGGGCCAAAAATCGGGCGATTTTTGGCGGTAGCGGCCAGAAACTATGCGATTTTCGCAGCTGGCGGCAAAAACCGCGCGAATTTCGCCGCTATCTGCCAAAAATCGACCGATTTTCGCCGCTACCGGCCAAAAACTGCGCGATTTTCGCCGCTAGCGGCCAAAAACCATGCGATTTTCGCAGCTGGCGGGCAAAAATCGCGATTTTCGCCGCTATCGGACAAAAATAGTGCGATTTTCGCCGCTAGCGGCCAAAAACCGTGCGATTTTCGCCGCTAGCGGCCAAAAATCGTGCAAATTTCGCCGCTAGCGGCCAAAAATCGTGCGAATTTCGCCGCTAGCGGCCAAAAATAGTGCGATTTTCGCCGCTAGTGGCCAGAAACTATGCGATTTTTGCAGCTGGCGGGCAAAAATAGCGCGATTTTCGCCGCTACCTGCTAAAAACCGCGCGATTTTCGCCGCTTGCGGCCAAAAACCATGCGATTTTCGCAGCTGGCGGCCAAAAATCGCGATTTTCGCCGCTACCGGCCAAAAATAGCGCGATTTTCGCCGATAGCGGCCAAAAACCGTGCGATTTTCGCCGCTACGGGCCAAAAATCGGGCGAAAAAATCGGGCAAAAATCGGGCCAAAAATCGACCGATTTTCGCCGCTACCGGCCATAAACCGCGCGATTTTCGCCGCTAGCGGCTAAAATCTATGCGATTTTCGCAGCTGGCGGGCAAAAATCGCGATTTTTGCCGCTACCGGCCAAAAATAGCGCGATTTTCGCCGCTAGCGGACAAAAACCGTGCGATTTTCGCCGCTAGTGGCCAAAAATCGTGCAAAAATCGGGCGATTTTTGCCACTAGCGGCCAAAAACCATGCGATTTTCGCAGCTGGTGGGCAAAAAACGCGATTTTTGCCGCTAGCGGCCAAAAATCGTGCGAATTTCGCCGCTAGCGGCCAAAAATTATGCGATTTTCGCCGCTAGCGTCCAGAAACTATGCGATTTTTGCAGCTGGTAGGCAAAAATAGCGCGATTTTCGCCGCTACCGGCCAAAATTAGCGCGATTTTCGCCGCTAGCGGCCAAAAACCGTGAGATTTTCGCCGCTAGCGGCCAAAAATCATGCAAATTTCGCGGCTACCTGCCAAAAATCGCGATTTTCGCCGCTACCGGGCAAAAATAGCGCGATTTTCGCCGCTAGCGGCCAAAAACCGTGCGATTTTCGCCGCTAGCGGCCAAAAATCGGGCGATTTTTGCCGCTAGGGGCGGAAAACCGCACTATTTTCGACGCTAGCGGCCAGAAACCATGCGATTTTTGCAGCTGGCCGGCAAAAATCGCGCGAATTTCGCCGATACCTGCCAAAAATCGCGATTTTCACCGCTACCGGCCAGAAACCGCGCGATTTTAGCCGCTAGCGGCCAAAAACCATGCGATTTTCGCCGCTACCGGCCAAAAATAGCGCGACTTTCGCCGCTAGCGGCCGAAAACCGTCCGATTTTCGCCGCTAGCGGCCAAAAATCGGGCGATTTTTGCCGCTAACGGCCGAAAACTGTGCTATTTTCGACGCTAGCAGCCAGAAACCATGCGATTTTTGCAGCTGGCGGCCAAAAACCGCGCGAATTTTTCCGCTATCTGCCAAAAATCGACCGATTTTCGCCGCTACCGGCCATAAACCGCGCGATTTTCGCCGCTAGCGGCTAAAATCTATGCGATTTTCGCAGCTGGCGGGCAAAAATCGCGATTTTTGCCGCTACCGGCCAAAAATAGCGCGATTTTCGCCGCTAGCGGACAAAAACCGTGCGATTTTCGCCGCTAGTGGCCAAAAATCGTGCAAATTTCGCAGCTAGCGGCCAAAAATCGTGCGAATTTCGCCGCTAGCGGCCAAAAATCGTGCGATTTTCGCCGCTAGTGGCCAGAAACTATGCGATTTTTGCAGCTGGCGGGCAAAAATAGCGCGATTTTCGCCGCTACCGGCCAAAAACCGCGCGGTTTTCGCCGCTAGCGGCCAAAAACCATGCGATTTTCGCAGCTGGTGGGCAAAAATCGCGATTTTCGCCGCTACCGGCCAAAAATAGCGCGATTTTTGCTGCTAGCGGCTACAAACCGTGCGATTTTTGCCGCTAGCGGCCAAAAATCGGGCGATTTTTGCCGCTAACGGCTGAAAACCGCGCAAATTTCGCCGCTAGCCGCCAAAAATCGTGCGAATTTCGCCGCTAGTGGCCAGAAACTATGCGATTTTTGCAGCTGGCGGGCGAAAATAGCGCGATTTTCGCCGCTACCGGCCAAAAACCGCGCGATTTTCGCCGGTAGCGGCCAAAAACCATGCGTTTTTTGCAGCTGGCGGGCAAAGATCGCGATTTTCGCCGCTACCGGCCAAAAATAGCGCGATTTTCGCCGCTAGCGGCCAAAAACCGTGCGATTTTCGCCGCTAGCGGCCAAAAATCGTGCAAATTTCGCCGCTAGGGGCCAAAAAAAGTGCGAATTTCGCCGCTAGCGGCCAAAAATCGTCCGAATTTCGCCGCTAGCGGCCAGAAACTATGCGATTTTTGCAGCTGGCGGGCGAAAATAGTACGATTTTCGCCGATACTGGCCAAAAACCGCACTATTTTTGACCCGCTAGCAGCCAAAAAATATGCAATTTTCGCAGCTGGCGGGCAAAAATTGCGATTTTTGCCGCTACGGGCCAAAAATAGCGCGATTTTCGCCGCTACCGGCCAAAAATAGCGCGATTTTCGCCGCTAGCGGCCAAAAACCGTGCGATTTTCCCCGCTAGCGGCCAAAAACCATGCGATTTTCGCAGCTGGCGGGCAAAAATCGCGATTTTCGCCGCTACCGGCCAAAAATAGCGCGATTTTCGCCGCTAGCGGCCAAAAACCGTGCGATTTTCGCCGCTAGCGGCCAAAAATCGTGCGAATTTCGCCGCTAACGGCCAAAAATAGTGCGATTTTCGCCGCTAGCGGCCAGAAACTATGCGATTTTTGCAGCTGGCGGGCAAAAATAACGCGATTTTCGCCGCTTCCGGCCAAAAACCGCGCGATTATCGCCGATAGCGGCCAAAAACCGTGCGATTTTCGCCGCTAGCGGCCAAAAATCGTGCAAATTTTGCCGCTAGCAGCCAAAAATCGTGCGATTTTCGCCGCTAGCGGCCAGAAACTATATGCGATTTTTGCAGCTGGCAGGCGAAAATAGCGCGATTTTCGCCGCTACCGGCCAAAAACCGCGCGATTTTCGCCGCTAGCGGCCAAAAACCATGCGATTTTCGCAGCTGGCGGGCAAAAATCGCGATTTTCGCCGCTACCGGCCAAAAATAGCGCGATTTTCGCCGCTAGCGGCCAAAAACCGTGCGATTTTCACCGCTAGCGGCCAGAAATCGGGCGATTTTTGCCGCTAACGGCCGAAAACCGCGCTATTTTCGACGCTAGCGGCCAGAAACCATGCGATTTTTGCAGCTGGCGGCCAAAAACCGCGCGAATTTTGCCGCTACCTGCCAAAAATCGACCGATTTTCGCCGCTACCGGCCAAAAACCGCGCGATTTTCGCCGCTAGCGGTCAAAAACCATGCGATTTTCGCAGCTGGCGGGCAAAAATCTCGATTTTCGCCGCTACCGGCCAAAAATAGGGCGATTTTCGCCGCTAGTGGCCAAAAACCGTGCGATTTTCGCCGCTAGCGGCCAAAAATCGTGCGAATTTCGCCGCTAACGGCCAAAAATAGTGCGATTTTCGCCGCTAGCGGCCAGAAACTATGCGATTTTTGCAGCTGGCGGGCAAAAATAACGCGATTTTCGCCGCTTCCGGCCAAAAACCGCGCGATTATCGCCGATAGCGGCCAAAAACCGTGCGATTTTCGCCGCTAGCGGCCAAAAATCGTGCAAATTTTGCCGCTAGCAGCCAAAAATCGTGCGATTTTCGCCGCTAGCGGCCAGAAACTATATGCGATTTTTGCAGCTGGCAGGCGAAAATAGCGCGATTTTCGCCGCTACCGGCCAAAAACCGCGCGATTTTCGCCGCTAGCGGCCAAAAACCATGCGATTTTCGCAGCTGGCGGGCAAAAATCGCGATTTTCGCCGCTACCGGCCAAAAATAGCGCGATTTTCGCCGCTAGCGGCCAAAAACCGTGCGATTTTCACCGCTAGCGGCCAGAAATCGGGCGATTTTTGCCGCTAACGGCCGAAAACCGCGCTATTTTCGACGCTAGCGGCCAGAAACCATGCGATTTTTGCAGCTGGCGGCCAAAAACCGCGCGAATTTTGCCGCTACCTGCCAAAAATCGACCGATTTTCGCCGCTACCGGCCAAAAACCGCGCGATTTTCGCCGCTAGCGGTCAAAAACCATGCGATTTTCGCAGCTGGCGGGCAAAAATCTCGATTTTCGCCGCTACCGGCCAAAAATAGGGCGATTTTCGCCGCTAGTGGCCAAAAACCGTGCGATTTTCGCCGCTAGCGGCCAAAAATCGTGCGAATTTCGCCGCTAGCGGCCAAACATCTTGCGAATTTCGTCGCTAGCATAGAAACTATGAAAATCGCATAGAAACTATGCGATTTTTGCAGCTGGCGGGCGAAAATAGCGCGATTTTCTCCGCTACCGGCCAAAAACCGCGCGATTTTCGCCGCTAGCGGCCAAAAACCATGCGATTTTTGCAGCTGGCGGGCAAAAATAACGCGATTTTCGCCCATACCGGCCAAAAACCGCGCGATTTTTGCCGCTAGCGGCCAAAAACCATGCGATTTTCGCCGCTAGCGGCCAGAAACTATGCGATTGTTGTGATATGGATTCACATATCACAACAATCACATTGTTGTGATATGGATTGTTCTGGCTTACGTGCAAGGTCTTGGATTTTTTTCTGTTTTATATTAAGAAATTGCCAGTCTTGTTACTATTTGTAGAGTTAGAGATCTGCATTAAGGCCTCAATATTATATTCTTTATTTTTTTTATAACATGTTATCAGCAATTTTTGTGGTTGGTAATATTTAGATTAACGTCAGTGATGTATATGACAAGGGTTAAGACCCCTTGTGGTATGACAGCATTTTTCCCAGTCATTTCTTTAACAAATGAAAGGGTCCTCGTAACCATTCTTTTGTCCTTTCTACCATGTACCTGTTTGTTGCTTCTTGGTCTTTCATTTGGTACTTTGGCTATTAAAACAATGGCCTTTGATAATGTTGCAATTACCATTTCTAAAAAAAAATGAGCAGGTTCATTAGGCAGGGTTTGTTTTTAGCAAACAAAGTTTTACAAAAAAAAAAATTCCATTCCTTCAGGACCTTGCAGATGTTAGGTCAAACTAATTGACAGTAATCTGTTTTGCCCTTTCAAACAATGATGGTTTTAATCTAGGCAAAGGGGCTCCCCACAGAAATAAAGCTAAAACCAACCTTAAATATTCCTAAGCCTAGTATAACATATATGTACTATGTTAGGCCTGAGATATCAAGTATTATGCCTAGGATTGCTAGGAGAGGTTAGGTCAGATTAGGTCTTATATTGCTGTTAAAAATGTTTCAGATTTGTCCAAATTGAATAGTATAAAAGTTAACTTTTTGGTGGTCCATCCCTCCATATTGGTACTTTCGATCAAATAATTACTATAAGTACTTTCACTTTAGGAGATGGGCTGATATTTCTTATTTTCTTCACTTGGGAAGGAAATTTAAAAATTAACACTACAAAGTCTATTTTGCAATTATAAAAGGCCTGATGTATATTGGTAAAGGATGTGTTTTAGGTACAGTAACACAGTTGGGTTTGTTTTCAATTGTCAACTGGGAATTCCGGGTTGGAATTAAGGGTGGGCCCGAAATGGTTGGATGTGTCTCCTATCCTGTCTCCTGCTCACTAAGCAATAAATAGGTACCCAGGTACAACAGTCAGCTTGTTGTGGGGTTACATCCTGGGGAGTGTCAGTAGTTCGACCTTGGGGGATGGGCAGGGGGAATAGAACATTAACATTGATGTAAGCCTAACATGTATATATACACTTGCTGCCTGTCCCTCGACAAAATTAATTATCATTATCAAATTATCTTCAAAGGTATGAATACAAACTAGCAGAGATGACAGTATATATTCCATGTAGGGATTGGGTAATCTTGCCCTGCAGTTCCATTAAAATTGTAATTTGAACTTTGGACTTAATTTGTTACTACTTTCCCAAGTGAAGAATATGAAATATAGAAAAGGTTTCTTCATTTTCTGATGTATGGTTTGGGAATCATTCAATAACATGCTATATATGTGTTACTAAATATGACCAAATGGGTTAGATTGATAACTAACAAATCTTCTGCATATTTCTTAAGTTCTTCTTCACTTGGGAAAAAGTTTAAAATTTACATTACAAAGTTCATTTTTCAATTTTATTTGGCCTGATGTATATTGCTAAGGAACACATTTCATTAAAACTCTCTTCAACATGTACAGCGGCAGTGGATGCATTGCAGCTGGGAGCACATTATATGAACCAAGTAGGATGAGGTGATGTTGATGGTTACCTAGTTAATGTCGGCCGGAGACGCAGGTTTGGTGTAAAGCATACCCAAGAGTAAGCTGGCTATTGATCATTGGATGAGCTTCATACATAGTGTTCTGGCTATGTCTGATCTTATATTGTTGTGTGTTTTATTTAATAGTAATTCATTGTGGTTGGGCACAAACAGCCAGTATATACCTACAGTAATGTTAGGTTTACATTAGGACCTCCCCCCCCCCCTCCTCTTAGGTCAAATTACTGACTCTTTCCAGGATGCAAGCCCACAACATGCTAACTTCTGGGTACCTATTTACTGCTAGGTAGACAGGGGCAATAGATGAAGGGGGAATATGCCCAACCATCTTTGTCCCCCCCCGGGATTCAAACCTGGAATTCTCAATTGCGAGTTGAGAACGAACTCTACTGTACTACCAGGTACAGTACTACCAGGTGTTGTTGGTCAGGATATCTTTGATGTCTGCTTGTGGGTAACAACAATGTGATCTTTCACATAGCCTTGTTTTTTCATAGTCAGTTGCCTTGAGAAAGATGATGTTGTCTTGCCTATACAGTAAATTGAGATACAGCTCTTGATAAAAATGAGTTCCCTGTTGGGTTATTTGTGGACCTGCGTAAAGCTTTCGATACTGTCAACCACCAAAACCTTCTTCTTAAATTACATCATTATGGTGTCAGAGGACACTCCCTACAATACCTCAAATCCTACCTTACTGACAGGCTCCAATGTGTTTCTGTGAATAATACAATTTCTCCCACCCTACCCATCAACATTGGTGTTCCCCAGGGCAGCATACTTGGCCCTCTCCTCTTTCTCATCTACATTAATGACCTTCCAAATGCCTCCCAACACCTCAAACCAATCCTATTTGCTGACGACACAACCTTCATTTACTCCAGTCCTGATCCCCTTGCTCTAAATGCCACAGTAAATACTGAGCTAAATAAAGTCCATCTGTGGCTAACTGCCAACAAACTCACCCTTAACATTGACAAAACTTTCTATATTCTGTTTGGCAATAAATCCTCTAATCAAATAAATCTCAAAATAAACAATACCCAAATTTGTAACAAATTAGATGGCAAATTCCTTGGCATTCTCATTGACCACAAGCTGAATTTCCAGGGACACATTCTAAACATATCAAAAAAAGTTTCAAAAACGGTGGGCATTCTTTCTAAGATCAGATATTATGTACCACGCCCTGCCCTGGTGACACTCTATTACTCCCTTATCTATCCATATCTCAACTATGGTATTTGTGCTTGGAGCTCTACTACCCAAAATCACTTACGTCCTCTAATTACTCAACACAAAGCTGCTATTAGGACAATATCCAATTCTGGCCCCAGACATCACTCGGTACCCCTACTCAAATCCCTGAATATGTTAGGCATTAAGTCACTGCACATTCTCTCATGTGTATTATACATATATAAAACGCTAAACTGTAATGCCAATCCTGATCTCAAAAGCTTCATAGAAGGTTGTAACAGAACCCATGAGCACCACACCAGAAATAAATACAGTTTTGATATTCCTAGAGTACGACTTAATCAAACCAGAAATGCTCTACAAATCAAGGGGCCCAGAATGTGGAATGACCTTCCCAACCATGTTAAAGACAGTACCTCTCTCAACCAGTTTAAGTTAAAAACGAAGCTATACCTAATAAATTCCCTGTAACCTACCTTACCCCTCTAATGTCAACCCATGTTTTTTGTTTTTTTTTTTTTTTTCAAATCAACGCTGTTTTAATGTAATTTTCTGTAATAATTTGTAATTGTATTTGTGCTGTTTTTTCAACAATGTTCCCCCCTCTTTTACCTCTATTTTTATTTGTACTCAACGCATTTTTTTTCTTTTTACCCATTAGTTTTAAGCTATAGTCAGTAGTGTTTTTTTTCCTGCCCGAAACGCTTTGCGTAATAGTGGCTTTAGGCATTGTATGTACTAGCTCTATCTATAAAGCCAACAAACTTTGTAAAATCTCTATGTATGTACCTTTGCCTAAATAAAAATTATTATTATTATTATTATACTTGTGACTGACAGTCTCCATGTAGGTATGCAAAGGCATAGATGATCTCTCTCTTTCAAGGTGTTTTCCTAGGTGTCTGAAAAGTTCATGAGTAAGCTGATGATTTTGTTGTTGAAGTAAATTGTGAAGTTTGAAACTTGACCTAACCTAAATATGCCAGTTATTTATCAATAAAGATATAACTAGGCATAAGTAAAATATTCATGTTGCCAATACTCTATAAGCAAATATTATTAGGAATGAACTAATCTTTGAATGAAAACTACAGCACAGGAATGAAAATGTGCAAAATCCTCTGTTAGAAAAAAACAGCGTTGAATGTAATGAAACGCCATTTTCTGGGCGAGACCCAGAGGCTCCCTGGAGCTATCTAGGCTGTATGTAACTATTAGCTTTCTGGTATCAGTCAAAGTGCATGGAGTTCTTGCCTACTGCGGACCATGAGACAGAACCTGGTCCCCTTCAGAAAGGTGCAAGGAGCAATGGCCTATGGAAACCCCGTATGGTTAGAAGCATTCTATGTTTGCCATCAACCGGGTCTGGCACCCAGAAAAAACAAATCCCTATTCTAGTGAAAATATTGCTACTGAAAGCCGAACAAGTGGGCAGCACTCCCCAAATGAAAAGTAGCAAACTAGCATAATGTTATCACATCATCGTGTCGCAATCTGCACAACCCCCCCCCCCTCCCCAGGAGGGAGAAAGGGGAGCCCTAGACCTCTGCACTGGCTATCCAACCGGCAGTTCTTGGGCTGGATGTCAAAAACATGTGAAAACACCGCCGACCGGAGAGAGGGAGGGATGCCGGGGAGCCTCCGGGTCTCGACCAGAAAAGGGTGTTTCATTACATTCAATGCTGGTTTTCTCGGGGGAGCCCAGCGTTGGAGATACCAGAGCAGGAACACGTTTCAGACAGACTTGATACGCTTCTGAAGTCAGCTTTTCAATTCCTTCTTTAGGACTTGTATTACTTAAAACAGTTTCCCATGGAATGTTTGTAAGGTCCCTGTTTATTTTCTCCCAGTCTATTCTTTTATTATTAAAATTTAATTTACTGAATAACCCCTCTTGCTTGATCAACATTTTAGGTCTATTCTGAGTGTTGATGGTAGTTTGCTCAACTAAATAACTGTTCAACTAAGCCGGTATAATGCCCAAAGAGCATAGTGGCCACCCCTACCAACATGACAAATCATGCAGATGTTGCCACACTCATCACCAAAAGGGCTTCTTCCCCACTCTCCTTTTGCCGTTATTACACTGTATATACACGTTATATATAAGTATCTGCATTCATGTTCACAATAACGCACCACTAAGTTGGTATGCTGAGTGGCAGTGGCAGCCCGCCACTGGCTGCCACTCCCTCCCTCCCTCACCTCACCTGACTCGCCACCAATCTCCTCCCACCATACTGTTTTTGCTTTTATATACAGAAGTTATATATAAGTATCTGCATGTTTTGTTTACCATAGTGAACAATGATGCTGCTATAGTGAGTCCAGACAGTAAAAGGTGGTCACTCAGTGTCAGCAGACAATGCTACCTCCCTCCCCACCAAGATTATTCCTCCCACTACCCACTACAGTGCTAATTATCACAACAATCCTGCTATTATCAGAATCCTGGTAATTTTTATCAGTCAGGGGTCTTCTGTAATAATATCATCGCTAAATAATAGCATGAACATGTATATTATGGCATTTTTAGGCGATGCTGTGGTCACAAGCTGAACAGCAGTGCTGTGAGCTCATGCTGCGTGTGTCAGGCTTGGTAGCTCACTCAATACTGAGGCCCCTCACACCCGGGAATTTGGCCCATGATTTTTTTTTTAAATGGCGTCTGTTTACAAGAGCCCTGATGAAGGTGTGGTGAACGCCAGACACTCGCCTGGCGTTCCGCGAGCGCTATGTCATGGGTTCGTATCCTGGCCGGGGAGGATTTACTGGGCGCAATTCCTTAACTGTAGCCTCTGTTTAACGCAACAGTAAAATGTGTACTTGGATGAAAAAACGATTCTTCGCGGCAGGGGATCGTATTCCAGGGACCTGCCCGAAACGCTACGCGTACTAGTGGCTGTACAAGAATGTAACAACTCTTGTATATATCTCAAAAAAAAAAAAAAAAAAAAAAAAAAAAAAAAAAAAAAAAAAAAAAAATGTAACAACTCTTGTATATATCTCAAAAAAAAAAAAAAAAAAAAAAACGTGTATCCACGGGCCGTTTAAATTTTGCGTAGTACTCCAATACATCATATGATGTGGAGCGCAAGTTACTGCAAGTCACTGAACACATCATATGATGTGTTGCACACTTAAAGGGTTAAAAAAATATATAATTTATTTGCATCATCGGAGGCGTCCGAGAATGTGCCAGAAGCAGCGCGACCCCACTATATACAGTGGGTGTTGTCATTATTCAAATGGTGTTGACGTTATTCAAACGAGCGCTCGCCATACGAGACGAATTGTCAGCGATCTGGGCGCTCATTACTCAAAATGCTCACCAATTGAGGCGGTCGTCACTCGAGGTTCTACTGTAGTTCTCTAATCTGTGGTTGGTTAGGTCCTGATAGATTTCCTGGTATATTATTATTCTTTGCTATTCTCCATCTTAAACTAAGCAAATTGAAGTCACCTAAGAAGATAATATCAGGTATTGGGTTCTCCAAATTATCAAGGCTATTCTCTCTTTTATTTATTTGTTCTGTGAATTCCTCGGCCATTGCATCTGGTGGTTTGTATATTATAATAATAACTAAGTTTATTATCTATTTTTTTTACTCCCAGTACCTCTACCATCTCATTTGTAATGTTAAGGAGCTCCAAGCATACAATGTCTTCCCTAATATACAGACCCACTCCTCCATGTGACCTAATTACCCTATCACACCTGTATAGGTTATATCCTGGGATCCAGATCTCACTGTCCAAGAATTCCCCAGCATGGTTTTCTGTGAAAGCTCCAAATACTGTATTTGACTCCGTGAGGAGGCCATATATGAATTGTATTTTGTTGTTTGTTCTTGGTTTTAGTCCTTGTATGTTGGCAAAGATGAATGAGGTTACTCTGTTAGGGATAGTTTGACTGGGAGACTTTTTCGGCAAGCCCATTTTGCATGGACATATTGAGTTTGTTCTGATCAGTGCTGATTGTTGTAGGGCAGTTGCCTGTTGTAGTTCCTTTTTGTTGTGCAATTGTATCTGTAATTCTGGTATGAAAGTGGGTCTGGCATTCAGTTCCATACATTCTCTATGCTCCTTTTGAAATCTTTTTTGGTTTGGTATAAAAAATTTATTGAGTTTCCTCCAAATCCATTATCATGCTTGCCACTCTTTATGTAGTATTCCATGTCTTTCATGTGAAAGTATGGACAGCTGAGGTCATAACATTTTCTGTCCTCGAGTGAGATTTGGCACATGTCAGGGTGGAAAACCTACATGCTGATCCAAATCGGCACTGTCCTTACCTAAGCATATTTAAAGAATTTTTGGGATACTTTTCAAAACGCTTGTGCTCTCTAGAGTGGAGTACTGCTGCACAATGACAGCCCCTTTCAAAGCTGGAGAAATTGCTGACCTGGAGAGCATGCAGAGATCCTTTACTTCTATAATCCACTCAGTAAAACATCTAAACTATTGGGACCGACTAAAGAGCCTAAATCTGTACTCCCTTGAGCGCAGGCGGGAGAGATACAAATTAATTTACACGTGGAAAATATTAGAGGGGCTGGTCCCAAACCTGCACACAGAAATAACATCACACGAGACCAGAAGACATGGCAGGATGTGCAGAATACCCCCGTTGAAAAGCGGAGGTGTAACAGGTACTCTGAGAGAGAACTCTATCAACATCAGAGGCCCGAGACTGTTCAACACGCTTCCGCTACACATAAGGGGCATAACTGGCAATCCCCTCACAGTGTTCAAGAGAGAACTGGATAAGCACCTCCAAAGGATACCTGATCAACCAGGCTGTGAGTCATACGTCAGGCTGCGAGCAGCCGCGTCCAACAGCCTGGTTGATCAGTCCAGCAACCAGGAGGCCTGGTCGACGACCGGGCCGCGGGGACGCTAAGCCGCGGAAGCACCTCAAGGTAACCTCAAGGTAAGGTATGGTGGTAACTGCATTCTAATCATTTCTTATTACCAGCATATCTATGTCTGCGTATGCCCTTTGCATAAAATTTGCACAAGTCTGTCCTTCTGGTCCGACTCGCACTATTGGGGACCGTTGTAGTGTCTGGACCTATCGAGCTGTCAGTGCTGTCTGTTACACTTTCTAGTTTACTGCCATCTGCATCTGGGCATACTGAATGAGAGTAGTATTTGTTCCTGCAACTTCCTGAGTTTCTGCTTCAGTTTTCTCCCCGACTATAGCCTCCACCCCTGGTCTATTAGAATTATTGTTGTTCCTTTACCACTCTTTTTGGATGGCTGGTAGGCATTGAATGAACAATGTTTTCTGGTCATGCGTCATCTTATCTAAAAGGTTTTTTAGGATATTCCAAGCTGGCAGGTCGTTTGCTCTAGCCCAGAGCAAATGGCCAGCTCTCAGTCCCGTGGTGTTACTCACTCCTGTACAAGCCGAATGAAATCTATTCTTACATATATAACATTCAATTCCCGTTGCCTTCGACTTTAGACATAAATCTGCTTTCAAGGCATAAACCCACCCCCGACCTGCTAGTATTATATCAGCCAAGAACTGCCGGTTGGATTGCTGGCAAGGGGGTCTGGGGCTCCCCCTTTCCCCTCTGGGGAAGGAGTGAGGGGTTACACAAATGGCGGCGTGACATCATGCTAATTTGCTAGCTTTCACTTGGAGAGTTTTGTCTACTCGTTCTGCTTTCGGTAACAATATTTTTACCAGAATAAGGGTTTGTTTTGGGGCGCCTACCTTTCTGGGTGCCAAACCCGGTCGATGGCAGAAATAGAATGCTTCCAACCACACGGGGGTTTCTAAAGGCCATTGCTCTTCGCACCTCTCTAAGGGGGCCAGGTTCTGGCTCATGGTCCATGGTAGGCAAAAACTCCGTGCACTTTGACTGATGCCAGAAAGCTAATAGTTACACATCAGCCTGGATAGCTCCGGGGAGCCGACGGGGCTTTCCCCAGAAAACAGGCCTTGTTTATCATATCAAGTAGCACTCTTCTGGCTGTTATGTACATTATTCTCATGATGACGAATGTGATGATGTATAACCATGAAGCAAAATGAAACGAAATTAATTCTTCATGTATTCTAAAACGGCTTCAAAAACACTGATTACTTCTGAGGATGTGTTGAAATAAATGTGAAAGTGCTCAAATATTTCCCTGTTATATTTTCTTCCATGGCTGCCATTATTACACTACTCATTGTCCTAATTTCTTTGTTACATACACACACACACACAATCACAATACAGTATATATTTTCAATAAAAAATGCTGAATTTTTAATGACAAATTCGGGAGTACTATTCTGGTAGTTGTGGAGTAATTGCTGCAAACAATAGCATATTCATTAATAAAAGTAATATCAGTATTGTAATATGGTCACACAATTTTATTTGCTAATAGTGTATTACTTCCTTGTATTAAAAAAGAGCAAGATACAAAGACATCTGACAGGCTTTGCCACAAATATATGTTAATAATGGGACTAATGTAATATCACTTTTAATAGAGATTATTAAATACATTAGTCTTCAGACAGGTACAATATACATCTACAAAATGCATTTCGTGACAAAAAATTATGATTCACTGGCCAAAACTGCAAAACTGCTATCAATGTAGAAGGTCACTTGGTGGGATATTATCACTTGGTGAAGTCACTAAAGAGATTAAATTCTCTGTTAAAAGTGACATGAAGTTCCACTTTTTGGTTACAGTGGATGGTCCAGGACTCCTCCAGCTCACAGTGATGATGGTCCATAAGTCTTCCAGCTCATGGTGATGATTGTGCAATGCAGCCAGTACTTACAGGTGTGTACTTGACCTGGCTGCTAGGGCTTCTACCTCCTTTGTTGCTGGTGATCTTGTTTGAAGGCCCTACGCACGAGGGCCCTGCCGGAGGACCACACTCGGGGTCAGAATCTGAACTTCCTGCTGGTGAAACTAGATGATCCTTAGCACCCCGGGACAGCTGTAGGCGCCGAAGAAACCTGCAATGAGACACCCAGACTTCAGCAGCCCTGCAAGAGAGAGAAGGAGGGAGTGAGGGGGAGGGAGGGAAGGAGAGTGGATGTAGCTACAGCGATGACAGGTGAGATTCAAGTTCTGCACTGAAGCCTAATTCTACATACACGAGTCTAACTGCTCACATCATATACAACACTTCAATACACACACATACTTTTGTCCAGACATGTGAAGACTTTTGTAGGAGTGCTACATGTTGCCTAAAGGATTAGGTAATGTTGCAGTGTGTGGTTGACGAGACTAGTGCAGAAGTAATACTGATATTGTTTCATATTATCTGGTCACAACAATTTCAATATTATAATGTCATGAAACTTTCATCATAGTGAGTTTCTAGACAAGATGAAACATGAACTACTTATATCAGAAATTAATCTCCAAGATCAGACAGCATAACCATTTTTTATGGTGATGGATACTGTTCACTAAACACAAGTACTATATAATTGTATGCATATCAGGATATTACCAATTTCACTGTCATTGAAGAATTTCCAGAGGGAAAAGGAGAGTTAGAGGCACTGCCTATGAATTATTTTTTACAGAACTTTCTTGTATGCCATTAAACAAACACAAATTAATATTACCTCTGAAGACTGAAAGTACAGTACAACAAAATTACTTTGTTAAACTTTAAAACTTTAAAAATTTAAATATGTAGCAAAAAATATATAGAAATCACTTTAAATACATATAAAATCTATAATTAAATTCTCAAAATATATTTGGTAAGAGTTTAGAGAGACATCGTTAGCCAATATGCAATTTACATGCATTGCACACTATGAATATACAGTACATCAAACATGCCATATCTAACAAAAAATTTTGGTATACTTTCTCTAACACCACCTCATGCAAGACTACATAGTATACAAATCTACTGCAACTTTTTTTTAGTTTTATTTATGCCTTTAGCCATAAGCTCGTATATGAACAGGAAAAACTACATGCTAGCATCCTCACAAAATTGAACTTACTCAACAGCCACAAGAGAGACAGAATTGAATGTAGGCTGCTCAAGAAGATGAAAGATTATGCTTGCATTGTAAATGCTATATTCTTTTAGAAAATAGATACATACACTCAACAGTGAAGACATCAAGAAGTTTTGTCATTTCAGCAGGAGGGTAATGGGATGAAATATCATTATTCAGGGTTCACCAAGACCAAAACTAACACCACCACTACCAATAATGCAACTCTCATAATGAACAATGTGCAACCATACCAGAATTTAAAAATATCGGAGAGGAAACTCTTCTACATACTTTATTTAGAGTCCTGTCAAGCTATTGAACATTAACAAATGAAACATATTAACACTGATACTTGTTGTGCGCTAAAGTTATCCAATAATAACTGGTTTTGTCACCCTGCTTCATGAATAATCATAGTTCAGTTATAATATTTCATCCTTTAGACGTTAGAGTATTCTTTGCTTGAAAGTCAGCAAGTTATTCAAATGTGGCTTCAGAGCACATAAACTACAAAAGAACCGCAATGCAAAAGATGACTGGAATGACACTAGAAGACAGTGGTGTTAGAGATATGATTACCACCTACAAAATTCTCAGAAATTAACCCTTACACTGCTCAGGGGTCCTGGGGACATTTACACCCCTGTGCGCAAGAAAAAAAAAATTCAAAATTTTTTTTTCATCTTCTAAAATGTTAATTTGTGTCCCCTGAGCATGGAAAAAATAAGAAAAAAATCGTAGGTGACATATTTTGGGCGCAATTGACTGAGGAAGTCTGGCAAAAAGTGGGCGTTGACAGAGTGGTCGTTAGACCCGGTCAGCGTCACCCGCGCTGACAGGTGGGAGTTGCCACAAAGATATTATTACCTAATTGTTTCAATGTCTCTGATTAATTTTGTCTTAGTTTTTTTGCAGTAATATTATTCAATAGTGTGTATTATAATATATTTATATAATAAAAGTGGTGAATAATTGCTATACTCAAAAGTCTGATGTGCATATTAGTGATTCAATTATTATGTTTATAAAACAAACAAATAGTTTTGCTGCTATTACACTCTATACACAGGTTATATATAAGTATCTGCATGTTTTGGTCACCATAACGAACCACTAAGTTGGTATTGAGAGTCGAAAAGCAACGAAGAGTAACCGCCACACACCAGCCAGCCACTCGCTGCAACTCCCTCAACACACGCACTAAACTTTCTTCCCCAACAATACCATTTGTGGTGTTATTACACTATATACAGACGTTATATATAAGTATGTATATATTTTGTTCACAACTGTACAGCTAAGCTGATATAGTTAGTTCAGGTACTAAGAGTCATCGCTATACACAGATGGCGGCTCCCTCATTCATTCAAGGTCAAATGCACTAAACTTTCTCCCCCAACAATACTGTTTGCAGTGTTATTACCCTATATACACATATTATATATAAGTATCTACATGTTTTATGCACCGTAACTGTACACCTAAGCTTGTAGTGTGCCCAAAGAGCATAGTGGCCACCCTCTAAACAGCTAGACAAATCATGCAGACGATGTCACCTCCGTCACCCAAATGGCTCCTCCCAGCATAATCCTTTTGCTGTTATTACACTAATACACACATTATATATAAGTATCTACCCCCATTTGTGTTCACCATAGAGAACCACTGACCTGGTATGGTGAATGCAAACAATAACAGGTGGCCACACAGTCAGTAAACGATGCTGTCTCCCTCCATCTCTCAGCATCACTCCTCCCACAGCGCTAATTATTACAACAATCCTGCTATTATCACAACCCTGGTTATTTATATCACAATCATGGGTTATCTGTAATATTGTCATCGCTAAATAATAACAATTATATATTTATTTTGACATTTTTTGGCAATGCTTTGGTCACAAGCTGAACAGCAATGCTGTTCGCTCATGCTGCGTGCGCCAGCCTTGGTTGCTCCAACAGTACTGTGCCTCTCACACCTGAGAATATTGCCCACGATTTTTTTTTTAAATGGCATCTGTTTACAAGAGCCTTGAGGAAGCTACTGTGAACCCCGTGTAGCCGCGGGCCATTTGTATCGGGCCTGGCACCCTATGGCGTATATATACTGTACCTACAATTTCCTCTCATCTTCTTTTTTTCATTCCATGTAACTGTTATCATTTTTTTTGTCTACAAATTTTGCAAGTATTTACCTACTTAAAATTTTCTTAGATTAAGGACCTGCCCGAAATGCTGCGCGTACTAGTGGCTTTACAAGACTAATTACCATATTATGTATCCTCACATTCCCAATGTACCTTCTTGTATATGCATAAATAAATAAATAAATAAATATACGCCATGCGCACCTTGGTACATGTTACTCAGGGCGTATATATACGCCATGCGCAGTTTAAGGGTTAACAGGGTCGATAGAGACAAACTATTTAGCACATGTAGTACAAAAAGAAGGGGGACAAGTGGAAACACAGTACCCAACCCAAATGAACCATAGAGATGTTAGAAAAAAATTTAAATGTCAGAAGTTAACAAATGGAATGCATTAAGAAGTTAGGTGGTGGAGGCAGACTCCATACACAGTTTAAAATGTAGATATGATAGAGTCCAATAGGTTTAGGAACCTATACACCAGTTGATTTACAGTTGAGAGGTGGGGCCAAAGTACCAAAGCTCAACCCCTGCAAAGTGTGAAGGTTTTCTTTAGCTCAAGCATAAGATAGTATTCACCAGAAATAGAAGCAGCACGAGACTATCTTCACGAAATGCATGATAAATGTAAGGCTGCCTTCACCCAAACCATATGAAACTTGAGGCTATCTTCATTTAACCCTCAAACTGCGCATATCATATATAAATGATATCAGTGACAAAACCGAAACCGCGCACATCATTTATATATGATTTCGTGTCTAGCGCTATAATTTAAACGCCCCGCCTGGGAGAGGGGCAGCTATAGTACAGCCACGACCGATAGTTGCCAGATGCCACCTAGAAAAAAAATCCAGGCCAACATTCTTGGGTGTTACAGCGTCAGTATTGAGCAAGCCACCAAGGCTGGTGCACGCAGTATGAGCTCACAGCACCGCTGTTCAGCTTGTGACCACAGCATCGCCTACAAATACCATAATATAAATGATACTGCTATTATTTAGCAGTGATAGTATTACTGAAGCCCCCTGACTGTGATAAAACTGACCATGATTCTGATAATAGCAGGATTGTGGTGATATTTATCGCTGTGCTCCATGGAGGGAGGAGTAAGGCTGTGGGAGGGAGGGTTGTGGCGTCGTTTTCTGACTGTGTGTGGCCACCATTTATTGACTGCACTCACCATACCAGCTTAGTGGTTCGCCATGGTGAACACAAATGTAGATACTTATATATAACGTGTGTATAGTGTGAGATAACAGCGAGAGGAGTAGGTTGGGAGCCGCCATTTTGGTGAGGGAGGAGCGTCGTCTGCACGACTTGGCATGTTTACTGATGGCCACTATGATCTTTCGGCACCATACTAGCTTATTTGTTCAGGTATGGTGAATAAAACAGGTAGATACTTATATATAATGTGTGTATATAGCGTAATAACACCACAAACAATATTGTTGGAGGACAAATATTAGTGTGTCTGGCCTTAAGGGCGGCCGCCGATCAGCTGTGTGAGTAGCTTCATCTTTGTGCCTTTACTCAACATACAAGCTTAGATGTACAGTTATGGTGAACAAAACATGTAAATACGTATATATAACGTCTGTGTATAGTGAATAAATACAGAAAGAGTATTGTGGGGGTGAATGAGGGTGAGTGAGGTGGTGTTGAGGGAGGGAGTGGCAGTGAGTGGCTCGCTGGTGTTTGGCGGTCACTCCTCGTTGCTTTTTGACTCACAAGACCAACTTAGTAGTTCGTTATGGTGTACAAAACATGCAGATACTTATATATAACCTGTGTATATAGTGTAACAACAGCAAAACTTTTTGTTTATTGTTTTATGAACATAATAATTGAATCACTAATATGCACACCATAATTTTGAGTACAGCGATGGTTCACACATTTTATAATATAAATATACCACAATTCACTGAATGGAATAATATTACTGCAAAAAAACTAAGAAAAAATCAATCAGAGACATTGAAATAATTAGGTAATACAGTAATATATTTGTGGCAACTGCCGTCTGACAGCTCGGGCGGAGTAGACCTCGTCTGGCGAAGGCTCTGCCAACGCCCCTTTTTTGCCACACTTCCCTACCCTATTGCGGCTAAAATATGCCACCTACGATTTTTTTGTTATTTTTTCCATGATCAGGGAAGAAAAATGAACACCTCTATAAGACGAAAGAATTTTTTGGATTTTATTTTTTTGTTGTGCCTGTGGGTGTGAATTCCATTTGGGCCCCTAGCGGTTTGAGGGTTAAGGCAGGTGCAGCATGAGGTTGTCTTTACATAAGGCAGGTGAATTGTGAAGTTGCTTCATTTCGGACTATGTGAGACATGAGATTGTCTTCATCTGGGCTATATGAGGTTGTCTTGACTTTTCACCTTCCTCTCCCATATCTTCATTATTCCTGTGACACACCGAGATGTCTATGCCTTTTAAATGTGTCCTGTATACATCTGAAACTTCTGAAAGGAATTCGAACAAATACACATAATGGTAAAGGGTCTCCAAGAAGAGAAAGCACACTATAAGCAGTTTTGCCACAGACCCAGGAGGCTGTGGAAGACCCTACAAACAAAATATTTGGTCTGAGAGAACAACAGGATTCCTGGCTTTCTGAATAGCCTTTAAAACCAACATAATACAGAATCTAAGAGGAGCCCAGGAGTTACAGCAACCATAGTGAAAGTCCCCCATTACGTATTATCCTTATACACACCATCTCCACTGCAGAATCAACTGAAGTGGAGTGCCTGCTGTAGAGTGGATATAGGATGTGCTTCTATCTTGGCAGCCTAAGTTTGAACCCCTTGCTGAGAGATCAATGACCAAAACTACTCATGAACAGCTTTCCTGACATTAAACAAAAATACCTTAGAGATGAATGTCATCTTTACATACTCATTTGGGAACTGTCAGCCCCAATAATCTAAATAGTGCCAATTATAAGACAATATATCTTTCAAGATGCCTGACAATGCACAAACAACAAGGTTTCATCAAAGAACAAATTTCTACACACAACCAGACAATCACCAGAGATATCCCGAACATCACAAATAATAGACTAATACAATGACAAAAGAAGATTAATAATTTTCAATAGCCAGGTCACATTTAGGTACATGTTATTATCCTCAAGACCAAGGCAAAACATCCAGCTCACACTGCCTCAGCCATCATGGTGGGCCCTGTGGTGCAGTAATAAAACTCTCCCCCCACTCTTCAAAATGTTCACTGCATGTACTTACAACCTGATGCAAGGTGTGTGTGGTGGTAGGCTGACTTAGGATCATGATTATAAGATTATCACTCTCACCAGGGCTCTTTAGGGGTTTCAAACAGTGCATAAATGTGTAGATTGTTATTACCCGAGTTTACCCAAGAGCCACTTACACTATTGGCCTCGACGAGGACAGAAAGCCGGTGGCCTGCTGACGGTCCCTACCATTTGCCTTGATTTTTTTCCAGCTGTACTTTAAAGGTTAACAGAGTTTTGGTATTTATGACTTATGTGGGTAGGCGGTTCCATGGGTTAATAACCCTGTGGGTGAAAAAGCATCTCCTGTTCTCAGTCCTACATTGTAGCTTGTTGAGCTTGAAATCTTTGATCCTTGTTTGTGTTACATCAACTTCCTCCAAATTGTTCAGTATTTTAAAAGTTTCAATAAGATCCACCCTCTCATGCCTGGTTTGTTAGCCCTGTGGCCCTGAACCATTCCTGATACATGAGTTGACTTAGCTCTGAAATGATTTTTTGTTGCCCAGTGTTGCATTTTTTTTTTTTTAAGACCAGTTATATCCTTCTGAAGATAAGGTCTAAATGCTTGGATACAGTAATAAAATGGGGACACACCAGAAATTTATACAATTGACTCACTACCTTCTTTTCTTTGAAGTCGAAGGTATGCTTGACTATTCTGAATGTTTGGTTAGCTTTCTGTGGGGAGCCCTGTCAGCTCCTTGGAGCTATCCAAACTGATATGTGCTACAGTATATTAGTTTGGGGTTATCAGTCACAGGAGTCCTTGTGTCTACCAGGGACCATGAGCCAGAACCTGGCCCATGTTCTCTGTGTGCTGGAACTGGGCTGTGGCAAAACTCCTCTTTATGGGATCATTAACTTCCTCAGGGCACCTGCAGTTCAGACTCTGATCTGAACTAGTTGCCTTTTACCTCTTTGCAAATACTGCACACTTGTACTCCATGTGAACTATATTGCATGGATGGGACCTTTGTAATGAGGTTTTTGAAATATTGGTTGTGGTGTAATGTAAACTTTTAGAACTCTCACCAAAACAAGCAGCTAGCCCTGCACATGTGCAGTATGTAGTGTATGTACCATGGGAGAACTGTCCCCTCTAAAAATACATAATCAAGTGCTAAACTATAATACAAACAAGATTCCAAGTACATTCTGTGATTGGAAAACATGTTGAAAATATGTATGGTAATTTTTTTTTTTTTTTTTTTTTTTTTTTTTGAGATATATACAAGAGTTGTTACATTCTTGTACAGCCACTAGTACGCGTAGCGTTTCGGGCAAGTCCTTAATCCTATGGTCCCTGGAATACGATCCCCTGCCGCGAAGAATCGTTTTTTTCATCCAAGTACACATTTTACTGTTGCGTTAAACAGAGGCTACAGTTAAGGAATTGCGCCCAGTAAATCCTCCCCGGCCAGGATACGAACCCATGACATAGCGCTCGCGGAACGCCAGGCGAGTGTCTTACCACTACACCACGGAGACAATGTAGAAAGCCAGTTCTAAACTTAATAATAAGAAATAAGATTTTACAGAAAAAAAAGGACACTGGATAGTTTGGCATGGTGGGTCAACATAAGCTAACTCTCATTCACTCTAGGTTGTGTTGTGAAACAAGGAGGTAACCCCAATGAGTGATAACCCTAAGTCAGACTAGTCCTCACATGTAGCTAAGCACAGTGACTAAATTTTGTATTTTAGTGCCATTATATTACAGTACAAGTGTAAGAATTACTTGTGGTTAAATGTTCCAGTGGTGTCTGGCAACTGTGCATAATTCTCACCGTGTGTGTGTTATGCTCAAGTTGTGCAGTACCAGTTCATATTACATCTCGTGTAATATTTGTTCGCCTACCATTCGCATTGTCACTTTGTAATGTTGCTGTAACAGTGGACTAGATCTAGTCAAGAACACTCTTAAGCACTGCACTGTGCAACGTGCCTGTAGGCACTCGATGGGTGGTGCACAACATGACTCAAGGAACTTATAGGTATAGCGTACAATTTAAAACTGGAGCGCGGTGACACAGGTACAAAATGAATGCCTGAGGGCCCCAGTGATCATCCACTATTTTGAAAAAAATCCCAGCATGCCCCGGAACTGTAGGGAGCATCAGTTTCAACAAAGTAACCATGTCTGACGCATCGTCTATGAGCTCCCGCTCCACGGTCAACCGCGGTCATGGAAAATGACTCTCTGAGGAAGAAATATGCGACACATTGTATTGATGATGGTGCCATGGATGATGATTTAGACTACGATCCAGAGAAAGACCTTACACAGAGGTCTGACACGAGTGAGGGAGAGACTGAGGTGGAGGAGGTCGCAAGTGTGTACAGTACACGCGCCTCGCCCGGCTTGCCTTGCCACCCTGAGTCAACACCACTAGAGTCACCACCACCATGTGTCTCCTCTGCTGCAAGTTTATTCAGTGACAGTACATGTGATGACTCATTCTCGGGCTTCAATAACATATACTCTGATACTATACCAGTACTGTTGATGACCCGAGTACGAGCAGCGATGGTGTTACTAGGCGGGGTTTTGCTGCCCCAGCAACATGCCGAGACAAGCGGCAGTGTGTCACGTGGCCAGAGGACAATGACAACAGAGTTCCCTCCGCATCAGGTGTTTGTGGTAAGCCTACACTGCACAGAACAGCCTCATCTCATGGCATACCTATACGCAGCTCTAGCACAAGACGACGGAGTCGTGTGTCTGGTGCTCATGATGGTGTTGGCCGTGGTGTTGGCACCAAAACCAAACTCCCGGGTGTACTTGTGTGGGAAGAATTGAGAGAGATTTGTCCCACAAATACCAACTTTTGATAGTACCGATGTTGGTGTGATACTGTTATTCCCCTATACAGGTGACAATATGACTGAAATCGACTGTTTCTTGGCCTATTTTGATAATGAATTCATGAACCATCTTGTGGCACAGACAGATATGCTCACAGCCTCACAGACACAGGCATTTTACCTGCCTCTCGCATGACACAATAGAAGGACACGACAAATGAGGAAATGTATGTGTTGCTTGCGTTGAGCTTGATAAAACATTCTGAGAAACACAGTCATCCAGGATTATTGGAGCAAAGACAGCCTTGTTCCATCACCCATGTTCAAAAGGTACATGTCACATGATAGAATTTTGTTGTTTCTCAGGTGCCTGCACTTTGAAAACAATGAAAATGAGGACAAACAGGACAGACTTTGGAAGGTGCAGAAGGTTTTTAAGTGATATGAGAGGCAAGTTCCATGACTATTTTGTACCAGGACAGAATGTGGTGATTGATGAATCGCTAGCCCTCTTCAAGGGACGACTTGCGTTCAAGCAGTACATCCCATTAAAGTGGCACCGGTTTGGACTCAAGTTTTTCGTGCTGTGCGACTGCGAGGCTGGTATCATTATGGACATGATACTGTATTCAGGTACAGATGTTGACATATCAGGTCAAGATCCACACTGGCAGTGTCGTCAAAACCCTCATGGAACCGTTGCTGAACAAGGGAGCATATACACTGTTCATGGCCAACTACTATACCAGCCCCTTGTTAACCAGATAACTCCTTGACCACATCACTGACGTATGTGGCACTGTGAAGGCCCATAGGAGGGAAATGCCAGTGTTTGGCATAGGTATTGCAGTGGCAGTGGGTGATTGCCAACTGTGAAAGTGTGACAAGAGGTTATCAGTGTGGTGGACGGAGAGACGCGAGGTTAATATGTTGACTACAATAAACACCGGTGCCATGTTGGACAGTGGCAAAGTGCACTTTCAAACACGCTTCCTAATATATAAACCCAATTGTGTCAGACTATAACATCAACATGCATCTAATAGATAAATGTGACATGATGCTCAGTGCCATCGAGTGCGTGCGTAAATTTTTGAAGTGGACGAAGAAATTCTTTTCCCACCTCATTGATGTTGCAGTGCTCAACTGTTTCAACATGTATCTCGTGAAATCAGGCAAGAGACCCCCGATACGAACATTTAGCTCTAATTTCACGACTGCTCGCGAAGTTTGGCACGGAGGGCTCTGTTGCAACACACGGGGTGCCAGCAACAATGCCACATGCAGTTCCAGACAGACTGAGGGGTAACAAGATGTCGTATGCCTGTGTTGTATGCAAGAACACTCAACGTAGAGAACGTAAGCGAAGATGCATCTCCACCAAGTGCATTAAGTGCAAATTCCATTATGCCCCGTCGACTGCTTCGCAGAATATCACACTCTGTCACACACTCACAGAGTTCTGTGTGTGTTGATGGTGAATGTATATAGTGTGTACAGTGTGTAAATATGTTATAAATATACATAAATAAACATGAAACATTGGACATATGTGCGATATATGTACACACACATGTGATGCATGTAACACAGTGTCTTGGGACAGTACGGATGTTCTACTGCCAGATTATTGTGTATGTGTTCAATATACATAGCACTGGCAAGAAAAGCAGTATAAATGCATTTGGAAATGCACAGAAAAAATGAACAAATAATTATTTGTGACAAATTGTGCATGTTGAAGTTGACGCGCGACTGCCTCCAAAAGTCTACACCACAGGAGACCACCAAATTGTAACGTCACATGCCATTTTCCGGACCCAACCGAGGCCAAAGTACATGTAAGTACAATTTCGATTTTTTCTACATATATGTGATCAGGGAAGGGTATTTAACATTTTTAAAAACAAAAAAAATTTGCCAACAATATAATTTCCTGCACACAAGGGGGTAGGAGCCATATTTGGAGCCCAAGCAGTGTGGTGGTTATTTATATTTTATATATATATATATATATATATATATATATATATATATATATATATATATATGTCGTACCTAGTAGCCAGAACGCACTTCTCAGCCTACTATGCAAGGCCCGATTTGCCTAGTAAGCCAAGTTTTCATGAATTAATGTTTTTTCGACTACCTAACCTACCTAACCTAACCTAACCTAACTTTTTCGGCTACCTAACCTAACCTAACCTATAAAGATAGGTTAGGTTAGGTTAGGTAGGGTTGGTTAGGTTCGGTCACATATCTAACTTAATTTTAACTCCAATAAAAAAAAATTGACTTCATACATAATGAAATGGGTAGCTTTATCATTTCATAAGAAAAAAAAATAAAGAAAATATATTAATTCATGAAAACTTGGCTTATTAGGCAAATCGGGCCTTGCATAGTAGGCTGAGAAGTGCGTTCTGGCTACTAGGTACGACATATATATATATATATATATATATATATATATATATATATATTATATATATATATATATATATATGTCGTACCTAGTAGCCAGAACGCACTTCTCAGCCTACTATGCAAGTCCCGATTTGCCTAATAAGCCAAGTTTTCATGAATTAATGTTTTTTCGACTACCTAACCTAACCTAACTTTTTCGGCTACCTAACCTAACCTAATCTATAAAGATAGGTTAGGTTAGGTTAGGTAGGGTTGGTTAGGTTCGGTCATATATCTACGTTAATTTTAACTCCAATAAAAAAAATTGACCTCATACATAATGAAATGGGTAGCTTTATCATTTCATAAGAAAAAAATTAGAGAAAATATATTAATTCAGGAAAACTTGGCTTATTAGGCAAATCGGGCCTTGCATAGTAGGCCGAGAAGTGCGTTCTGGCTACTAGGTACGACATATTATATATATATATATATATATATATATATATATATATATATATATATATATATATATATATATATATATATATATATATATATATTAGTATATTTTGGTAGCAGTCTTTCCTGTAGACATATATTATTAAATATGACCGAAAAAGTAAGATTAATAATTCTAACACGAATTTTCTCAATCTTTCGTACATTATGCTTCACTGTTGGAGGTAAATCAAAAATCACTTCTCCAAAATTCATTTTTATTTCTAGTCTGACGCGACACGGGCGCGTTTCGTAAAACTTATTACATTTTCAAAGACTTCACAAATACACAACTGATTAGAACTTGCGTTTCTCTGATTTTATATCTACATTTGAGTGAGGTGGGAAGGGTGATGTGGCATTAACACAAGACAGAACAATAGGGGATATTAATAGGGTATTAAAAGTATCAACACAAGACAGAACAGAAACAATGGGTATTGAATAGAAGTGTTTGTAGAAAGCCTATTGGTCCATATTTCTTGATGCTTCTATATTGGAGCGGAGTCTTGAGGTGGGTAGAATATAGTTGTGCAATAATTGGCTGTTGATTGCTGGTGTTGACTTCTTGATGTGTAGTGCCTCGCAAACGTCAAGCCGCCTGCTATCGCTGTATCTATCGATGATTTCTGTGTTGTTTACTAGGATTTCTCTGGCGATGGTTTGGTTATGGGAAGAGATTATATGTTCCTTAATGGAGCCCTGTTGCTTATGCATCGTTAAACGCCTAGAAAGAGATGTTGTTGTCTTGCCTATATACTGGGTTTTTTGGAGCTTACAGTCCCCAAGTGGGCATTTGAAGGCATAGACGACGTTAGTCTCTTTTAAAGCGTTCTGTTTTGTGTCTGGAGAGTTTCTCATGAGTAGGCTGGCCGTTTTTCTGGTTTTATAGTAAATCGTCAGTTGTATCCTCTGATTTTTGTCTGTAGGGATAACGTTTCTATTAACAATATCTTTCAGGACCCTTTCCTCCGTTTTATGAGCTGTGGAAAAGAAGTTCCTGTAAAATAGTCTAATAGGGGGTATAGGTGTTGTGTTAGTTGTCTCTTCGGAGGTTGCATGGCTTTTCACTTTCCTTCTTATGATGTCTTCGATGAAACCATTGGAGAAGCCGTTATTGACTAGGACCTGCCTTACCCTACAGAGTTCTACGTCGACTTGCTTCCATTCTGAGCTGTGGCTGAGAGCACGGTCGACGTATGCGTTAACAACACTCCTCTTGTACCTGTCAGGGCAGTCGCTGTTGGCATTTAGGCACATTCCTATGTTTGTTTCCTTAGTGTAGACTGCAGTGTGGAAACCTCCGCCCTTTTCCATGACTGTTACATCTAGAAAAGGCAGCTTCCCATCCTTTTCCGTCTCGTAAGTGAAACGCAGCACGGAACTCTGCTCAAATGCCTCCTTCAGCTCCTGCAGATGTCTGACATCAGGTACCTGTGTAAAAATGTCGTCAACATACCTGCAGTATATGGCCGGTTTCAAGTTCAACCAATGAACTTGAAACCGGCCATATACTGCAGGTATGTTGACGACATTTTTACACAGGTACCTGATGTCAGACATCTGCAGGAGCTGAAGGAGGCATTTGAGCAGAGTTCCGTGCTGCGTTTCACTTACGAGACGGAAAAGGATGGGAAGCTGCCTTTTCTAGATGTAACAGTCATGGAAAAGGGCGGAGGTTTCCACACTGCAGTCTACACTAAGGAAACAAACATAGGAATGTGCCTAAATGCCAACAGCGACTGCCCTGACAGGTACAAGAGGAGTGTTGTTAACGCATACGTCGACCGTGCTCTCAGCCACAGCTCAGAATGGAAGCAAGTCGACGTAGAACTCTGTAGGGTAAGGCAGGTCCTAGTCAATAACGGCTTCTCCAATGGTTTCATCGAAGACATCATAAGAAGGAAAGTGAAAAGCCATGCAACCTCCGAAGAGACAACTAACACAACACCTATACCCCCTATTAGACTATTTTACAGGAACTTCTTTTCCACAGCTCATAAAACGGAGGAAAGGGTCCTGAAAGATATTGTTAATAGAAACGTTATCCCTACAGACAAAAATCAGAGGATACAACTGACGATTTACTATAAAACCAGAAAAACGGCCAGCCTACTCATGAGAAACTCTCCAGACACAAAACAGAACGCTTTAAAAGAGACTAACGTCGTCTATGCCTTCAAATGCCCACTTGGGGACTGTAAGCTCCAAAAAACCCAGTATATAGGCAAGACAACAACATCTCTTTCTAGGCGTTTAACGATGCATAAGCAACAGGGCTCCATTAAGGAACATATAATCTCTTCCCATAACCAAACCATCGCCAGAGAAATCCTAGTAAACAACACAGAAATCATCGATAGATACAGCGATAGCAGGCGGCTTGACGTTTGCGAGGCACTACACATCAAGAAGTCAACACCAGCAATCAACAGCCAATTATTGCACAACTATATTCTACCCACCTCAAGACTCCGCTCCAATATAGAAGCATCAAGAAATATGGACCAATAGGCTTTCTACAAACACTTCTATTCAATACCCATTGTTTCTGTTCTGTCTTGTGTTGATACTTTTAATACCCTATTAATATCCCCTATTGTTCTGTCTTGTGTTAATGCCACATCACCCTTCCCACCTCACTCAAATGTAGATATAAAATCAGAGAAACGCAAGTTCTAATCAGTTGTGTATTTGTGAAGTCTTTGAAAATGTAATAAGTTTTACGAAACGCGCCCGTGTCGCGTCAGACTAGAAATAAAAATGAATTTTGGAGAAGTGATTTTTGATTTACCTCCAACAGTGAAGCGTAATGTACGAAAGATTGAGAAAATTCGTGTTAGAATTATTAATCTTACTTTTTCGGTCATATTTAATAATATATATATATATATATATATATATATATATATATATATATATATATATATATATATATATATATATATATATATATATATATATATATATATAAAACTGTCTGTGCCTCGGATAGTAATATGGCCTACTGTTTTAATGACCAGATCAGTACATAAGGTTCCAGTTACTGGTCTCCAAACTGGCTGTTAGAACCAGAAGAACACTAAATAAGAGGTCATTAAAACAAGTGGAAACTGTATTCTGATAGTAAGGGTTTTGATATTTGTATCCCTGCACAAAATACTGATGTCTATAACTGACTCAAAAACCCATACCTTTATAGTGGCAGATATGGGTATTGCTAAACAAAATTCTCTTTTATGGCGGACATTCGTGCTCTGAGGCGAGAGATCTACTGTTATGTCGTTGCAGCAAAGCCTCAGCTGTTTATTTTGTTGAGCTGACATGGGTGCTGGGACTGCAAGAGCATCTGCTGATTAGGGATTTAAATGTTGGCTGTATTGCTTCTCCCCACCATGTCACCTAGGTGTTCTAGGACAATTTGACAGGGTCATTAGATGCAAAGGAAGATAGGAAGGCTGACAAAGCAATCAGGGAGGCTGTACTGATACCAAGGTAGCCGAATCCAACAAGAAGACATGCTTGATTCCAACGCGTTATCAAGAGGAAGGTCGAGTACTTTTTCATATAGCATGAATTTCAGAAGAGTTATACTCACTGAAATTGGTGCTGCTGTGACATGGTAAATGCCAAACAAAGTAAGTTAGCTTTAGCAGGAATA
Source organism: Procambarus clarkii (assembly GCF_040958095.1). Lineage (NCBI taxonomy): Eukaryota > Metazoa > Arthropoda > Malacostraca > Decapoda > Cambaridae > Procambarus > Procambarus clarkii. Next base: position 11,534,377 of record NC_091223.1, on the reverse strand, counting down.
GGCAGCTTGTAGAAAGCAATGTGAGCATTAATATTTTCAATTTATTTATTCATCCTCTAATTTAGATCAATGATTTTTTTTTTTACTTGAAATCAAGTACTATACATGCCATCACAGGATCCATTTTGTATGGCAGAAACTGCTTCTATTCCATCAATAATGAGCAAGTTGGAGGAGACTGTCATATTTGGCAGAGTAAAGGATAAGGCTTGGGTTAACTTCTTGGTCTTGAATTTTGCTGATGTTTTCTGGGAAGAATTAACCTCATTGTACCCAGTGCTCAAGGTAAAATTATTTTAAAGCATTGAATTCATCAGTTCTGTTATTAGAGTTAAATTAATTGTCAGTAAGACAAATTTGTCAACACTTAGCTCATGCAAAATTATAAAATTATAGGCCTATGATTCAGATGTTCCAGAGAGAACACGGCAGTTGTGTGATACCGTATATTGGTTTATAATATGTTAAATACCATGCAAAGTATTCCCTCTGAAGAATTACCAGTACAGATGCACACACCTGTTGATGCAGAGTTATCTGGCTAGGGCTGACACCTGACGTGGGTACTTTGGACGCAACATGAGACAAGGGACGCAACAAGCAGCAGGATTTTTCATAAAGACATAAAAAGCATTGCCATGTAGGTCTGGTTTCTATTTTAAGTGCTCTTAAGAATTACATCAGCACAAAGGTTCTGTGAAAATATGTACAAGTGCACTCAATTTTATACAGCAGATACCTAGTCTCTACTGCTCAAAGCAATGCAAATATTTAACAACAGGTGAGATGAACGATTTTATAACTACAGGAAGAGTGTTGAACACCTAGCTTACGGTTGCTACCAGAGTAAACGGTACAGATTACTAAGGACGGGAAACTGCAACATTGAGGGATATGCCAACCTGACTAGCATGAGAACAAGTTTCTCACAACCAAGTCCCATCATGGGCAGGGTGGGCGTGGGAGGAAATCTTTAGGCGGGCGTTGTGCTTCTTTCTGCCCGACACGGCAAGATGACAGAAAGGAAAGAGAAAGAATGCAATCAGTGAAGATAAGATGGTGTGGGAGTGATGGCATGCAAAAATGTTGGAGAAAATGGGCTACCAAATTTACATATAAACTGTTACATTTTGGAAAGAATACTTTAATAATATTACATATTTTATATATATATATATATATATATATATATATATATATATATATATATATATATATATATATATATATATATATATATATATATATATATATATATATGTCGTACCTAATAGCCAGAACGCACTTCTCAGCCTACTATGCAAGGCCCGAATTGCCTAATAAGCCAAGTTTTCTTGAATTAATATATTTTCTCTAATTTTTTTCTTATGAAATGATAAAGCTACCCATTTCATTATGTATGAGGTTAATTTTATTTTATTGGAGTTAAAGTTAACGTAGATATATGTCCGAACCTAACCAACCCTACCTAACCTAACCTAACCTATCTTTATAGGTTAGGTTAGGTTAGGTACCCGAAAAAGTTAGGTTAGGTTAGGTAGGTTAGGTAGTTGAAAAACAATTAATTCATGAAAACTTGCCCTATTAGGCAAATTGGGCCTTGCATAGTAGGCTGAGAAGTGCGTTCTGGCTATTAGGTACGACATTATATATATATATATATATATATATATATATATATATATATATATATATATATATATATATATATATATATATGTCGTACCTAATAGCCAGAACGCACTTCTCAGCCTACTATGCAAGGCCCGAATTGCCTAATAAGCCAAGTTTTCTTGAATTAATATATTTTCTCTAATTTTTTTCTTATGAAATGATAAAGCTACCCATTTCATTATGTATGAGGTTAATTTTAGTCTATTGGAGTTAAAGTTAACGTAGATATATGTCCGAACCTAACCAACCCTACCTAACCTAACCTAACCTATCTTTATAGGTTAGGTTAGGTTAGGTACCCGAAAAAGTTAGGTTAGGTTAGGTAGGTTAGGTAGTTGAAAAACAATTAATTCATGAAAACTTGCCCTATTAGGCAAATTGGGCCTTGCATAGTAGGCTGAGAAGTGCGTTCTGGCTATTAGGTACGACATTATATATATATATATATATATATATATATATATGTCGTACCTAATAGCCAGAACGCACTTCTCAGCCTACTATGCAAGGCCCGAATTGCCTAATAAGCCAAGTTTTCTTGAATTAATATATTTTCTCTAATTTTTTTCTTATGAAATGATAAAGCTACCCATTTCATTATGTATGAGGTTAATTTTATTTTATTGGAGTTAAAGTTAACGTAGATATATGTCCGAACCTAACCAACCCTACCTAACCTAACCTAACCTATCTTTATAGGTTAGGTTAGGTTAGGTACCCGAAAAAGTTAGGTTAGGTTAGGTAGGTTAGGTAGTTGAAAAACAATTAATCCATGAAAACTTGCCCTATTAGGCAAATTGGGCCTTGCATAGTAGGCTGAGAAGTGCGTTCTGGCTATTAGGTACGACATATATATATATATATATATATATATATATATATATATATATATATATATATATATATATATATATATATATATATATATATATATATATATATATATATATAATATATTATATATATATAATATATATATATATAATATATTATATAATATATTATATATATATAATATATATATATATATATAATATATATATATATATATATATATATATATATATATATATATATATATATATATATATATATATATATATATGTCGTACCTAGTAGCCAGAACGCAGTTCTCAGCCTACTATGCAAGGCCCGATTTGCCTAATAAGCCAAGTTTTCATGAATTAATTGTTTTTGGACTACCTAACCTACCTAACCTAACCTAACCTAACTTTTTCGGCTACCCAACCTAACCTAACCCATAAAGATAGGTTAGGTTAGGTTAGGTAGGGTTGGTTAGGTTCGGTCATATATCTACGTTAATTTTACCTCCAATAAAAAAAAATTGACCTCATACATAAAGAAATGGGAAGGTTTTTCATTTCATAAGAAAAAAATGAGAAAATATATTAATTCAGGAAAACTTGGCTTATTAGGCAAATCGGGCCTTGCATAGTAGGCCGAGAAGTGCATTCTGGCTACTAGGTACGACATATTATATATATATATATATATATATATATATATATATATATATATATATATATATATATATATATATATATATATATATATATATATATATATATATATGTATGTATGTCGTACTTAGTAACCAGAACGCACTTCTCGGCCTACTGTGCAAGGCCCGATTTGCCTAATAAGCCAAGTTTTCCTGAATTTATATATTTTTCTAATTTTTTTCTTATGAAATGATAAAGGTATCCATTTCATTATGTATGAGTTAATTTTCTTAAATTTGAGTTAAAACTAACGTAGATATATGACCAAACCTAACCAACCCAACCTAACCTATCTTAACCTAACCTAAACTAACACAACTAAGTCAATAATGTATGTTTCTAATATATTAATAATAATTAAAATAAACTAATTGGAAGCAATTTATTGAAAATAAAGAAAATCACTCGGCCTATTAGGCAAATCGGGCCTTGCATAGTAGGCCGAGAAGTGCGTTCTGGCTACTGGGTACGACATATATATAATATGTCCTACCTAGTAGCCAGAACGCATTTCTCGACCTACTATGCAAGGCCCGATTTGCCTAATAGGCCGAGTGATTTTTGTTATTTTCAATAAATTGTTTACAGTTGGTTTAGTTTAAATATTTTTATTATATTATATTAAGAACATAAATTATTGATTTAGTTATGTTGGTTTAAGTTAGGTTAAGATAGGTTAGGTAGGGTAGGTTGGGTTCAGTCATATATCTCCGTTAGTTTTAACTCAAATTTAAAAAACCCAGCGTTGAATGTAATGAAACGCCATTTTCTGGGTGAGACCCGGAGGCTCCCCGGAGCTTTTACCAGGCTGACATGCTAATGTCAGACTTTGGCATCAGTCATGTGTATGGAGTTCTAGGGCCTACCGTGGACCACGGCCAGAACCTGGCCCCCGCAGAGAGGCAAGGGGAGCAATGGCCTATAGAAACCCCCATGTGGTTGGAAGCATTCTATGTCTGCCATCGACCGGGTCAAGCATCCAGAAAGGTAAGCATTCCAAAACAAACCCCTATTCTGGTTAAAATTGCTACCTAAAGCTGAACTAGTGGATAGAACTCCCCAATAGAAAACAAGCAAACTAGTATGACATCACACGTCACCGCGCCGCTGTCTGCACAGCTCCCCCCCTCCCCAGGTGGGGGAAGGGGGAGCCCCAGACCTCCCACACCGGCTATCCACCCATCAGTTCTGAGGCTGGATGTCAAAACACGTGAAAAACCGCCGACCGGAGGGAGGGAGGGTTGCCGGGGAGCCTCCGGGTCTCACCCAGAAAATAGCGTTTCATTACATTCAACGCTGGTTTTCTGGGGGGAGCCCCATCGGCTTCCCGGAGCTAACTACCCACAGAGGAAGGTCAAAGGGACGGAACCGGGAGGCGGACACCACACACCCCCCCACGGAAGCAAGACAACCGGCAGCAAACGCCAACCCAAGGCACCACAGCCCCGAAAAGTCCCGGGAACAACACGAGAACAATGAGCAGCACGGCTCCCGTACGAACACCGAAGATCCATGCCTGAATGACCGCAAGGACACGTCGCGCAGACGGCAGCGAGAGCAGCGAAGCCACAAACGCCACGGGCATGGGGGAAGAACACAGGCAGCTTAGCCACAAGAACACGGCTGACAACCCGGGACACCATCACCCGCAAACCGGGAAGAACAGAACCGGATCAACGCAAAACGTGCCCCGGACACACATGCCGTGGCACGCAAATAACAGCGGAGGGCCGCCACTGAACACAAAACACGACACACCTCCGGCCCGACCAACCAAGAATCAACAAACCAAGGACCCCTCCAGAACGCAGCAGCCCCACCCTGAGCCAGAAAAGATGGAGACTGCTGCCACCGAACAACCAAAACGCTAAAACCGAAGGAGCAAGAAAACTCAGCGACCCGACCCCCAGAGGAAAATGCCAAAAGGAAAAAAGAGCCAACGAAAAAACAAACCGGAACCGAAGGGGCACTACCAACCGAGGAGAAGACAGAGCACGCTGACCAGAGACCAGGATGGTGCAAGTGGCGCACAAACAGGCCGGAGGTGAAACAACACATGAGACAGCTTACTAATGGTTCAGAAGCAACACCAAGACTGAAAGCAAGCCGAAGCGGCTCCGCCAGCGCCGCACGAAAAGAGGCGACAGTATGTGGCAAGACGACGGCCCCCAACCCCCACCAGAAAACCCAGCCGACGCTAACAAGTGCAGCCACCTAAGAAGGGACAGGAAAAGGAAGGACCGCCAAAATACCCCATACTGCCGCCAAGAGAAGTACGCAGGTGGGACACCTACCACGAAGCCACCCGACCACCAACCGGAGGCGAGACCACAAGGCAGAACGTAAGCAGCCACGTCAAGGCCCCTCCGAGCCCAGGAAAAGGCGGAGCCGCGGGAAGATCTCGGGCGCGACCACCGAAACCCAGGCGGCACAACGAGATGGAACTTCTGCCGAACAGAAAACTCCCCAAAGCAAGCAAGCAAGCAAGCCTGCCAAGAGTTCAGAAACGACGGGTCCGACGCGAGACATCGCAAGACCCCGTAAGCCAGGAAACTGAAGAAGGCGGAAGGGTTACCGCCAGAAACAGTACCTGAACCAAGGGGTACGAGCAACTGCAACAGACTGAGACAAAGAAGCACACCACATGACACAGGCTGAAAGAACGCCCAAGAAGCCAAGGAACGCACGCAGAACACCCCTGCGGTAGAGTTGGAAACAAGAGAACGCACAAGGAAAGGAAGCGGTGGAAACCGAGCCCCCCCCCCCCCACACACACACACACACAGCAGGAAGTGCAGGCAAAAACCTACCAAAGGAGATGCCAGGAAAACGACTGGGAAGAAGCAGGATGAAAGAGCTGAAGCACAAAACCCCCAGGAAACAACCAGGGGTGGACAATCACGCAGGGACAGAAAAATCCCACGCACATGAGAGGGCCAAGCCAGGGACCCGAAGACCACGAAAAACAACAAGCAAACCCCCACACGCAAACCCTAGGCACAAAACAGCAGAAAAGTGCCACACCACAACCGGACACAGAAACAAGGACATGCCACCGCAAAACACGTTACCAATGCACACGTGCAGCAGCAGCAACAGGCACCACCGCAACATGCAACATGTAAATAGCAACTCGCTTCTGCAAAGGCAGAGAATGGAGCAGGCAGACCCCAGACATGGCCAACGTAGACACGACAAAACCCAGCAGGCCCAGTAACCTGCACACCAGGTGACCAACGGCGGAGAACCCCACTCGATACCTGCTGGATGGGGTACTGGGAGCTCATGTACACCCCAAGCCTGGCCCGAGGCTAGGCTAGACCGGCCAGAGGGTGGCCCACCAGGCAGGTGCTTGGAGCGGTCCGCAGGCCCACATACCCCCTACAACCAGGATGGGCCGGAACTTCTATTCGAAAACAGGCTAGTGTGCCCTGGAAGTCCACGGATGTACTGGCAATATGGTTTATGCTTGCAAGTAGGTTGTGTAACAATCGCAGACCTCTGATGGTTGTACAGTGTTCCCCGATTGTGCCTATAGCACCACTGCACTCCACTGGTACTATCCCGGAAGTTCTTCCAGATAGGCGGGATTCAAGAGCCAGAGCTCAAACCCTGCAAGCACAACCAGGAGAGCCCTACCAGGTGAGAGCAGAACCAGCACCACAACCCACACACCTCATAACACAAAAAAAGGTGGGTCCCCTGAATGACTCTAGCATGGGTTGGACATGCACATGAGTGGGACTGGAAGGGTTGAAAAAAGGGACAGGCACTGGTGTGCGAACGGTCTCAGTCGTACAGAAATATACCTAAAGAAAGACAGGTATATAAACAACTCCGCATCCAGCACCCGGTCAAAAAACGCCAGACCGCAGAAACTCACCTGTCGAACGGAGGCACGAATGTGACAACCCAACAGTGCCCAGAATATCCTGGGAGCACTGCCAGGTGAAGAAGCCAGAGCCGAACACGCAGGAGAGCAGGGTAGAGGCGAAGGAGGCGGCCCACACCCATGACACAGGGAAAACCTCTGCGTCCGCCCCACAGCTGGAAATCAGGACACCCCCGGAGCGAAGGGGCACATACCACAGCAAGGGAGAAGAGCAAGAGGTGAAGCACCTGAGCAAAAAAGGGCGCAAAACACCAGCACTGAAACACACCACCCAGACCAAAACAAACTCCACGGCGCATGCGCATGACACGCTGGCTGAACTGCACAACCCGCACTGCGGGAAGGCGCCAACCAGGACAACCGCACTAGAAAAGTAGCCAAAAGAGGAAGCAGGAACAACAAAACCGGCCAGTGAAGCGAAGACAGAGCCCAAAAGGGTACCCAACCGAGCCATAAGAAGCCCAACAGGTCGACGAGTGGCCCAACCGGGCTACTGGCCACAAGCAGCCCAACCGGGCTACAAGTAGCTCAAAGCGGCGACTCGGACGAGGAGCCGACAGACATTCCAATAATGCAGGAAGCAGCGAAAACCATCCCGAACCCTCGAGAACACAGAAGCCAACACTAGTCCCGAAGGCACACAAAGGCGCAGGCGCACCCGAGACCAGAAGTCACGTTGAACCCCAAGAACGGGGAAACATGACAAAGACACCGTCCCAAAAAGAGGGGAGGAAGCATCCACCTACAGGACGGAACCAACCGACTCAAAGGCCAAGGAATTGAGCCCGGGGAGGGGCCGACGCCCAACAACACGTACAGCGAGTGGGGAGGAAAGACCCCACTCCGCGTAACCACAAGCCCCGCCTAGAGGGGGAGAAAAACCCCCGCGGGGTCCTACGGGGCCAAGGCCCCCCAAGTTAGCCCTTCCCCAGCCCCGGGGCCGAGCCGTCCCCCCCCAAAGCCCCGGCTGTACCAGAAAACCGGGGCAGCCGCGAAAACACTAAGGAAGGGAGCCCACTGGCAGACTCTTACAACACGGCTGGAGGAACAAGCTCAAATGCCCCCGTCACTACCCTGGAAGGGGAAGTCCCCGAGACTGCCCGAGTCTCAATACCATCAAACCCCACCCCGATCCTACAGACGGTAAGGAACCGGATGCAGCCAGGAAGGGGGGATCCAGGGGAAAGACAAGGGGGCGTGGAAGGAACCGAAGCAACCAACACCCCCAAGTCCCAACACGAACCAAAACGGGACAGCCCCAGTGCTCCTGGGGAGCAAACAACGAGAGCATTGCCACCACCAAGGCTCAAAGTGCAATGCCCCTGCTGCCCGCACCCACTTAGTCAGCACAACTGGGTAACCGAGCCACAACGAGTAACAAAACTCGCAGGACTCCGGGTCGAAGGTGTCACCGACCTCACAGGCAGCAGACGGAGGAAAAACAGAGTCACCCCGAGACAGGAGGTGAGAGCAACCCTCAAACTCGCTGGAATCGAGGGGGGACTCTGGGGTCACATCCATCGGACCCGCGCGCCCCCAGGGGTTTCCCAGGGTCCCGAGCGTTTACTATAAGAGGACTCGCTCTCAGGTAATCCCAGGCAGGGTATTGCTAACCAGCGCCCAAAGCTACCAAACAACTTACTAAGAGCTGAACCCCCGGGACGTGTACATTCACGGGGACCTAGCAGGGGGTACCACCAGAAAATACTCAGAACTCAAGGGACACAAGGGGCAAGAACGAAGGCAGGCCCCCCACCAGGTAGATAAAAAAAAAAAAAAAAAAAAAAAAAAAAAAACCTGCAAGAGGACAGCTTACCCAAGCGGAACAGAGCTGGCCGCCATGATTGGTAAAGACAAGCTGCACAGTATCCTGCGCCCCACCAGTGCAAAACTGCCCCTTACCCTAAGGCGAATAAGATAGACAGAACACCCGAGCACACAAAGAGCGGCCGAAAACCAAGCAGTAAACGGTCCAGCAGGGGCAGGACCCCAAGGAACTTGTGGAAGGTGGCCCCAAGCCCCAAGGGCAGTACTTACAGGGCACCTAGGGAAGGGAACCCTAGGCGCATGCAGCCCGAGTACTGGAGACTCACTCCCGGCTCATGCACCACCTAGAAGACAAGACACCACACTCTAGGTATAGTGCTGAAACAACTACTGGAGCCGAAGCACATAACCGGTGCCTATAGCATCAGCCAAAGAACTGATGGGTGGATAGCCGGCGTGGGAGGTCTGGGGCTCCCCCTTCCGCCTCCCGGGGAGGGGGGAGCTGCGCAGACAGCAGAGCGATGACGTGTGACGTCATACTAGTTTGCTTGTTTTCTATTGGGGAGTTCAATCCACTAGTTCGGCTTTAGGTAGCAATTTTAACCAGAATAGAGGTTTGTTTTGGAATGCTTACCTTTCTGGATGCTTGACCCGGTCGATGGCAGACATAGAATGCTTCCAACCACACGGGGGTTTCTATAGGCCATTGCTCCCCTTGCCTCTCTGAGGGGGCCACGTTCTGGCTGTGGTTCCCGGTAGGTCCGAGAACTCAATACACATGACTGATGCCAAAGTCTGACATTAGCATATCAGCCTGGTTAAAGCTCCGGGGAGCCAACAGGGCTCCCCCCAGAAAATTAACTCGTACATAATGAAATGGATAGCTTTATCATTTCATAGGAAAAAAATTATAAAAATAAATAAACTCTGGAAAACTTGGCTTATTAGGCAAATCGGGCCTTGCATAGTAGGCTGAGTACAGTACTGCGTTCTGGCTACTAGGTACAACATATATGTATATTATATAATATATATATATATATATATATATATATATATATATATATATATATATATATATATATATATATGTCGTACCTAGTAGCCAGAACGCACTTCTCAGCCTACTATGCAAGGCCCGATTTGCCTAATAAGCCTAGTTTTTATGAATTAATGTTTTTACGACTACCTAACCTACCTAACCTAACCTAACGTTTTCGGCTACCTAACCTAACCTAACCTATAAACATAGGTTAGGTTAGGTTAGGTTAGGTAGGGTTGGTTAAGTTCGGTCATATATCTACATTAATTTT
>NC_091223.1:11271708-11521708 GCF_040958095.1 Procambarus clarkii | reverse complement strand
AAAATTTAACTGAAAATTATATGGAGTGAATTCATTAACTTAGTAATTTTATCATGTGATATGGATAAATCACAAAGTAGGCTTGTTGACAGCTATGTAGAGCTAAAACTTGGAATCAGATGGCTTTTTCTGGATAACATTTCATTTTGAAGAGATGTTTTACAAGTCTCACAATGGATACATTACATTGTTTACATACAGATACTCCACTGTATCACATCTCTAATGTATGTCTCATAAATACAAAATATTATTATTAAATGGATAATGTACAAGTAAACAGGGTGTGTGTGATATAGTGAGGTTACCTCACACCTTCCTCTATATCCTGCCTGCATTGTATTTTCTGCTAAGCATAAGAAGAATCTCCTCAGAATGAAACATTATCTATAATTTGATGTTGTGCAAACAACATTCATGTCATTTAGGTAATTATTCCTTCATCAATCTAATGTTTCAACTCTACATGAAATCCCCTCGCCAAGCAACTGCATATCAACAGAGGTAATAATGTTTTGGTGTGGATGTCATCTCCATGCCACACAACTACAGTACTCTTCTATATAAAGTAAATTGGTAAAGATTATTTTAAAATATTCTACTAGTATGCATTATTTGAAACAAATATGCAAAGCCACTGATATACAAGAATGAAGACCCATGGTTATGTTAGGGTGTAAATACTGTACAACCATTCTTACCACCCATCATTATAGCATACAGTAAGAGTTGTCGCATCCTCAATATTCATTAAGCAGGAAAACAAATCTAGAATTATTCTAGTTCATATTTAATATGTTAATTCAAATAATGAAAATCAGTATTAGACATTATTTTGTCTACAATACAAAATAATATAAACTGCTACATGAAAAAATATACAAACACCATTATATGCACTCGCAAGCACTCACACACAGACACAAGAAAATATACTTTTGTAAACAGAGTGGTAGACAGTTGGAACAAGTTAGGTGAGAAGGTGGAGGAGGCCATACCCGTCAGTAATTTCAAAGCGTGTTATGAGAAAGAGTGCTGGGGAGACGGGACACCACGAGCGTCGTTCTCATCCTGTAACTACACTTAGGTAATTACACAATGACACAAACTGACAAAGAAGAATTCCTGAAACAGTAACTTCACGAACATGAGGAAACAGATTCAAGCCAAGGAAATAAAGGTGCCAAAAAAATATTAGAAAATTTTCTTTTGCAGAAAGGTAGATGGTTGGAACAAGCAAAGTGAGAAGGTGGTGGAGGACAAAACCATCAGTAGTTTGAAAGCTGTATACGACAAAGAGTACTGGGAAGATGGGACACCACGAGCGTAGCTCACATCCTGTAACTACCCTTAGGTAATTGCACATATGTAAGACAACAGGGATATAGTAGACACACTACTATAAAACATAATAAAAGATTAAGATTTTAGTACAATTTAATAGAATAAGTAACATAATATACAACTGAACCCAACTAAAAAGGAAATAACAAAAGAAAAAGAAAGAAAAAAACTGAGCATAATGAAATGCCAATTTCTGGGTATGCCCTGGTGGCTCTTTAACTAAAGCTATCATGATGAGATAGCCCCTAAATACTGGATAGCATCAGCTATGAGGAAGAGGCTGGCTATAGGGTAACAGAGGCAGAATTTCCATATCACAGAGGTGAGAGGGGGAAGGAAGGAAGGAAGGAAGGGGGGGGGGGGAGGGAGGGAGGGAGGGGGGGGAGAGGGGGGGGGGAGAGAGAGAGAGAGAGAGAGAAGAGAGAGAAGAAAGAGAGAGAAGAAAGAGAGAGAGAGAGAGAGAGAGAGAGAGAGAGAGAGAGAGAGAGAGAGAGAGAGAGAGAGAGAGAGAGAGAGAGAGAGAGAGAGAGAGAGAGAGAGAGAGAGAGAGAGAGAGAGAGAGAGAGAGAGAGAGAGAGAGAGAGAGAGAGAGAGAGAGAGAGAGAGAGAGAGAGAGAGAGAGAGAGAGAGAGAGAGAGAGAGAGAGAGAGAGAGAGAGAGAGAGAGAGAGAGAGAGAGAGAGAGAGAGAGAGAGAGAGAGAGAGAGAGAGAGAGAGAGAGAGAGAGAGAGAGAGAGAGAGAGAGAGAGAGAGAGAGAGAGAGAGAGAGAGAGAGAGAGAGAGAGAGAGAGAGAGAGAGAGAGAGAGAGAGAGAGAGAGAGAGAGAGAGAGAGAGAGAGAGAGAGAGAGAGAGAGAGAGAGAGAGAGAGAGAGAGAGAGAGAGAGAGAGAGAGAGAGAGAGAGAGAGAGAGAGAGAGAGAGAGAGAGAGAGAGAGAGAGAGAGAGAGAGAGAGAGAGAGAGAGAGAGAGAGAGAGAGAGAGAGAGAGAGAGAGAGAGAGAGAGAGAGAGAGAGAGAGAGAGAGAGAGAGAGAGAGAGAGAGAGAGAGAGAGAGAGAGAGAGAGAGAGAGAGAGAGAGAGAGAGAGAGAGAGAGAGAGAGAGAGAGAGAGAGAGAGAGAGAGAGAGAGAGAGAGAGAGAGAGAGAGAGAGAGAGAGAGAGAGAGAGAGAGAGGAGAGAGAGAGAGGAGAGAGGAGAGAGAGAGAGGAGAGAGAGAGAGAGGAGAGAGAGAGAGAGGAGAGAGAGAGAGAGGAGAGAGAGAGAGAGGAGAGAGAGAGAGGAGAGAGGAGAGAGAGAGAGGAGAGAGAGAGAGGAGAGAGAGAGAGAGGAGAGAGAGAGAGGAGAGAGAGAGAGAGGAGAGAGAGAGAGGAGAGAGAGAGAGGAGAGAGAGAGGGAGGAGAGAGAGAGGGAGGAGAGAGAGAGGGAGGAGAGAGAGAGAGGAGAGAGAGGGGGAGAAAGGGGGGGGTTGGGGGGGGGGGGGGGCAGGCAACCCGAACCTTCCAAAGTGCAAACCACACCGTGGCGAACTCCCTCACCGTGCTATGGGCCCGACTGAAGGATGTACGCCACTGCCCTTGACCGGCCTGATGAGCACTGGTCACAAAGCCCCAGCTGAGAGACGACGTGTCCATGAACATATCGAGCGAAGGCTCAGGTAGGCACCAAGGCACTGAACCCCGAAAAACCCGAAGAGGAAACCGGTGACATAGCAGCCGACGCAAGGCCCCCATGGGTTGAACCAGCGATCGCGAGAGAGGCGGAAGGGACGTCCCCGAAGGAACCAGAACAGCCAAAGAAGCCAAACCTGACCCAGCAGGTAGACCATCATCACAAAGTTCAGACTCCCGCACAGACCTTCAAGCAACCGCCGGGGCGACCCCTGGAGTTTCACTCCCGGGGTTGCCCCGGCGGTGAAAGAAGTTTAGAAACCACCCCTGCAGTTTCTAAACTTCTTTTAGAAAACTCCTGGGGCAACCCCGGGGGTTTCTGGGGGCTCCCGGGTGACCCAGGAGCCCCCAGAAACAAGCACATGCAGGACCACAACCGAAGGAGAGACTCCAGAGGAAGAGACAAGGAATCGGTCTGAGAGTCCCACACATGACCCAGCCAGGTCCGAACCTGGGAGGGAACCAGATGGGACTTCCGCCAGTTCACCAGGAACCTGAACCCGGCTAGCTGGGAAAGCACCAAACCCCTGGCAAGCAGACATGCAGATCGACTGGGAACCCAAACCAGCCAGTCGTCGAGGTAAGCCAACACCAGAACATCTAACAGACACAGATGGGCCACCACAACTTGGGTGAGGCATGTGAACACGTGAGGTGCCAGGTTCAACCCGAAAGGGAGACAACGAAAGTGGTAACTCTGATGCCTCAAAACAAAACCGAGCCACTCCCTGAACCCCGGATGAATTAGGAAGTGCTAATACACATCCTTGAGGTCCAGGGACACCATCCAAGTGGCCAGCTCCAACAGAAGCCGGACCTGGGACAGAGTGATCATCCGAAAGGAGGCGCAAAAAACCCAGAGATTCAGACGGGACAAGTTCAGAATGAACCGCAGGTCTGCACAGTCCCATTTCGGAACTGGAAACAGGTGGAAACCTACCTGAGGGACGTCGTCGTTTCGACCACGCCCAAGCACACCCACTCCAAGATGACCTGACAGAGCGCAGGAGAAGAGGCGTGTCCTACAGCTTCGAACCCCCCGAAGGGGCAGGAGCCACCCAACGTCACCGAAGGCCGCGAGGAACAACCCGAAAAGCCCACGAATCGTGAGTCCAGGCGTGAGCGAACAGAGCAAGCCTCCCCTCCATTTCCATCAATGGGGTGAACCGCGAAAGGGCTTTCAGCCCGTACGAGAACCCGACCTGCGTACAGAGCGAGAACCCGACCTGCGTACAGAGCGAGAACCCGACCTGCGTACAGAGCGAGAACCCGACCTGCGTACAGAGCGAGAACCCGACCTGCGTACAGAGTGAGCACCGTGTGGACCAGGCACAACCAAGACCGAAGGCGGCACCGGCAGAGCAAAAACTGGTACCTGTCGCCCACCTCGACGAGCAGAACTGCGGGTCCTGGCATTACCCTCTGGGAGGAACCCACTCGGGACCCCCAGAGAACCAACAAGTCAGATATAGGATGGCAGCTGGAGGAAGCCGTTTGCATATATTGTTCCTGCTTCCTGCTTGATACCTGCTTGATGGGGTTCTGGGAGTTCTTCTACTCCCCAAGCCCGGCCCAAGGCCAGGCATGACTTGTGAGAGTTTGATCCACCAGGCTGTTGCTTGGAGTGGCCCACAGGCCCACATACCCACCACAGCCCGGTTGGTCCGGAACTTCTTTTAGAAAACATTCTAGTTTTCTCTTGAAGATGTCCACAGTTGTTCTGGCAATATTTCTTATAGTCGCTGGTAGGATATTGAACAACCACGGACCTCTAATGTTTATACAGTGTTCTCTGATTGTGCCTATGGCACCTCTGCTCTTCAATGGTTCTGTTCTGCATTTTCTTTCATATCATTCACTCCAGTACGTTGTTATTTTACTGTGCAGATTAGGGACCCGACCCTCCAGTACTTTCCATGTGCATATTATTTGGTACCTCTCTCGTCTCCTTTCCAGTGAGTACATTTGGAGAGCTTTGAGACGCTCCCAATAATTTAGGTGCTTTATTGCATCTATGCATGCCGCATATGTTCTCTGTATTCCCTCTATTTCAGCAATCTCTCCTGCTCTGAAGGGGGAAGTGAGTACTGAGCAGTACTCGAGACAGGACAACACAAGTGACTTGAAGAGTACAACCATTGTGATGGGATCCCTAGATTTGAAAGTTCTCGTGATCCATCCTATCATTTTTCTGGCTGATGCAATATTTGCTTGATTATGCTCCCTAAACGTTAGATCGTCGGACATCATTATTCCCAAATCCTTGACATGCTGTTTTTCTACTATGGGTAGATTTGATTGTGTTTTGTACCCTGTATTATGTTTCAGATCCTCATTTTTGCCATACCCGAGTACCTGGAATTCATCACTGTTAAACATCATGTTATTTTCTGCTGCCCAATCGAAAACTTTGTTGATATCTGCTTGTAATTTTTCAATGTCTTCAGCAGAGGTAATTTTCATGCTGATTTTTGTGTCATCAGCAAAGGATGACACGAAACTGTGACTTGTATTTTTGTCTATATCTGATATGAGAATAAGAAACAGCAGTGGTGCAAGGACTGTACCTTGAGGTACAGAGCTTTTAACTGCCCTTGGACTCGATTTTATTTGATTGACTGTTACTCTTTGTGTTCTGTTCGACAGAAAATTAAGTATCCAGCGTCCTGCTTTACCAGTTATTCCCATTGACCTCATTTTGTGTGCTATCACTCCATAGTCACATTTATCGAATGCCTTTGCAAAGTCTGTGTATACAACATCTGCATTTCGCTTTTCTTCTAGAACTTCTGTAATTTTGTCATAGTAATTACCTAAGTGTAATTACCTAAGTGTAGTTACAGGATGAGAGCTACGCTCGTGGTGTCCCGTCTTCCCAGCACTCTGTCATATAATGCTTTGAAACTACTGACGGTCTTGGCCTCCACCACCTTCTCCCCTAACTTGTTCCAACCGTCTACCACTCTGTTTGCGAAAGTGAATTTTCTTATATTTCTTCGGCATCTGTGTTTAGCTAGTTTATATCTATGACTTCTTGTTCTTAAAGTTCCAGGTCTCAGGAAATCTTCCCTATCAATTTTATCAATTCCTGTTACTATTTTGTATGTAGTGATCATATCACCTCTTTTTCTTCTGTCTTCTAGTTTTGGCATATTTAATGCTTCTAACCTCTCCTCGTAGCTGATTGAATAACTGTGACAGACAGGATCTGCCCGCTCTAAATCCAATGTTGTCCTGGGTAGTGTAGCTCATTATTTTCCACAAAACTAGAAATGATTCCTAATAACCCTTTCAAAAACTTTTATTATGTATGATATTAGTGCAACTGGTCTATAATTGTTTGCCAAGGCTACCACCCTTGTGCAGAGGAGCTATATCAGCAGATTTAAGTGCAGTTGGTATCGCCCCTGTATCTAGGCTCTTTCTCCATATTACGCTGAGTACATGCGCTACTTGTACTTTACATTCCTTTATGAATATTGAATTTCGGGTCCAGGAGCTGAGTGCATTGGCATATTATCAATTTCTCTTTCAAAGTTTTCTGAGTTCGTGTTAACGCTTGTGTTGCTAAGGGCTATTTGGCCATTGTCACCCAAAGGTGCATAAAAAACCCAGCGTTGAATGTAATGAAACGCCATTTTCTGGGTGAGCCCCGGAGGCTCCCTGGAGCTTATTGGGCTAATGTATGTTATATTAGACCGGGACATTAGCTAAGGAGTTCAGACCTACCAGGGACCAACGCCAGAACCTGGCCCCTTCAGAGAGGTTTCAGGGAGCAATGGCACTGGAAAACCCTCTTGTGGTTGTGGTTTTCCTTATTTGCCATCGACTTGGGTCAGGCTTCCAGAAAGGTAGGCATAACAAAAACCCCACATGGTAAAAAACTAAAAGAAAAAAACGAACAGAGAGGTAGAAACTCCCTACAATCCCAAGGAAACAAGTAAACATCACACTTTACTGCTGCGCCGATCGTCCGCGCAGCCCTCCCCGCCTCAAGAGGGGGAGGGGGGATCCCCGGAACTACCGCGCCGGCTGCCAAGCTCCAGTTCGGAAGCTAAGCTTCAACCACTGCGAAAAACCCGCCGACTGGTGGGAAAGAGGGTTGCCAGGGAGCCTCCGGGGCTCACCCAGAAAATGGAGTTTCATTACATTCAACGCTGGTTTTCTGTGGGGAGCCCCTACGGCTCCCTGGAGCTTCATACCTAAAGAGAAGGAAAAGAAAGGGCTAACCCGGGAGGCGGCCGCCACAAACTTCGCAACGCGAAGCCGAGACAACAGGATGCAACCTGCGACCCAAGGTTTATGTCAAGGTTTATGTCGACCCAAGGTTCTTTATGTCGCAACCTGCGACATAAAGAATGGGCGGCCAAAAACCTGTCCGACCCTCAATTCCGTGCGCCCGAAATGAGCCCTAGAACGTCACCAACACAGCAGCAAAAGCTGCAAACGTCTGAACAGCACGGGCGCAAAGACAGACCGCAGGCTGGAAGACTGAAAAATTCTGCGGACGACCTGGGAGACCCAAGCCCTGAACAGGGAACGAGGGGAACCGGAACAAACCAAAGCGCATCCCCAGACACGGTATGCAGGTAACGGCAAAAAAGGACGCACCCCTGGCCAAATCAATGAAGCATCAATAACCCAAGAACCCCTCCAGAAACCAGCCGTCTCGACCGTCGCCAGGACGGAGAAAGGCTGCACACGTGCAAATCTACCACCAGTACCAAAGAGCAGAAACCTGAACCGAAGGGGCTACCACAAACTGAGAAGGAGATAAGAAGGCACCCTGATTAAGGTCCAGGACAGTGCAGGCGACGCATGAGCAGGCCGGAGGTGAAACAAAACACGAGAAAGCGAACAAAACGAGGCAGATGTGACGTCCACCCCGAACGCAAGCCGGAGCGGCTCCGCCAGCGCCGCATAAAATGAGGCAACAGTAAGAAAACATCAATTAACTGTAGTCCAGAAAACCTAAGAAAGGACAAGACAACCCGATGCGAAAGAGAAGACAACGTACAAAGAGCAAGAAAAAGTGCATAGAAACACTAGGAACGTCATACTGTCGCCAAGACGAAGCTCGCAGGTGGGACACCGTCAACAAGGCCACCTGAACACCACAGAGATGGTGATACCCGCGTCAAAATACCAAACGCGAAGAGCCAAGGAGAAGGCCGAACCAGTCACGTACAGAACCGATCTGACCCGCCGAAAGAGGCGGAGCCGCGGGAAAACGCCCCAGGTTCGGATACCTATCAAGCAGCGTCTGAAAAGAAGCTGGGCCGGCCACCAAGGAACCATAAGGACTGCTTTCGTGGGAATGGGCTGCATCCGAGCCAGAACCCGAAGCAACAGCTGGACCGGGAGAAGAGGAACAGGAACCCGCACCTCGACCAGTCCTGCCGAAAAGCATCCAACGTGAACGCCTCGCAGGCGGGTAAGGGCGCCACATAAAATGGGCGACGCCTAGACTATGCCGACTCAAAGAACGTCCATGGCCAGGAGTCCATACGTCCAGCAGAGCCAACGAAACGAGTCAGCGATGACTGGCCAATCCGCGAACAGAGGAATGAGCCGAGACAGCTGTCTGCCAGGACGCAGGACACACCCCAGACATGAAACTCACAGTTAGCCAAACCCCGAGAATCCAGCAAACGAGCCACTCCAAGGAACCGACCCCAAAGGTCAACACCTAAGAGGAAACCCTGTGGTTCCGGCAAGAACCGCCAGAGAACAGTCCGAAAAGAGCTGAATGGTAGAGCACCGAGTGACCCAAACCCTCCGAAGCGCAAACCATACAGCCACGAACTCCCAAACCGTGCTGTGAGCCCGACGGCGGCCAGACTCCACCATCCCCGGCCGACCTGGTGAGCACTGGTCACAAAAGCCCCAGCCAAGAGATGAGCAGTCTGTGAACACATCGAGCGAAGGCTCGGGGAGGTGCCAAGGCACGGAACCCCAAAAACCCAAAAGAGGAAGCTGGTGACGCAGCACCAACACAAGATCCCCGGAGGAACGAACCCAACGATTGCAAGAGGCGGAAGGGGAGTCTCCGAAGGAACCAAACAGACGCCGAAGCCAAATCCGACCTCGCGGGCAGACTAGCACGTCGAAGTTCAGACTCCCGCACAACCGCTCGAGCAACCCGGGACCCCTCATGCACAGCCGAAGGCGGGACCACAGCCGCAGTAACACTTCTGGAGGAAAAGACAAGGAGTGGCCCAATAGCCCTAAACAAGGCCCAGGTTCGAAACCGGGACAGAAACATATGGAATGGCCTCCAGATCACCAGGAAACCAAACCCGGCAATCTGGAAAGAACCACACCCCTGGCGAGCAGACAAGCGGACCGACTGGGAGCCCACACCAGCCAGTCATCGAGGTAGGCCAGACACTGAATCTCAAGCAGACTCAGACAGGGCACTAAGATCTGGTAAAGATGGGAAAAAAAAAAAAAAAAAAAACACCAAGTGCCAATAATTGACCTGGAGGTCCAGGGTCACTATCCAGGCACACGGCCCCAACGGAAGCCGGACAGGAGACAACAGGCCTCCTAGGAGGGCATAGAAGCCAGGGCGCAGACTGAAGACGTCCAGAAGAACCGCAGATTAGAAGGCCCATGTCTGCAAAGAGCAGACGGGAACCCCAGAAGGATGGGGCGGATCGACCACGCCCAACGCACCCACCAAGATGACACGACGAAGCGCAGTGGAAGAAGCCCACCCCGCCTGCTCTGAACCTCCCAAAGGGGGAGAAGCCATCCACTGCCGCTACCAGAGGCCAGAAGACAACCAAAAGCGCCCACCAACAGCAGGACCATATGAGAGTCAACAGAGCAAGCTGCTCCCCCAGCGCCCCGTCAACAGAGAAGGGAAGTTGTTGTTGTTGTTAAAGATTCGCTACCTGGAAGAAAAAGTTCCAAGTAACACGGGCTATGGTAAGCCCGTAGATAGTTATATGATTATCTATCTATCTGGAACAGAGCCCCTTCCTAAAGAAAAAGTACACACATATATACATATAATGTATATACACATACACACATGTGACACACACGTGCTTATGCACATACACATGTGCACACACCAGCAAGCAACACATGGACAAAGGAAGAACTAGATGACAAACGAGAGGGCCTCATAATGGTCATGAGAGATATTATTGCACAAGCAGATAAAGATAAATCACGACTGTTGATACTGGGGGACTTCAACTTTAAAGCAATAGACTGGGAGGCCTATGAAGCAAGAACGGAGGACTTTTGGACATGCAGATTTGTGAACCTTATTCTGGAGACATTCTTGTATCAACACATAAAGCAGGCCACAAGAATGAGGGAAGGAGATGTACCGTCAGTACTGGATCTAGTATTCACCAGGAAAGAAGAAGAGATATTTCACATCCAGTACCTTCCTCCCTTGGGAAAGAGTGATCACGTCCTGTTAGACATTGATTATGCTTTAAGATATCATCTAGCAGAAAATAGGGACATTGAAACAGTTGATAAACTCGATTTAAGGATAGGACACTATGGGGAACTTCAAAATTTTTTTAATGAGTGTAATTGGACAGAATTGTTGCTAGGCAGGGAAGTAAATGAAATGTATGCCAAATTTTTAAAAATATACGAGGAAGGCACACAAACATTCATACCAAAACAGAGATGCAGGGCCAGAAAACAGGATTGGTTCGACAGAAATTGTGAGAGGGCAAGAGACCAAAAGACACAAAAATGGAATCAGTATAGGAAGAGGCCAAACCCCCAAACACACCAGCGATACAAAGATGCGAGAAACAACTATACAGCAGTAAGGAGAGAGGCAGAAAGAAATTTTGAAAAAGGGATAGCAGATAAATGTAAAACAGAACCGGGCCTATTCTACAAATTCATAAACAACAAATTGCAGGTAAAGGATAATATCCAGAGGTTGAAAATGGGAAACAGATTCACGGAAAATGAAAAGGAAATGTGTGAAACATTAAATGAAAAGTTCCAAAGTGTGTTTGTACAAAATGAAATCTTCAGAGAACCAGACACAATGGGAATTCCAGAGCACAACATAGAGCGGATAGAGGTGTCTAGAGATGAAGTGGAAAATATGCTCAAGGAGCTCAGTAAGAACAAAGCAGCTGGCCCAGATGGAGTTTCACCATGGGTTCTGAGAGAATGTGCATCTGAGCTCAGCATTCCAATTCACCTGATCTTTCAGGCATCCCTGTGTACAGGAATCGCAGCAGACGTGTGGAAACAGGCTAACATAGTTCCAATCTACAAAAATGGCAGCAGGGAAGACCCCCTCAATTATAGACCTGTATCATTGACAAGTGTAATAGTGAAAGTATTGGAAAAACTAATCAAAACTAAATGGGTAGAACACCTGGAGAGAAATGATATAATATCAGACAGACAGTATGGTTTTCGATCTGGAAGATCCTGTGTATCGAATTTACTCAGTTTCTATGATCGAGCCACAGAGATATTACAGGAAAGAGATGGTTGGGTTGACTGCATCTATCTGGACCTAAAAAAGGATTTCGACAGAGTTCCACATAAGAGGTTGTTCTGGAAACTGGAAAATATTGGAGGGGTGACAGGTAAGCTTCTAACATGGATGATAAATTTTCTGACTGATAGAAAAATGAGGGCAGTAATCAGAGGCAATGTATCGGAATGGAGAAATGTCACAAGTGGAGTACCACAGGGTTCAGTTCTTGCACCAGTGATGTTTATTGTCTACATAAATGATCTACCAGTTGGTATACAGAATTATATGAACATGTTTGCTGATGATGCTAAGATAATAGGAAGGATAAGAAATTTAGATGACTGTCATGCCCTTCAAGAAGACCTGGACAAAATAAGTATATGGAGCACCACTTGGCAAATGGAATTTAATGTAAATAAATGTCATGTTATGGAATGTGAAATAGGAGAACATAGACCCCACACAACCTATATATTATGTGAGAAATCTTTAAAGAATTCTGATAAAGAAAGAGATCTAGGAGTGGTTCTAGATAGAAAACTATCACCTGAGGACCACATAAAGAATATTGTGCAAGGAGCCTATGCAATGCTTTCTAACTTCAGAATTGCATTTAAATACACGGATGGCGATATACTAAAGAAATTGTTCATGACTTTTGTTAGGCCAAAGCTAGAATATGCAGCTGTTGTGTGGTGCCCATATCTTAAGAAGCACATCAACAAACTGGAAAAGGTGCAAAGACATGCTACTAAGTGGCTCCCAGAACTGAAGGGCAAGAGCTACGAGGAGAGGTTAGAAGCATTAAATATGCCAAAACTAGAAGACAGAAGAAAAAGAGGTGATATGATCACTACGTACAAAATAGTAACAGGAATTGATAAAATTGACAGGGAAGACTTCCCGAGACCTGGAACTTCAAGAACAAGAGGTCATAGATTTAAACTAGCTAAACACAGATGCCGAAGAAATATAAGAAAATTCACCTTCGCAAATAGAGTGGTAGACGGTTGGAACAAGTTAAGTGAGAAGGTGGTGGAGGCCAAGACCGTCAGTAGTTTCAAAGCGTTATATGACAAAGAGTGCTGGGAAGACGGGACACCACGAGCGTAGCTCTCATCCTGTAACTACACTTAGGTAATTACACAAACAGTGTACACATGTACATGCATACACACACACATACACTTGAAAAGAAATTTACAATCTGCCGCCCGGGTCAGAGCACACGCCAGCCAGGCAAAAAAGGGCACAAAACTGCATCTAAAGGCCCACCTTGACAAAACCTCAAAGTCCCAGCACGACCACAACGCATGCCAAGACCCAAAAAGATCAGTCTGCAAGCCAGGAAGACCCCGGAACTCCAGAAGGCAGAAACCGGGTCACACACGAGGAAATAAAGCCCCCAGAACCCACAAAGGGGGCCCAAGAGGAAGAAACCTCCGGAACGAAACCAAAGAACCCAAAGGAACCCAGAATCGAACCAGAGGGAGGCCAAATCACCACATTTTGCCAGCTGAGAACACCACAGAAAGGCAAAGCACAGCCCCCAGACAGAACCCCCTGGGAAAACGGGCATAACAGACTGAAAACCGAGGGACAAAGTGTGGGAGCAAGCATAACAGCCAAGGACACTGAGCCCAAACCTAAAGGTTCAGACCCAAAACCGACAAAAATGGGAAACCCGGTGTAAAATCAACACTCAAACGTTCCCAGAGGAACAGAAAACGGGCAGAAAACACCAAAAAACCAAGAAATGACAACAGGAGAATAAAACCCCTGAAAAAAGGTGAAAACTCACCCAAGAAGCTCTCTCGCACACCCAGTCGCATGTAAACAAACAGCAACGCCGCCCTGATGGCCAGGCTAGGAAACTGGCAGACGAAAATGGCCGCTAGCAGGGGCTGTGACTGACGCTAAAGAAACAAAAACCAGCAAATGCGGGAAGCAAGCAGACTGGATGGGCGAAAAACGCTGCCCAAAAGCAGAAAACCCAGGCAAGGGCAAACTGCCCCTGAACTGCTAGCAGGCATCCCCCACAGCCCCGGAAACCAGCAACAGAGGCCACGGGGCAGAGCCGTCCTCCAAGCCCTCCACCCATAAAGAAAAGCAAGAGCCCATGGGAAAGGCTGCAAGAAAGGGCCGCTGGTAAGACCCAGAAGCCTTGGCAGGAGGAACCAGCTCGAAAACCTCCGTCCCCCAACCCGAACAGGGCAGCCCCCGAAAACCGCCCGAGTCTCTGCCCCAATTAAACCCCTCCCCGACCCCGAAACCCGCAGACGGTCCGGAGCCGGTAACAGGGAGGGAAAGGGGTGAACAGCACCTAACCAAAACGGGGCGGCCTCGGGGCATCCGAGTGGGAAACCAACCTAGCATGTTGCAGCAACCTAACCTAGCTTGCAACACGGATGCCGCCTGTACTCTGAACAGTAATAACACCAGGAGAGTACTGGAGAACAAGCAGAGAAAATCTCTCGCAAGACTCCGGGTCAAGGTGCCAGTGACCCTACAGACAGCATGACGGAGGTAAAAGTGGTGATTGTCACCCGGAGACAAGGGCACAGCAACCAACGATCCCGTACAAGATCGTACGGAAGACACATTCAATGGTCCCCCCAAGCCCAGACAGGGGTTTCCAGGGCCCGTAGGCTGACTGCTACGGGAAGCCCGGGCAAGGTGTTGCTAAACAGGTTGGGGAGAGCACTGAAAACCCCTGAGACGTGTACAATCACATGGGCCTAGCAGAGGGCCGCCAAACACTACCAGTGGAACTATAGCCACACTGGGCAGACCCCCATTAGGCAATTGAAAATAAAAACAAAACAAAAACCCCGCAAAAGAACACCGTCTCCAGAGGCAAGAGGAACCAGTCGCCGCTTAGGTGGCAGGCTGTGCAACACCTTGACGCCCTAACCAGCACAATACCAATCCCTACCCAGGGCCAAACAAGGGCCCCAAGCCCCAGCTGGCCCCAAGGGCGAGGCAAATGGCGAGTAGTAAGAACCTCTACTGGAAAGGTTCCCGAACGCCCCAAGGAAGATAACCCTGTTACGCAAGGGCAGTACTCACAGGGTGCTTAGGGAAGTCAGCCACTAAGCGCATGCAGCCCCGGCACTGATGAGGTACTCCTGGCCACCGCACAACACAACACACGGCAGTGAACGCCACACAAGGCAAACACCGCCTAGGAAACTGAGGCCAGAGAAGCGTCTATCCCGGTTGACATTAGCTTACGAACTGGAGCTTGGCAGCCAGCGCGGTAGGTCCGGGGCTCCTCCCCTCCCTCTCTCGGGGCGGGGAGGGCTGCGCGGACGATCGGCGCAGCAGTAAAGTGTGATGTTTGCTTGTTTCCTTGGGATTGTAGGGAGTTTCTACCTCTCTGTTCGTTTTTTTTCTTTTAGTTTTTTACCACGTGGAGTTTGTTTTGTCATGCCTACCTTTCTGGGTGCCTGACACCGGTCAATGGCAGATAAGGAAAACCCCAACCACAAGGGGGTTTTCCAGTGCCATTGCTCCCTGAAACCTCTCTGAAGGGGCCAGGTTCTGGCGCTGGTCCCTGGTAGGTCTGAACTCCTTAGCTTATGTCCCGGTCTAATATAACATACATTAGCCCGATAAGCTCCAGGGAGCCGTAGGGGCTCCCCACAAAAATAAAAAAATCTTCTAAACCTGTTAATTTGTGTTCCTTGATCACGGAAAAAATAATAAAAAAATCGTAAGTGGAATATTTTGCCCGCTATAGGGCGGGGAAGTCTGGCAAAAAACCAGCGTTGCATGTAATGAAACGCCATTTTCTGGGTGAGCCCCGGAGAGTCTCTGGAGCTTATCGGGCTAATGTATGTTATATTAGACCGGGACATTAACCCTTAAAGTGAGCATCACGTCATATTACGTGTTGGAGTACTACGCATGATTTAAACGGCCCGCGGATACACAAGGTTCACCACACCTTCATCAGGGCTCTTGTAAACAGACGCCATTTCCTAAAAAAATCGTCGGCCAAACTCCCTGGTGTTAGGGGCCTCAGTATTGAGTGAGCAACCAAGCCTGATGCACGCAGCATGAGCTAACAGCAATGCTGTTCAGCTTGTGACTACTGCATCGCCTAAAAATGCCATAATATACTTGTTCATGCTATTATGTAGCGATGATATTATGACAGAAGACCCCTGACTGTCATAAAACTGACCAGGGTTCTGATAATAGCAGGATTGGGGTGATATTTAGCGCTGTGCTCCATGGAGGGAGGAGTAATGCAGTGGGAGGGAGGGTGGTGGCGATGTCTTCTGACTGTGGCCACCTTTTATCCTTTTATTGACTGCACTCACCATACCAGCTTAGTGGTTCGCTATGGTGAACACAAATGTAGATACTTATATATAACGTGTGTGTATAGAGGGTTTAAACAGCAAGAGGAGAAGGTTGGGAGCCGCCATTTTGGTGAGGGCGGTGGCATCGTCTGCACGACGCCACCGTGCAGATGACGGTGTTGTTTACTGGTTACCACGATGGTCTTTGGGCACCATACCAGTTTACTTGTACAAGTATGGTGAATAAAACAGGTAGATATTTATATATAATGTGTGTATATAGCGTAATAACACCACAAACAGTATTGTTGGAGGAGAAATATTAGTGCGTCTGGCCTTGAGGGCGGCAGCCATCAGCTGACTGTGTGAGGTCCTACGTCTTTGTGCCTTTATTCACCATACAAGCTTAGATGTACAGTTATGGTGAACAAAACATGTAAATACTTATATATAATGTCTGTATATAAAAGCAAAAACAGTGTGGTGGGTGGAGAATTGTGGCAAGTCAGGTGAGGTGAGGGAGGGAGTGGCAGCCAGTGGCGGGCTGCCACTGCCACTCAGCATACCAACTTAGTGGCTCGTTATGGTGAACACGAATGTAGATACTTATATATAGCATCTGTATATAGTGAATAAAAGCAAAAACTATTGTGGGAGGAGAATGTGGGTGAGTCAGGTGACTTGAGGGAGGGAGGAAATAGCAGCCAGTGGCGGGCTGCCACTGCCACTCAGCATGCCAACTTAGTGGTTCGTTATGGTGAACACGAATGTAGTTACTTATATATAGTGTCTGTATATAGTGAATAAAAGCAAAAACAGTATTGTGGGAGGAGAATGTGGGTGAGTCAGATGACTTGAGGGAGGAAGTGAATGGCTGGCTGGTACACGACGGTCACTCCTCATTACTTTTTGACTCATAATAGCTACTTAGTGGTTCATTATGCTGAACAAAACATGCAGATACTTATATATAACCTGTGTATATAGTGTAATAACCGACAAAGCATTTGTTCACTGATTGATGAACATAATTGAATCAACAATATGCACACCATATTTTTGAGTACAGCGATGATTCACTGTATTCACTCATTTTATTATATAAATATATCAAACTACACACTATTGAATAATATTACATGTTAAGCATGTAACCCTAGCATGTTAAGGGTTAACTAAGGAGTTCAGACGTACCAGGGACCAGCACCAGAACCTGGCCCCTTCAGAAAGGTTTCAGGAAGCAATGGCCCTGGAAAACCCCCTTGTGGTTGGGGTTTTCCTTATTTTCCATCGACCGGGGTTTGCACGGACGGACAAACCCTACCATCCCTGGCCAACCTGGTGAACACTGGTCAGAAAGCCCCAGCTGAGAGATGACCCGTCTGTGAACACATCGAGCGAAGGCTCGCGGAGGCGCCACGGCACGGATCCCCGAAAACCCCAAAGAGGAAGCTGGTGACGCAGCACCAACACGAGATCCCCGGAGGAACAAACCCGGAAGAGGCGGAAGGGGAGTCTCTAAAGGAACCAAACAGATGCCAAAGCCAAACCCGACCCCACGAGCAGACCAGCACGTCGAAGTTCAGACTCTCGCACAACTGCTCGAGCAATCCCCGAGCAACCTTGGACCCCCCTCATGAACAGCCGAAGGCGGGACCACAGCTGCAGCAACACTTCTGGAGGGAAAGACAAGGAGCGGCCCAAGAGCCCTAAACAAGACCCAGCCAGGTCCGAACCCGGGATGGAAACAAATGGAATGGCCTCCGGATCACCAGGAAACCAAACCCAGCAATCAAGAAAGAACTACACCCCTGGGGAGCAGACAAGCGGACCGACTGGGAGCCCACACCAGCCAGTCGTCGAGGCAGGCCAGACACCCAATCCCAAGCAGACTCAGACAGGGCACCAAGATCCGGTAAAGATGCGTAAATACACCAAGTGCCAATTACAAAATAGGAAAGGCAACAAAAGTGGTAAACCTGAAGCCCCACCACCAACTGTGCCAGTCCCAGAAAACTGGAGAGGAACGTGCCAAGAATTGACCTCAAGGTCCAGGGCCACCATCCAGGCACCCGGCCCCAACAGAAGCCGGACTGGAGACAACAGTCCTCCGATGAGGGCATAGAATCCAGGGCGCAGACTGAAGAAGTCCAGCAGAACCGCAAATTCGACAGGCTTATGTCTGCATAGAGCAGACGGGAACCCCAGAAGGATGGGGCGGATCGACCACGTCCAATGCACCCATGAAGATGACATGACGAAGCGAAGGGGAAGAAGCCCACCCCGCCAGCCCTGAACCACCCTAAGGGGGAGAAGCCATCCACCGCTGCCACCAGAGCCCGGAAGACAATCAAAAGCACCCACTAACTGCGGGACCATGCGAGAGTCAGCAGAGCAAGCTGCTCCTCCAGCGCCCCGTCACAGAGAAGGGAACAGAGCCCCTTCCGAAAGAAAAAGTATACATACACATATACACATATATACATATATATATTATGTATATACAAATTCACATACATATACATAGACACATACACACAAGGTATGTTACACACACGTGCATATGCACATACACATGTGCACACACACACAGTATACACATGTACATGCACATGTGTACACACACACATACACGTGAAAAGAAAATTACAAGCCGCCAACCAATGGACAGAGAGCACCACGCCGGTCAGGTGAAGAAGGCACAAAACTGCATCAAAAGGCCCACCTCGACAACAAAACCCCAAAGTCCCAGCATGACCACAACACATGCCAAGACCTAAAATGATCAGTCTGCAAGCCAGGAAGACCCGGAACCCCAGACGGCAGAACCAGGTCACACACGAGGAAACAAAGCCCCCTGAACCCACAAAGGGGGCCCAAGAGGAAGAAACCTCCAGAACGAAACCAAAGAACCCAAATTAACCCGGAACCAAACCAGGGGGAGCCCAAACCACCACATTTGCCTGCGGAGATACACCACAGAAAGGCAAAGCACAGTCCCTAGACAGAACCCCCAGGGAAACGGTCAAAACAGACCGAAAACTTAGGGACAAGGTGTAGAAGCAGGCTAAGGGTTTGCTAAGGGTTATCCCAGGCAGGGTACTGCTAACTGGCACCCAAGCTACCAATCAACACTGCTAATACTGAACTCCCAGGACATGTCCAATTACTAGAACTGAAGCAGGAGTTACCACCAAACACAAACAGCCTTAGTATAAAGGGAGAAGGAACACCAAGGCTGACCTTCCCCCCCGCCCACCAGGCAAATACAAAATGAAAAAAAAAAAGAAAAAACATTGCAAGAGGACAGTGTACCCAGAGGGAACAGAGCTGGCTACTGTTATGGGTAAAAACTAGCTACGCAGTACCCTGCACTCTTACCAATGCAATAACTACCACTAAACCCAAGGCAAACTAGGGAGGAAACCCCCAAAACACTCAGGGTGGTCACTCACCTAGCAGCAAAAGGCCAACAGAGGTAGACCCAAGGTGACTTTTGGAAGGGAGCCCCAAGCCCCTAGGGCGGTACTTACATGGCACTCAGGAAAGGTGACCCTAAGCACATGCAGCCCGAGTACCTGTGAATATTACTCCCAGCTTGAACACCACTGTAAGAGCAGTACTGAACAGAAGACAGCACAACACAAGTCCGGAGCTGGAGCCACAACGACCAAGCCATATCCCTTCAGCCGAAGAACCAAGATGTGGATCGCCGGCGGGGGTGGGGGGTCTGGGGCTCCCTCTTCCACTTTCCGTGGATAGAGGAGCTGCGCAGCCATACGGTGCGGTTCATGTAATGTCATGCTTGTTTGCTCGTTTTCAATTGGGGAGTTCTGTACACTCGTTTGTCTATTTTTGTCGTTTTTAACCAGAATAGGGGGATTTGTTTTGGGGCGCTTACCTTTCTGGGTGCCTGTCCCGGTCAATGGAAGATATAGTATACTCCAATATCACATGTGCATTTCTTTAGGCCATTGCTTCTCGTGCCTCTCTGAGGGGGCCAGGCTCATGATCCCCAGTAAGCCTAGAACTCCACCCACATCGACTGATGCCAAAGTTAGGGATATCTTAATCATAGCTAGCAATCACCTAGATAGCTCTGGGGAGCTGTGGGGTTCCCTCCAGAAAATGGTTGGGCATATTTCCTTTCACCTAATGACTCTGTTCACCTAGCAGTGAGTAAGTACTCAGGAGTTAGTCAGCTTGTTGTGGGAGTTTCATCCTGGGAAGGGTCAGTAATTCAGCCTTGGGAGGGGGGGGACCTCGATAGAAGTCTGCCGTGTATGAATACACACTGCCTTCCTGTCCCCTGACACAACAAATTATTAGTTATTTGAATTAAAAGTCAGTTGAATATCACCAAGTGACATATTGAGAAACAGCTGCGAGATTAGAGTACTTACAAATATCATAGGTACGAGGATAGACTGTAGGCTGGCTAGAATTTAAGACACTACTAACAACCTGAGAAACAAGAACTTTGGAACGTGGAACCAAAGAAATAGGGCTGATCCATAAAGCATCTGCCGAGACAGAATCAGTTGCACGATGGTAGTGAAGGAAAGCCACTACTAGGCACAGGAAATGACAATGGGGCCTGATAGCTGAGTGGACAGCGCTCTGCACTCATAATCCTAGGGTCTGCGTTTGATCCACGGTGATGGCAGAAACAAAATGAGCAGAGTTTCTTTCACCCTGATGCCCTTGTTACCTAGCAGTAAGTAGGTACCTGGGAGTTAGACAGCTGTTACCAGCTGCTTCCTGAAGGAGGGAGGGGGGGGGGAGATATGGAAAGAAAAAATTAGTTAGTGGTTAGTAACAGTTGATTCATTGAGAGTTGAGAGGCAGGACGAAAGAGCAGAGCTCAACCCTCACAAGCACAACTAGGTGAATACAACTAGGTAAATACATAACGCACCCCAAGCTGAACAAACCAAGCGCCAATAACGCATCGAATGTAATAAAACACATTTTCTGGGTGAGCTGCTGAGGCTCCCTGGAGCTTATCAGGCTAATGTATGTTATATTAAACCGGGACATTAGCTATGGAGTTCAGACCTACCAGGGACCAGCGCCAGAAGCTGGCCCCTTCGAAGAGGTTTCAGGAAGCAATGGTCCTGGGAAAACCCCCCCCCCTGTGATTGGGGGTTTTCCTTATCTGCCATCAACCAGGGTTAGGCACTCAGAAAGGTAGGCATAACAAAACAAACCCTACATGGTAAGAAACTAACAACAAAAACTGAACAATGAGATAGAACTCCTTACAATCCCAAAAAAGAAGCAAACATAACACATTAATGCCACGCCGCTCGTCTGCACAGCCCTCCCCTCCCTGAGAGGGGAAGGGGAGGGGGCTCCAGACCTCACCGCGTCGGCTGCAAAGCACTCCTTTTCGGAAGCTAAGTTTCAAAAAAAAAAAAAATAAAAAAAAAAAAAAAACTACCGACCGGTGGGAGGGAGGGTTGCCAGGGAACTTCCGGGGCTCACCCAGAAAATGGCATTTCATTATATTCATTGCTGGTTTTCTGAGGGGAGCCCCTATGGCTTCCTGGAGCTTCATAGCCAAAGAGAAGGATAAAAAGAGCTGACCCGGATAGCGGTTGCCACAAACACAGCATCGCGAAGTCGAGACAACATGTTGCAACCTGCGACCCAAAGCAACACAAAAACACCCAGGAGCAGACATGCTCACAAAAATAACAGGCGACTAGGAATCTGTACGATCTCCAAATCCCCTCGCCTGAATTGAGCCCAAGACAAGTTACCAAACACACCAGCAAAAGCTGCAAACGTCCGACTGGCATGGGTGCGAGGATAGAATGCATTCTGGCTCGGTTTAATCCTGTGGTCGACTTGAGAGACCCGAGGCCGGGAACAGGGAACAAGGGAAACCAGATCAACTCAAAGCGCATCCCCAGCCACGGCACGCAGGTAACGGCGAAACGCCACAACCGGACAATACATGATGCACCCCCGGCCGAACCAAAAAGCATAAAAACCCAAGGACCCCTCCAGAAAGCAGCCGTCTCAGCCTTCACCAGAAAAGGTGGAGAAGGTTGCAAACATACAAAACTACAACCAGTACCAAAAAAGCAGAAACCCCTGCGCCGGAGGAGAGCTGGAAGCTCCCCGACCCGACCCCCCAGAGGCCAATGCCAACAAAATAGGTCCTTTGAAAAACAATCATGAACTGAAGGGGCTACCACAAACTGAGGAGAGGAAAGATAAGAGAGCACCCTGATCAAGGACCAGGATGGCTCAGATGGCACATGAACTGGCTGGAGGTGAAAAAACACGAGAAAGCGTACGGAATGGGGCGGATGTGACGTAAACCCCGAATGCCAGCTGGAGCGGCTCTGCCAGGGCTACACGATTCGAGGCGACAGTAAGAAGCATCAAAAAATGGTCCAGAAATGCAAGAAAAGACAAGACAACCTGATGCAAATGAGAAGACAACCTACGCAGAGCAAGAAAATGGCAAAGAGAATCGCCAGGAAACTCCATACTGTCGTCGAAACAAAACTCGCAGGTGGGACACCATCAACAAAGCCACATGATCACCATAGAGATGGTAATACATCCGCGTCAAAAGACCAGACGCGAAGAGCCGAGGAGAAGGCCGAACCAGTCATGTACCTGACCGGTCCGACCTGCCGAAAGAGGTGGAGCCGCGCAAAATGCCCTGGGTAGACACACCGATCAAGCAGCATCTGAAAACAAAGCTAGGCCGGCCACCAAGGGGCCACGAGGACTACTCTCCTTGGGAAGAACTCCAACCAAGCCAGAACCCGTAGCAACAGCTGGACCAGGATAAGAGGTACAGGTAACTTCACCTCGACTAGTCCTGCCAAAAGGCATCTACTGCGAACGTCTCATAGGCAGGGAAGGGCGCCACATAGAATGGGAGATGCCGAGACCATGCCGACGCGAAGATGTCTATGTCCATAGTCCATTCGTGTGGCAGAGCCAACGAAACGAGTCGGCGACGACCGGCCAATTAGTGACCAGGGAAATGAACCGAGACAGGCCATCGCCAGGACGTAGGACACACGCCAGACACAAAACGCATGGAGAGCCAAACCCTGAGAATCTAGCAGGTGAGCCACTTGAAGGGAATAAGGCAACCCCAAAGGAATAAGGACCAAAGACCACGCCGACGCGAAGATGTCTATGTCCATAGTCCATTCGTGTGGCAGAGCCAACGAAACGAGTCGGCGACGACCGGCCAATTAGTGACCAGGGAAATGAACCGAGACAGGCCATCGCCAGGACGTAGGACACACACCAGACACAAAACGCATGGAGAGCCAAACCCTGAGAATCCAGCAGGTGAGCCACTTGAAGGGAATAAGGCAACCCCAAAGGAATAAGGACCAAAGAGAATTCCCGTGGTTCTGGCAAGGAACCACCGGAGAAATAGTCTGAATGGAACCGGATGGTAGAGCCCTGAGTGATCCGAACCCTCCAAAGCGCAAACCAGACAGCCACAAACTCCCGAACCATGCTGAGAGTCCAACGGATGGACGGACTCCACCGGCCTGGTGAGCACCGGTTACAAAGCCTCAGCTGAGAGACGACCAGTTTATGAACACCGAGTGATGGCTCCGAGAGGCATCAACGCATGGAACCCCAAAAACCCCGAAGAGGAAGCCGGCGACACAGCACCAACACAAGGTCCCCAGAGGATGAACCCAATGATCAGAAGAGAAGCAGAAGGAGCGTCTCCGAAGAAACCAAAATACATGCCGAAGTCAAACCCGACCTGGTGGGTAGACCAGCACGGAGAAGTTCAAACTCCCGCACAACCACTCCAGCAACTGCCAGGTGACCCGGGACCCCCTCAGAAACAGCCAAAGGTGGGACCGCAGCCGCGGCAATGCCTGTGGGAGGGAGAGACAAAGAAGCGGTTCAAGAGTCCTAAACAAGACCCAGCCAGGTCCAAACCTTGGACAGAACCAGATGGAATGTCCTCTAGTTTACCAGGAACCTGAACACGGCAATCTGGGAAAGAACCACACCCCTGGCTCAGACAAGCGGACCAACTGGGAGCCTACACCAGCCAGTTATCGAGATAGGCCAGAAAAACCGAATCCCGAGCAGACGCATACAAGTCTCCAAGATCCAGTAAAGATGTGTAAATACACATAGTGCCAATTACAAACTAGGGAAAGCAACAAAAGCGGCAAGCCTGAAGCCCACCACCAACCGTGCCAGTCCTGGAACCCTGGAGAGGAACGTGCCAAGAAGTAACCCGGAGGTCCAGGGACACCATCCAGGCACCCGGCCCCAACAGAAGCCATACCGGAGACAACAGTCTTCCGAAGAGGGCAAAGAATCCAGGGCACAGACTGAACAAATCCAGAAGAACCGCCAATCCACAAATTCCTGTGTCTGCCTTAGAACAAGAGGGAACCCCGGAAGGATGGGGTGGATCGACCACATTCAAACGCACCCACACCAAATATAAAGTGGTACATAAAGGCAAACCAACAAAATCAATAGAGAGAGGGGGAGTGAAGAATAAGGAGAGGGGGAACAAGTTCCTGAAGATTGCATACACCAACATAGATGGAGTGAGGTCGAAAGATACTGGAGTTAAGTGATGTAATACAGCTGCAAACACCTGACATTGTTGCACTCACGGAGACAAAACTTGAAGATGTTATTTTAAATGAGGTCATATTCCCAAGGGACTACTCAATTTGGAGACAGAACAGAAAAATTAGGAAAGGTGGTGGCGATGCTGTGCTGGTGAAAAAACACCTAAAGGTGAAGGAAATAATGACTGCCAATCCACAAGAAGTTGATATAATAGCACTAGAGATCTGCCATGAGGATGATAAACTAATGATCATAAATGCATATAGTCCACCGCCAAGCAGCACATGGTCAGAGGAGCTAGATAGTAAACGATAAGGTCTTATAACAATAATGAGAGAGATTATAGCGAGAGCGCATAACGATAGATCACGAATGTTGACAGTCGGTGACTTCAACTTGAAATCCATAGACTGGGAAGCATATGAAGCTAAAACAGAAGATTTAGATGAGGTGAATCAATACAGGAAGAGGCCAAAACCCCAAACATACCAGCGATACAAAGATGCGAGAAACAACTACACGGCAGTGAGGAGAGAGGCAGAAAGAAATTTTGAAAAGGGGATTGCGGACAAATGTAAAACAAAACCAGGTCAATTCTATAAATTCATAAACAACAAATTGCAGGTAAAGGATAATATTCAGAGGTTGAAAATGGGAAATAGATTCACGGAAAATGAAAAGGAAATGTGTGAAACACTAAACTAATCTACCCCTATCTTAATTATGGTATCTGTGCATGGGGGTCTACCACTGCAAACCACCTTAAGCCCATCATCACACAGCAAAAATCTGCTATCAGAATAATAACTAACTCTGCTTTCAGACAACACTCAGCTCCCTTGTTTAAATCCCTAAACTTGCTAAATATTAACTCCCTCCACACATTCTCTTGTGTCAACTACATTTACAAAACCCTGTTCTTAAATGCAAACCATGCTCTGAAACTCTCCCTGGACAGATGTAATAGGACCCATTATCACCACACCAGAAATAAATATCTCTTTGATATCCCCAGGGTCAAACTTAATCTGTGTAAACACTATGCAAATTAAGGGACCTAGTCTATGGAACTCACTCCCTAGTGAATTGAAAAACTGTAAAACTTTTGCCTTATTTAAAAGCAAAACCAAAAAGTACCTAATTTCATCTTCTTAGTTTCCTACACTGAGCTTTAAATTTGCTCTGTACCTAGTGTTACCCAATCACCTAATTTTTATGTAGTATCAAACAACCTTATCATTGTGTTCATTGCTGTCTTCTTTTATGTGATAGCCATATGCTGTATTGTGACTACCAATTTTTGTCAACTACCATTCAAGCTGTCATTGCAATCAATCTTAGCTACCAATGTGCTTTAATATACTGTACCTACAATTTTCTCTCATCTTCTTTTTTTCATTCCATGTAACTGTTATCATATTTTTGTCTATAAATTTTGCAAGTATTTACCTCCATAAAATTTTCTTAGATTAAGGACCTGCCCGAAACGCTGCGCGTACTAGTGGCTTTACAAGACTGTAATTACCATATTATGTATCCTCACATTCCCAATGTACATTCTTGTATATGCATAAATAAATAAATAAATAAATAAATAAATAAATAAATAAACGAAAAGTTCCAAAGTGTGTTTGTACAAAATGAAATCTTTAGGGAACCAGACACAATAAGAGTTCCAGAGAACAACATAGAGCACATAGAGGTGTCTAGAGAGAAAGTGGAAAAAATGCTCAAGGAGCTGAGTAAGAACAAAGCAGTTGGTCCAGATGGAGTTTCACCATTGGTTCTGAGAGAATGTGCACCTGAGCTCAGCATTCCACTTCAACTGATTTTTCAGACATCCCTGTGTACAGGAGTTATAGCTGATGTGTGGAAAAAGGCTAACGTAGTTCCAATCTACAAAAGTGGAAGCAAGGAAGACCCCCTTAATTATAGACCTGTATCATTGACAAGTGTAACAGTCAAAATATTGGAAAAAATAATTAATTCTAAATGGGTAGAACACCTGGAGAGAAATGATATAATATCAGACAGACAGTATGGTTTACGATCTGGAAGATCCTGTGTAACAAACTTACTCAGTTTTTATGATCGAGCCACAGAGATTTTACAGGAGAGATGGTTGGGTTGACTGCATCTATCTGGACCTAAAAAAGGCTTTCAACAGAGTTCCCCATAAGAGGTTGTTCTGGAAACTGGAACATATTGGAGGAGTGACAGATAAGCTACTAACATGGATAAAAAATTTCCTAACTTACAGAAAAATGAGGGCCATAATCAGAGGCAAGGTATCAGATTGGAGGAATGTCACAAGTGGAGTACCACAGGGTTCAGTTCTTGCACTGGTAATGATCATTGTCTACATAAACGATGTACCAGTGGGAATACAGAATTACATGAACATGTTTGCTGATGATGCTAAGATAATAGGGAAGATAAACCTAGATGATTGTCATGCTCTTCAAGAAGACCTGGACAAAATAAGTATATGGAGCAACACTTGGCAAATGGAATTTAATGTGAATAAATGCCATGTTATGGAATGTGGAATTGGAGAACATAGACCCCACACAACCTATAAATTATGAGAGAAATCTTTAAAGAATTCTGACAAAGAAAGGGATTTAGGGGTGGTTCTAGATAGAAAACTGTCACCTGAGAACCACATTAAGAACATTGTGCGAGGAGCCTATGCTACACTTTCTAACCTCAGAATTGCTTTTAAATACATGGATGGAGAAATACTAAAGAAATTGTTCATGACTTTTATTAGTCCAAAGCTGGAATATGCAGCGGTTGTATGGTGCCCATATCTTAAGAAGCACATCAACAAACTGGAAAAGGTGCAACGACATGCCACTAAGTGGCTCCCAGAACTGAAGGACAAGAGCTACGAGGAGAGGTTAGAGGCATTAAATATGCAAAAAACTAGAAGATAGAAGAAAAAGAGGCGATATGATCACTACGTTCAAAATAGTAACAGGAATCGATAAAAATGATAGGGAAGAATTCCTGAGAGTTGGGGGAGCCCCAGACCTCTCATGCCAGCTATCCACCCATCAGTTCTGAGGCTGGATGTCAAAACACGCGAAAAAACGCCGACCGAAGGGAGGGAGGGAGGGAGGGTTGCCGGGGAGCCTCCGGGTCTCACCCAGAAAATAGCATTTCATTACATTCAACACTGGTTTTCTGGGGGGAGCCCCGTTGGCTCCCCGGAGCTAACTACCCACAGAGGAAGGTCTAAGGGACGTATACGGGAGGAGGCCACCACACACACCTCAACACAAACCGAGACAACCGGCTGCAACCACCAACCCAAAGCGAGACAACTGGCTGCAACTGCCAACCCAAGCGACACAGGCCCAACAGGGCCTAAGGACGTGAACAAGGCAACGAGCAGCCAAGACCCTGTTTGACTGCCAAAATCCCCACGCCTGAAAGTCTGCCCAAGACACAGACCCAAGGAACGGCAGCAAGAGCCGCAAACTTGCAAACATCACGGGCACTGGGAGAGACTGCAGGCTGGCCAGCCTTAATAACCCTGCGGACGACTTGGGAGACCCGGACCTGCGAACAGGGAAGAAGAGAAATTGGATCAACCCTAAGCGCATCCACCGACACAGAAGCCGTGGTGCGCCAAGAACGGCGGAGAGCCGCAACTGGGCAAATAACATGTTGGTTTGGCCGGGGTGCATCAAGGAATCAACAACCCAGGGACTCCTCCAGAAAGCAGCAGTCACATTCTACGCCAGAAAAGAAGAAGGCTGCAGAGGAACAAAACCATCACCCCGACCAAAGGAGCAGAAACCCCAGCACCGGAGGAGAGCATGAAGCTCACCAACACGACATCCCGAGGCCAACGCCAATAGGAAAAGAGCCCCTGAGAAACCAACTGAAACCAAAGGGGCCACAAGAACCGAGAAGAAAAGAGAGAGCACCCAGTCCCACGACCAGGACAGCTCAGATGGCGCATGAGCAGGCCGGTGGTGAACCAACGCACGAGACAGTGTGCAGAACGGCGCAGAAGTAACATCAACACCGAACGCAAGTGGAAGCAGCTCTGCCAGCGCCACACGAAACGAGGCGACAGTACAGAGCACCACTTGGTTTTCGAACCCCTTGGGGACAAGACCCGTCGGTTAAGATGTAAGTTCGTAAACGAGAAATAGAGGGGAAAAAATAAACTAGAAATGTAAAAAGAAATTTTTCTGAAAAATTTATAAAAAACTCCAGGAAAAAAAATCGACAGGTTCATAGTGTAAATGCAACCGTATTTTGTTTGTACTCACCAATAAGTGAAGTCCTGATCCGCTTTATAAAAGTCCTTAATTGTTCCTAACTGATTATTAAGACGTCTGGCAAACATCCTCTGGATGTTTCCTGCCAGGCTGCAGGAACAACCTGCCAGTCTGCAGGCACATGCTGACAAAAATATACGATGATGTACTGTACATTTAAGAAACAAATCTGGGTCACAGGTCTGTGGAGTGTGGCTATGCTTACGGAGTCAGCCGGTCCCTCCCCCACCACCGACACACCTCCCTCACCCCCCACCCCAAACCCATACACACACATACACTCTCAAAGGTCAGGTGGTTCACGGTTCACTTCAACACCCATATATTGCGTCCTGTCTGCCTCCTTCCCAGCCAGCCTGCCTGCCTCCTTTCCGCCTCCTTCCCAGCCTGCCTGCCTGCCTGCCTCCTTCCCAGTATGCCTGCCTCCTTCCCAGCCTGCCTGCCAGCCTGCCTGCCTGCCAGCCAGCCTGCCTGCCAGCCAGCCAGCCAGCCTGCCAGCCAGCCAGCCAGCCAGCCAGCCAGCCAGCCTGCCAGCTAGCCTGCCTGCCAGCCTGCCTGCCAGCCTGCCAGCCTGCCTGCCAGCCTGCCAGCCTGCCAGCCAGCCTGCCTGCCAGCCTGCTAGCCTGCTAGCCTGCCAGCCTGCCTGCCAGCCAGCCTGCCTCCCTCCCTGCCAGTCAGTCAGCCTCTCTCCCTGCCAGCCAGCCTCCCTCCCTGCCAGCCTTCCTCCCTCCCTGCCAGCCTGCCTTCCAGCCAGCCTGCCTTCCAGCCAGCCTCCCTCCCTGCCAGCCAGCCAGCCTCCCTCCCTGCCAGCCAGCCTGCCTCCCTCCCTGCCAGCCAGCCTGCCTCCCTCCCTGCCAGCCAGCCTGCCTTCCAGCCAGCCTACCTCCCTCCCTGCCAGCCAGCCAGCCTCTCTCCCTGCCAGCCATCCTGCCTCCCTGCCTGCCAGCCTGCCTTCCATCCAGCCTGCCTCCCTCCCTGCCATCATGCTAACGGGTAGAGTGTGTTAGGCTTATCTTCGGGAATGAGCCGGAATCGCCCCCACCACCGACAAACCACCCGCCCCCCTACATCCCATACTCTCTTTTAAAGGTCATGCGGTTCAACCGCGTGACTACCACTCACTCGCTGCCTGCCAGCCTGCCTTTTCCCTCCCTAACTGTCACTACTTCCGTCCCTTCCTGCCCACCTCCTAGCATCTCTCCCTACCTCCCCTTCTCTCTTAGCATCTCTCCCTACCTCCTAACATCTCTCCCTACCTCCCCCTCCCTCCTAGCATCTCTCTCTCCCTCCCTTTCTGACTAATTCTCCCCCTCTCTCACTGATTCTCCCCCCCTCTCTCATACTGCCTCCCACCTAAGCTTCCCCATCCATCCACCCACCGGTCAGCCATCACTGACGCAATGCGTGCGTTTGGAGCCGACATGGTGCACAGATGTTTCTTGATTGTGCAGATATGTAAAACAAAAGCACAGAATGAACATTCCAGCCTTATGGAAATTCAAAAAAATAGGAATAATAGGCTGTGAATCTGTGAAATCACAGTGGGCAAACTGGACCATCTCCCACCCACCACCACAAACCGGCATGACGCTTGGCGGACCCTTTCCTACCCGAACTTTGTTCGGGTAGCATGACTCCCCAACCCCAATCGGGAAACTGGAAGTTTCGAATAACTAAAGTTCGGAAACCAAGTGGTGCTCTGTATACGGTAAAATGACGGCCCCAAACCCACATAAGAGAAGGACAAGACCACTCCAACAAAACACTGCCACCTAAGAAGGGACAGAAGGAAAAAGGAAGGACCGCCAAAATACCTCACACTGCCACCAAGAAGAAGCACACAGGTGGGATGCCACCAATGAAGACACCCGACCACCAAACAGAAGGCGAGACTTGAGGCAGAGCCGAACAAGCCGAGGAAGAGGCGGAGCCATGGGAAGACCTTAGGTGTGACCAACGAGCAGGCAGAGCCAGAAACCCAAGCCAGCAGAGAAGGAGATGGAACGTCTGCCGTACCAAAAAACGTCCCAACGCCACTGAGTTGCTAGGAGGGTGGAGACCAAGATCCCGACAGACTCCAGTGAAGGGACACCGCGAAAGACTGAAAATACCAACAGGCCGGGAAAGCCAGGAACCAGAACCTAAACCTGGCAATAGGAGCCAATAGGCACAAACAAAACACACAAAGTGGATGACAAAAAGAAGCTGAGGAACGTGGAAGACAGGCAGCAAATGGGAACGAAGGAATAGGACCAACACCAAAAGCCGCTGGACATGTCCCACATGCCTCCGGGAAACCAAAGATCCAGAGGGAACATGATCACCACAAGCAAAATCCTCAGAGGAATCGACAGGGTAGAGAAATACAAGCCAAGGAACACATGGGGCACATGTAACGGGGTAAACATGGGGAACTGAAAGCCCAAATGAGCCGTACAAAAGACAGAAGAAACATACCAGTGTCAGAGTAGAAGGAATGCATGAGGAAGCGATGTGGCGAAGGCCAACCCCACACTCGGCATCAAGTGCAGATAAGAGAGCCCAGTAGGCCCTGGAGCTTGTACAGAAATCAAATGACAGGCATGGGACGAGACGAAGAGCCAAAGCTCATCCCCAGCAAGCACAACTAGGTGAGGACAACGAGGGAGTACAGAGAAGCCAATGAACATGGAAAAGCTAAGCCCAGTACAGCGAGACCGGCAAGGAATAAGGGACCCAGAAAATTCATGGTAACAAAGAACCCAAACAAGGAAGGCTGCAGGAAGAAGCACGAAAGGGCCGAACAATACCCCACAACGCAGTCGCAGTACCAAAACCGCAGCAAAACGTCTCCACATTCTCAAAAGAATGGACAGGGTAGATAAAGATAAACAGTTTAACACGGGTGGTATGCGAACAAGGGGACACAGGTGGAAACCGAGTACCCAATTGAACCACCGGGACATCAGAAAAAACTTGTACAGTGTCAGAGTAGTCAACAGATGGAATGCATTAGGCAGTGATGTGGTGGAGGCTGACTCTATACACAGGTGCAAATGTAGATATGATAGAGCCCAGCAGGCTCAAGAATCTGTACATCAGTTGACTGACAGTTGAGAGGCAGGACCAAAGAGCCAGAGCTCAACCTCCGCAAGCACGATTAGGCGAGTACATAACAGCCTCGACACAGGAACATGTACCACTCATCAGGCACCACCACCTTTGCACCTTGGAACAAGGTGGAGATGGGGCCCCAAAACTCAAGCATGTTTGGACATGCATAGGAGAGGGGCTGAATGAGCATAATCAGGAGCCACCTCGTATGGGCCAAGAGGCTTCCTGCAGTCACCTGTGATCTGAGGATTTAATCGGATGGTTAGAAACAAGAGCTGCCACGTAAGGGCCAACAGCCCCTCTGCAGGTACCCCTGTTTGTATGTTCTATGTTCTCATGTAACCCCATTTGTACCCCCCAAAAACGAAACAGCGCCCAGACGAAGAAGATGCCAGACCGCACAAACCCATCTGCAGAACATAGGCACAGAAGAGTCATGACACAAATCTATGAGAATGGAGCCGCCAGAGGCGGCTAGGGCATCGTGCACCCGTAACCGAGAAAACCGGGAGCACCGCCCGCAGAAGCAGGCCAGAGCCGTTCATGCAAGAGAAGAGAGGGGGTGGGGAGAAGCAAAGGAGGCCCCCCCCCCCCCACCCAAAACGCAGGGAAAAAACCCGGCGACCTACCCATAGCGGCACTCCAGAACACCCCAAGAGCAACGGGGCACAGACTGGAGAATGAGAAGAGCGAGAGGCAAAGCACCCGAGAGAAAACGGACGCAGAACACCAGCACTAGTACACACTGCCCTGAGCCAAAACAAACTCCCACGGTGCATGAGCAGGACACACAAAAAAAGTAGCCCAATGGGTTGTATCCCGAGCGATTCGCTTAAGAAACAGCCCAACTCATGGGAACATAAGCCAAAGAGTAAGCAAGCAATGACACACAAGCCGGCTCATGTAAGGAAAACTAATGAACCGAAGTGGAACCCAAGCGGGCTACCAGTAGCCCAATAGGGCTACAAGTAGCCCAATCCGGCATCCAGGACCAGGAGAATGGAAGGAAAACGAGCAGTGTCGAGACACAGCACGGGAGAGAAGAGAAATGAACAAAGAATGAGACAGGGCCGAAAACCAACAAAAAGCCTGGAAAAGGACCAACAAGCCCCAGAAAGGACCAGAGGGAAACTTCATCGAAAGATGACAGACATTCCAATAATACGGGAAGGAGCAAAAACCATCCCGAACCTTCGTGTACGCACAGAAACAAGCACAAATGACGAAGGCACAGAAAGGTCCAGTAGCACCCGATACCAAAAGTCATGCAGAACCCCAAGAAGAGGGGAACATGACGAAGAAGGCCCGTCCCCATAAAAATGGGGTGAAGAACAGAGAAAAGCAGCCACCGAGAGGATGGAACCAACTGGCTTAAGGGACAAGGAACCGAGCCCCGAGGAGGGGCCGATGCCCAACAACTCGTGCGGAGAGTGGGGAAGGAAAACCCCCACTCCGCGTAACCACAAGCCCCACCCAGAGTGCAGAAAAAACCCTGGCAGGGTCCAATGGAGCCTAGGGTCCCCCAAGCCAGCCCCTCCCCATCCCTGGGAACCCACACGGCAGACCCCGGGGCTGAGCCGTCCCCCCAAAGCCCCAGCCTCACAAGAAAAAACCGGGGCAGCCGTGAGCATTGTATGTACTAGCTCAATCTATAAATCCATCAATGTTTATTTCACACCTTGTATATATGTACTTTACCTGAATAAACATTTGAATTTTGAATTTGAATTTTTTGAATTTTGATAAAGCACAAAGGAAGGGAGCCCACTGGCAGACCCGTACAACACGGCTGGAGGAACAGGATCGAATGCCCCCATCGCTACCCCAGAAGGGGAATTCCCCAAGACCAACCGAGTCTCAAAACCATGGAAGCCACGCCCTAACCCTGAGCCCACAGAGGAGAAGGACCCGGATGCAGGGAGGAAGGGGGGGGGGGAGGGACCTGACAAGGCCACCAACCAAAACAGGGCAGTCTTGGGGCTTCTGGGGAGCAAACAATCTAGCGCGTTGCCACCGAAACTCAATGTGCAATGCCCGTACTGCCTGCACCCACATAGTCAGCATAAGACTGGGTAACCGAGTCACAAACAAGCAGCAAAACTCGCAGGACTTTGGGCCGAGGGTGTCACCGACCCCACAGGCATCAGACGGAGGCAAAACAGGG
Source organism: Procambarus clarkii (assembly GCF_040958095.1). Taxonomy (NCBI): domain Eukaryota; kingdom Metazoa; phylum Arthropoda; class Malacostraca; order Decapoda; family Cambaridae; genus Procambarus; species Procambarus clarkii. Next base: position 11,487,752 of record NC_091223.1, on the reverse strand, counting down.
AGAGTCACCCTGAGACAAGGGGACAGAGCAACCCTCAAACTCACACAAAGCGAGGGGGAACTCCGAAGCCACATCCATCTGGCCCATGCTCCCCCTATGGGTTTCCCAGGGTCCTGAGCGTTTACTATAAAAGGACTCGCGCTCAGGTAATCCCAGGCAGGGTACTGCTAACCGGCACCCAAATCTAAGGACTGAACCCCCAGGACGTGCACCCTCACGGGGACCTAGCAGGGGGGGAACCACCAGAAGAAGGAAGAGAACTCGGTACAAAGAGAGCAAGAACCAAAGGCAGACCCCCACCAGGTAGACAAACAAAAAGAAAAAGAAAACCCCGCAAGAGGACAGTGTACCCAGGCGGAACAGAGCCGGCCGCTATGAGTGGTGAAAACAAGCTGCGCAGTACCGTGCGCCTTTACCAGTGCAAACTGCCTTTTACCCTAAGACAAACAAGGGAGACAGGACTCCCTATCACACAAAGGGCGGCCAAAAACCAAACAGTAAATGACCTAGCAGAAGCAGGACCCTAGGAACTTGTGGAAGGTAACCCCAAGCCCCAAAGGCAGTATTTACAGGGCACCTAGGGAAGGGAACCCTAGGCATACGCAGCCCGAGTACTGGAGACTCATTCTCGACTCACACACCACGTAGAAGACAAACACCACACTCTAGGTACAGTGCTGAAACAACCACTGGAGCCGGAGCACACAACCGGTCCCTTTAGCATCAGCCGAAGAATTGATGGGTGGATAGCCGGCGTGAGAGGTCTGGGGCTCCCCATTCCCCCTCCCAAGGAGGTGGGAGCTGCGCAGACAGCAGTGCGGTGACATGTGACGTCATACTAGTTTGCTCGTTTTCTGTTGGGGAGTTCTGTCCACTAGTTCGGCTTTTGGTAGCAATTTTAACCGGAATAGGGGTTTGTTTTGGGATGCATACCTTTCTGGATGCTTGACCCGGTCAATGGCAGACATAGAATGCTTCCAACCACACGGGGGTTTCTATAGGCTATTGCTCCCCTTGCCTCTCTGAGGGGCCAGGTTCTGGCCGTGGTCCCCGGTAGGCCCTAAGAACTCCATACACATGACTGATGCCAAAGTCTGACATTAGCATATCAGCCTGAGATAGCTCTGGAGAGCCGACGGGGCTCCCCCCAGACCGTCACAAACAAGGTAACAAAGACACCTGAACCCACAAAGGGGGCCCAAGAGGAAGAAACCTCTAGAACGAAACCAAATAACCCAAAGGAACCAGGAATCGAACCTGAGGGAGCCCAAACTACCACATTTGCCGGCAGAATTGCACCTCAGAAGGGCAAAGCACAATGGCCAAATGGCCAAAACAGACCGAAAACTGAGGGACAAGGTGTGGGAGCAAGCATAAACAGACAGGGACACTGAGCCGAAACCCTAGGGGCCCAGACCAAAACAGACAGAAAACGCAAAAAACAGTGTAAACACCAACACCCAAGCGTTCCCAGAGGAACAGAAGATGGGGAGAACATCCCAGAAAAACAAAGAAATGGCAACAGGAGGATAAAACCCCTGAAAGAAGGTTAAAACTCACTCAAAACGCCAGCTCGCTCACCCCGACATAGGTAAACAAACCGCAGTGCTGCCGGTGGCGAAGCGGGGATTTATCCGCAGAAAAAAAAATGGCCACCAAACCAAGGAGCCGTGACCGACGTAATAAAGCCGAAAACACACCAGCAAATGTGGGAAGTAAGCAGACTAGAAAAACGAAGACCCCAGGCTGGGGCAAATAGCCCTAGAACTGCAAGCGGGCATCCCCCACAGCCCTGGGAACCCGCAACAGAGGCCCCGGGGCAGAGCCGTCCTCCATACCCTCTGCCTTTAAAGAAAAGTTAGAGTCCAGGGGAAAGGCAGCAAAGAAAGGGCCGCTGGTAAAACCCAGAAGCCTTGGCAGGAGGAACAAGCTTGAAAACCTCCGTCCCCAACCCGAATGGTTCAGCCCCTGAAGACGCCCGAGTCTTGGCACTAACTACACCCCACCCCGACCCCGAAACCCGCAGACGGTCAGGAGCCGGGAACAGGGAGAGAAGGGGCGAACAGCACCTAACTAAAGTGGGGCAGCCCCTGGGCATCCAGGTAGGAAACCAACCTAGCGCATTGCAGCAACCTAAACCGAGCTTGCAACGCGGAAGCCGCCTGTACTCTGAACAGTAAGGACATCAGGAGAGTACTGAAGAATAAGCAGAGAACACATCTTGCAAGACTCTGGGTCAAGGTGTTAGTGACCCCAACAGGCAGCATGACGAAGGTAAAAGTGGGGACTGTCACCCTGAGACAAGGGCACACCAACCAACAAACCCGCACAAGACGGGATGGAACCCGGAAGACACATCCAATAGTCCACTGAGCCCCGACAGGATTTTCCAGGGCCCTTATTGACTGATAAGAGAAGCCCGGGCAAGGTGTTGTTAACCGGTTAACACCCAAGCTAACAAGGGGTAGATGCAACACTGAAAACCCGTGCGATGTGTACAATCACGGGAGCCTAGCAAAAGGCCACCAAACCCTAACAGGGGAACTATAGCCACACTAGGCTGACCCCGGGAAGGGGGGGGGAGCTGCGCAGATGGCGGCGCGGCGACGTGTGACGCCTTACTCATTTGCTCGTTTCTGTTTGGGGAGTTCTATTCACTCGTTCGGCTTTTAGTAACAATTTTCACCAGAATAGAGGTTTGTTTTGTGATGCCTACCTTTCTGGGTGCCTAACCCAGTCAATGGCAGACATAGAAATGTGTCTAACCACACGGGGGTTTCTATAGGCTATTGCTCCTCGTGCCTTTGTGAGGAGGGCCAGGTTCTGGCTCGTGGTCCACGATAGGTCCATAAATATAACTGATGCCATGAGAACTCCATAAACATGACTGATGCCAAAGTATGACATTAGCATATCAGCCTGGATAACTCTGGGAAGCCAATGGTAATCACAAATAGGTAGTTTCTATCACACACACACACACACACACATATAATTAGTAGTTTCAAATTGTTATACGACAAAGCGTACTGGGAAGACGGGACACCACGAGCTTAGCTCTCATCCTGTAACTATACTTAGGTAATTACACACACAAACACTCAATATTGGCAAGATCATGGAATTCACTCATAAATATTACTTAATTGACCATTTGATGCAATAGGAAAATAGTTAAGGATTAAATTGTATTTTGTTAACTAAAGCAAATGGAAAGTTTACTTTGTGTAATTTCTGTTACAGGATTTATGGTAAGATCCTTATAGTAGTGTGGATCACTTCTGAACAATCTTCAGAGAAATGTTTCAGTGTTTATGTAGTTCTAAGCCTATATACATAAATATTTGTTCTTATAATATGTCTAACTCCTGTACCTTAAATATATTATTAACTACAGTAAAGCACTAATGGTATTTAGACTTTTTGTATGGCCCTGATTTATTTCATGACTATTGCCCTTTACTTTATCAGAAATGGACATAATATATGACCCATAAAGCTTGTTTATAGTAAAGCTTCTGTTAATTAATCATTTGCATTGCATAAAGGTTGAGAAAGGAGCATGGACAAGCTAGTGGAGACTGCATACAGGAAGTGACAGCACAGCAGGTGAGACAGCTGAAGAAGAGATGGGGGATAATAATAATGAAAAATCAAAACAGAAAGAGCCTTACCGGATTTGATTACCGAAGTTTCTAAAGCGGGAAAGTTTACGGTGTCTTGGCAGTTCCTCCATACCTCTGGTGGGCTTCAGCATCAGTTGCTCCTGGAGAAGAACACACATACCACATGTCATCACTAGTACTGTAATAATGCATGTTTACTGTCATAGGAGAAAAACTACTACCACAACATGGCAGTATATGTATTGGCAAGTGTTTGTATATCCTGGTACACATTCCCTGTGTGTTTGTATAACCTGCCACACTCCATCTGTGTGTGTATGTCCTGGTACACACTCCCTATGTGTTTGTATATCCTGGTACACACTCCCTGTGTGTTTGTATAACCTGCCACACTCTCTCTGTTTGTATTGTATATCCAGGCACACACTCCATGTGTGTGTGTATATCCTGGCGCACACTCCATGTGTGTGTGTATATCCTGGCGCACACTCCCTGTGTGTGTGTATATTCTTGCACACACTCCCTGTGTGTGTGTTTGTATATTCTTGCACAAACTCCCTGTGTGTGTGTTTGTATATTCTTGCACAAACTCCCTGTGTGTGTGTTTGTATATCCTTGCACAAATTCCCTGAATTTGTAAACCCTTGTACAAACTCAGATCACAAAACAAAGTTTTTGTAATTCTCAATATCTGTCTTTAAATGAGCTAGTTGATGTTTCCAGATTCGTTGGATTAATTTTTGTAGATTGCTCAGGAATTATGTGGATGGCTTGGGACCAGGTGGATGATTCAAGAGTCAGATGGATCAATGTTCATGTGGTTGTTTCAGAAATCAATCAGCTGATTCAGTATTCAGGTCACTGAGCTGCATACCTATTATTCCTTAACAACCCCATGGTGGGGTTTGGGCATCTCCACCATGGGGGATCCACTATATCTGAAATAGTGTGGCCATGATGGAGCGAAGAATTCTGGCAATTTATGGGTATTGACAGAGCAGTTGTCTTGCCACAGTCTGCTCAAGGCCCACTGGAATCAGGAGTAGCTGAGAAGATCCGTGCCCACCACCCTACCTGGGTGGTGGGCATTGATGTGAAAATTAAGTAACTGTATCGCATCTGTGTTAATTGAATAATTGGTCACGCAAATCCCAGTGCACCCCCACTAACTCCCAACCCAAGGGAAAACAAACGGTCACAGACCACTGGCTTACCTTAAGGGCAAAGACCACCCCAAGCAATATGTACACATTTACCATGTATCATGCTAATTTATGTATATATACAATCAATTTACAGACTATACACTGTCACACACTATATACATTCACCATCAACACACTCAGAACACCGCGAGTGTGAGCAGCCACACCCAGCCAGCCCTCCCTCAATCCAACATCTTATTCACCAACATCGCTCCTCCCACCATACTGTTATTGTATTTATTACACAATTTACACATGTTATATATACCTATCTACATGTTTTATTTACCAGAACTATGCAAGTAAGCCGGTATTGTGTCCAAACAGTACAGTGGCCACCATACACTGCATGACAAATCACACAGCAGACAGCAGACGACGCCACAATTACGACGTCACCGCCCTCACCAAAATAGCTCCTCACAACATACTCCTGGTGCTGTTATTACACTATTCCATACACTGTATATACCCATGTACATGTGTGTTCCCCATAGCGAACCACGAAGCTAGTACGGTGAGCAAAACAAGAGTTACTGCCACACAGTGAGGCTACCTCAATTCTCTTCCTACCTCCCTCCCTCACCAAAATTTCTCCTTCCTCCGCACAATGCTCATTATAACCACAATCCTGGTCACTAATACCTGTGAATGAATAATTGACCACAAGTTTATTTTGAAAAGGAACCTAAAAAGTCGTTTGAAGATTCCTAGATGGACGAAATAATACTGTGGTGCTGTGGCTAATGCTGTGAACATCGTGAACAGCATTGAATCACTGATATTTGAACATTGTACCCAGTCATTATCACACTCGGGCTCTTCTATAATACTATCATGGCTAAATAAAACAGATTATATATATATTTTGACAATATTAGGCAATGCTGTGGTCACACGCTGAACAGCAGTGCTGTGCGCTCATGCTGCAAGCGCCAGCCTTGGTTGCTCACTCACTACTGAGGCTCTGACACCCGGCAATGTGGACCATGATTTTTTTTTAAGATGGCGTCTGTTTACAAGACCCCTGAGGAAGCTGATGTGAACCCCATGTAGCAGCGGGAGTTTTGAATGGAACGTGAAAAATAAAAACACCCGGAGGCGTGTTGCGCACCCGAAGCCTGGGCCTGCAGGCGCGTTGCGCACCCTAGCCCTGGGCCTGCAGGCGCGTTGCACAGCTAAAGGGTTAAGGGTTAAGAACATTGTGCGAGGAGCCTATGCTACATTTTCTTACTTCAGAATTGCTTTTAAATACATTGATGGAGAAAAACTAACAAAACTGTTCATGACTTTTGTTAGACCAAAGCTGGAATATGTAGCGGTTATATGGTGCCCATATCTTAACACTTTCAGCCTCCCGGCGAAGGTAAAAAAAAAAGCGGTATGTGCTCACGGCGTTTTGCCGCGTAAGCGTAAAAACAAAAATGTGTATACTCTTTTTACTCTCCTGACCTTAGTTCTCGAGCTACATATTTCATTTTGGTACCAACGTGTTCGCAATAAAATTCTCTAGAAGAATGTCAGTAAAAAAAGTAACGAAACGTATAGGGATACCAGCACCAAATAAATAACTACAAAGATGACTCGCCGTGAGCGCCCAACAGCAACAAAATGTTTTTACTCTTGGGATTGTTATCACCTCCACACTTGTCCTACAGCGTTAATTTTGGTATCAATGAACTCGCAATGAAATTCCCAACACAGTGATATGAATATAAACGTAGAATAATGATTGCGGCCCGCCCTCAAGAGTGTGGGAAGTGGTGAAATTGTTACCCGGTATCGGTGACGGGACAACTCATAGCGCTTTGAAAGTTTATACTTATTTCACTCTCATGGCATTATTATTCTATGTACGTCATTCATTTTTGTGTCAATGTGATCGCAATAGAATGTTCTATGAGCCCGTAGGTAAAAAAGATCAACAAAGCGTAAGATAGAATAGCGCCAAATATAAAACAACGCTGGAACATATCAGTGAGAGTCAAACACACACGAAATGTTTTTCCTTTGTTATGTTTGTGAACCTTTCATGAACTTATTGTACCATGCAACCTATTGGTGAGAAAGAGCCTCATGGCGCGCAGTTTGAAACAAACCCAAAGTAAATCGGATAAAAATTGAATTTTATACAAATATTTTAAAAGAGGACATTAATTTATGTCCACCTAGCGGGAGCGGGTAGGTGAAACAGGACGCCGGGAGGAGTCCTCATCCGCAGAAAGTGTTAAGCAGCACATCAACAAATTGGAAAAGGTACAATGACATGCCACTAAGTGGCTCACAGAACTGAAGGATAAGAGCTACAAGGAGAGGTTAGAGGCATTAAATATGCAAAAACTAGAAAATAGAAGAAAAAGAGGCGATATGATCACTACATACAAAATAGTTATCATATTAATCATCATCATATCATATTTGTTGGAGACCATCCAAGACACTGGTCTTGTTCTCACTGCCTCTCTCTCCCAAATGACCAATAGGGGCTTGCACATGTTCCTGCCTCCCCGGTTCCAATAATGTCTCATCCCTATACATGCCATACACATTTCCCAATACTTCATTTATATGTCTTATAATGTTCCAGGCTGTTTTTCTACATTTAACACAGTTGTTTCTCAATATTTTCTTGCATTACATCTGCTTTTTTTTTTAACCATTTTATCCCTTTTGTTTACATTGGTTTGTAGGAGATTACATATTCCTGTTGAGATGATGCTCTGTGCATCTGAAAGGGGTCAGAGTTCCAGGCTGTTTTTCAACATTTAACACTGCTATTTCTCCCTACACAAGGGTCTCTCTCTCTCTTACACTGGGAAGACAGGACATCATGAGCGTAGCTCTCATCCTGTAACTACACTTAGGTAATTACATGCTAGTCAGATGACATCACCACCTGATTCACCATAATGTCTCCAAACATAACACACCTATCACTAACTCAAGGCACAAAGTTGCTATTATTATCAGCATCCTGGTCACTAAATCCTGAACATGAATAATTTTGCACGTTTATTTTCTAAAGGAGCACAAGGGTGTTTCAGGATGTGTAGACGCACCAAACCTTGAGATAGCTCACTCTAGATTGAACCACCTGACTCCCGAACCATTCTACTGGACTCCTGAGCCATTTTTCCCAAAGCCTGAACCATTCTGTTTGATTTCTAAACCTTTCTGCATCTTCTCAAGTGGTCCTCAGTCCCAAACAACCAAATTTTATATTCTTTACATAATAAAATATAGCAAAAAAACAGACCACCAAGAGAATTTTTTTTTTGATGAATGGCTAGCAGAAATTTCATAACAATAAACACAATAATGAAAAAGCAGATGCACAAAGGGGAACATATTGCATTGAACGTGCATTTTATAACCAGATATGCTAGCATAGAATTTTGAAATGTACAATAACAAGTCATAATAAACTACAGCCACAATTTAATAAGGAAAGCTTTATCATTTTGAGGAGTAAACTCTGCTATTAACTTGCATAACTTGTCTCAAGATGGAGGCAAGCCCGACTGTCTTGAGATGAGAGCAATACCGACTGTCGAGACAAGTGGGCAAACCCGACTGTCGAGACAAGTGGGCAAACCCGACTGTCGAGACAAGTGGGCAAACCCGACTGTCGAGACAAGTGTGCAAACCTGACTGTCGAGGCAAGTGGGCAAACCTGACTTTACAGGTGCCAAGGGATGTCCTTCACATCAGCTCCCACCACCTACCTTCGTTATTTCCCAGCTGACCCTCAAGCAAATAAAGGTTTTCTTACCTTGTAATAAGTCACTTTCAGCCATGTGCTTGTCACTACAATTGGAAGTGATATACTTAGTAAATACTATATGTACAGTACAGGTATTGAAGTATTCCTGAAGGTATTTTCTTACAACAGCTCAAAGACAAACTGCAACTATTGAAATTACTTTTAACTAATAAGCTCTCACACATCAAAATTAATTCAAGGGGATATAAAAAAAAAAAACAGCGTTGAATGTAATGAAACGCCATTTTCTGGGTGAGCCTCGGAGGCTTCCTAGAGCTTATCGGGCTAATGTATGTTATATTAGAACGGGACATTAGCTATGGAGTTCAGACCTACCAGGGACCATGAGCCAGAACCTGGCCCCTTCAGAGAGGTTTCAGAGAGCAATGACCCTGGAAAACCCCCTTGTGGTTGGGGTTTTTCCTTATCTGCCATCAAACAGGGTTAGGCACCCAGAAATGTAGAACACCCAGAACAAAACAAACCCCACATGGTAAGAAACTAAAAACAAAAACCGAACAGAAAGGTATAACTCCCTACAATCCCAAAGAAACAAGCAAACAAGCAAACGTAACACACTACTACCGCTCCGCTCATTCGCACAGCCCTCCCCTCCCCGAAAGGGGGAGGGGGGCCCCGGACCTCACCGCGCCAGCTGCATAACACTCCAGTTCGGAAGCTAAGTTTCAACAAACACGAAAAAACTGCCGACCGGTGGGAGGGAGAGTTGCCAGGGAGCTTCTAGGGACTGAGAGAATGTGCATCTGAGCTCAGCATTCCACTTCACCAGATCTTTCAGGCATCCCTGTGTACAGGAATCGTAGCAGATGTGTGGAAACAGGCTAACATAGTTCCAATCTACAAAAGTGGCAGAAGGGAAGACCCCCTCAATTATAGACCTGTATCATTGACAAGTGTAATAGTGAAAGTATTGGAAAAACTAATCAAAACTAAATGGTAGAACACCTGGAGAGAAATGATAGAATATGAGACAGACAGTATGGTTTTCGATTTGGAAGATCCTGTGTATCGAATTTACTCAGTTTCTATGATCGAGCCACAGAGATATTACAGGAAAGAGATGGTTGGGTTGACTGCATCAATCTGGACCTAAAAAAGGCTTGTGACAGAGTTCCACATAAGAGGTTATTCTGGAAACTGGAAAATATTGGAGGGGTGACAGGTAAGCTTCTAACATAGATGAAAAATTAATTTTCTGACTGATAGAAAAATGAGGGCAGTAATCAGAGGCAATGTATAGACTGGAGAAATGTCACAAAATGAGTACAACAGGGTTCAGTTCTTGCACCAGTAATGTTTATTGTCTACATAAATGATCTACTAGTTGGTATACAGAACTATATGAACATGTTTGCTGATGATGCTAAGATAATAGGAAGGATAAGACACTTAGATGATTGTCATGCCCTTCAAGATGACCTGGACAAAATAAGTATATGGAGCAAAACTTGGCAAATGGAATTTAATGTTAATAAATGCCATGTTATGGAATGTGGAATAGGAGAACATAGACCCCACACAACCTATATATTATGTGGGAAATCTTTAAAGAATTCTGATAAAGAAAGAAATCTAGGGGTGGTTCTAGATAGAAAACTATCACCCGAGGACCACATAAAGAATGTTGTGCGAGGAGCCTATGCCACGCTTTCTAACTTCAGAACTGCTTTTAAATACATGGATGGCAATATATTATAGAAATTGTTCACAACTTTTGTTAGGCCAAAGCTAGAATATGCAGCGGTTGTGTGGTGCCCATATCTTAAGAAGCACATCAACAAACTGGAAAAAGAGCAAAGACATGCTACTAAGTGGCTCCCAGAACTGAAGGGCAAGAGCTACGAGAAGAGGTTAGAGGCATTAAATATACCAAAAGTTGAAGACAGAAGAAAAAGAGGCGATATGATCACTACGTACAAAATAGTAACAGGAATAGATAAAATCGATAGGGAAGACTTCCTGAGACCTGGAACTTTAAGAACAAGAGGTCATAGATTTAAACTAGCTAAACAAAGATGTCGAAGAAATAAGAAAATTCACTTTCGCAAACAGAGTGGTAGATGGTTGGAACAAGTTAGGTGAGAAGGTGGTGGAGGCCAAGACCGGCAGTAGTTTCAAAGCATTATATGACAAAGAGTGCTGGGAAGACAGGACACCACGAGCGTAGCTCTCATCCTGTAACTACACTTAGGTAATTGCACTTAGGCAATTACCTGCACCCTATACAAGTGATGATGAACTCAAGTCAGAAACTCCAGCTGTGAAGACTCGAGGAGAAGAATGAACGAGCCTTATACTGGGCTGGACCGATCTGTTGAAAGAGGTGAAGCCGCAGGAAGACCCTCGGGTTCAGACACCAAGCAAGCAGCGCCTGAAACCAAGGCTAGGCCAGCCACCAAGGAGCCAGAAGGACGACTCTCCCCTGGTAAGTCTCCAAGTGAGCCAGGACCCAGAGTAACAGCTGAACCAGAGGAAAGAGGTACAATTAACCCCGCCTCGCCCAGTCCTGCTGAAAAGCGTCGACCCCGACTGCCTCGCAGTCGGGAAAGGGCGCCACATATACCAGGAGAAGCCTCGATCATGCCGATGTGGAGAGAGCCTCTTCCGGGGGCAGAAAGTCTGGCAGAGCCAACTGAATGAGTTTGCATCGACCGTCCATTCTGTGGACCAGGGAATGAACCAGGACAGGCTGTCTACTAAGACATTGGACACCCCTGAATGTGAACCTCCAGGAGAGCAAAACCCCGAGAACTCTGCAGACAAGTCACTCGAAGCGACCAGCCCCAAAGAGCCAAAGACCGCAGGAACCTCCCCCCTAGGTTCAGACAATGAACCACTGGGGAACAGCCCAAACAGAACATGATCATCGATCCGCAAGCGACCTGAATCTTCTGGAGCGACGTCCACACTGCCGTGAATTCCCGTACTGTGCTGTAAGCCCGACAGAAGGATGAACCCCACTGACCCTGGCTGGTTTGGTGAGCACTGGTCACAAAGCCCCAGCTGAGAGATGAAGCGTCCGTGAAACACTGAGTGAGAACTTGGGGTAGGCGCCAAGGCACTGTGCCCTGAAAAACCCAAAGAGGAATCTGGCAATGCAGCAACCGACACAAAGCCCCCGGAGGCCAAACCCGACGGTCATGAGAGAGGTGGAAGAGACGTTCCCGAAGGAACCAGAACAGCCAACGAAGCCACACCCGACCTGGCGAGTAGATCATCATGACAAAGTTCAGGCTCCGGCACAAACCCTCGAGCAACTGCCATGTGACTCAGGAGCCCATCAGGAACAGACGAAGGTATGAATGCAAGCGAAGCAGAGCCGCCGAAAGCAGAGACAAGGAAACGGTCCAAGCGTCCCAGACAAGACAGTACCTAAGAGGGGAACCAGATGGGACTTCCGCCAGTTCACCAAGAACCTGAACCCAGCGAGCTGGGAAAGCACCAAACCCCTGGCGAGCAGACATGCAGACCGACTGGGAACCCAAACCAGCCAGTCGTCGAGGTAAGCCAACTCCTGAACATCTAACAGACACAGATCTGTTAGATGTTCAGACTCCAACCCCTAAGTCTGGGTCCCTGTAATCAAAACAGGCCAGTCTCTGGGCATCCAGGGCAGCAACCAACCTAAAGCATTGCAGCAACCTAAACTGAGCATGCAACGCAACAGCTGCCTGCACCCTCATATCATGATCAGTAGCTTGTGTGAACTGGAACATGTACAGACAACAAACATCGCACGACTCTGGGTCGAATGAACCACTGACCCAACAGGAAGTATGGCGTAGGCACAACTGGTGAGTGTCACCCTGAGACAAGGGGACAGAGCATCCTTCAAACTTGCACGAAGCAAGAGGGAACTCGAGGGTTCCGTCGAAGCAAGAAAGAACTTGAAGGTCACATCCATTGGACCACAGAGCCCCCGTTGGGTTTCCCAGGGCCTGTAGCCTTCTTAACACACTAAGAAAAGCCCAGGCAGGGTATTGCAAACCGGCGCCCAAGTCTACCAAACGAACTTCTAAAAGCTGGACCCCTGGGATGTGTCCACTCACGGGGGCCTAGCGGGGAATACCACCAATACAGAAGAAAATACACAGACCCAAACAACAGAGAAAGGGGAGGACAAGGCAGACCTCCCCCCCCATCCTCACCAGGCAGGAACAACAAAAACAAAAGAAAAAACCCGCAAGAGGATAACATACCCAGGCGGAACTGAGCTGACCGCTATAATAGGTTAATAGGTGATAACTAGCTGTGCAGTACCCTGCGCCCCTACCAGTGACGAAAACTACCCCATTCCCAGAGACAAACAAGGGGAACAAAAAACCCCAGCTGACCCCAAAGGTGGCCAAGTACCGAGCAGTAAAAGACACACTGGAGGTAGATCCCAAAGTGACTTGTGGAAGGAGGCTCCAAGCCCCAAGGGCAGGTCTTACTGGGCACTTAGGGAAGGGAACCCTAGGCACATGCAGCCCGAGTACCATGGAATATTACTCCTGGCTCACACACCACCAGTAGAGACACCCCCACACCACAAGAAATGGAAGAGAAAAAAAAAACAGGAACCAGATGCACACAATTTCTCCAGAATCTCATCAGCCAATAACTAGTAGTTGGATCACTGGCATGGGGGTCTGGGGCTCCCCCTTCCCCTCCCAGAGAGGGGAAAAGCTATGCAGACAACAGCATGGCAATGTTATAACATCATGCTAGTTTGATCATTTTCGTTTGGGGAATTCTGTCTACTCGTTCGGCTTTTGGTAGTAATAGTTTCACCAGAATAGGGGTTTGTTTTGGGACGCCTACCTTTCTAGGTGTCAGACCAGGTCGATGGCAGACATAGAATGCTCCTGACCACATGGGGGTTTCTATAAGCCATTGCTCCTCGTGCCTCTCTGAGGGGACCAGGTTCTGGCTTGTGGTCCCCAGTAGGCAAGAACTGTCACTAGCTAGCATTACAATGCCACCTAGCTACAATAGTAGCTTTGCAATCTCCATGGCGTAGTGGTAAGATGCTCGCCTGGCATTCAACGAGAGCTTTGTCCTTGGTTTGTATCCCTGTCGGGGAGGATTTACTGGGTGCAAATCCTTAACTGTATCCTCTGTTTAGCCCAACAGTAAAATGGGTACCTGGTTGTTAAAACAAATCTTCGTAAGGGATGTATTCCGGGGAACGTAGGATTAAGGACTTGCAGGCAATGAGTCACAATAACTTGGCTGAAGTATGTTGACCAGACCACACACACTAGAAGGTGAAGGGATGACGAAGTTTCAGTCTGTCCTGGACCATTCTCAAGTCAATTGTGATGAGGGAAGGTGATGAAGACAATAAATAGGCAAGAGAGAGGCGAGGAGCAAGGCAAAAGGTACGAAAGGTAAGATGTAGTAGAGAGGATAGTAGTAGGAATAAGAACTGCAGGAGGCACATTGGCCCATATGAGACAGCTCCTATTCATAGCCACCGAATGAGAAAAGGATAGTAATAGGAATAAGAAGAGGATAGCAAGGGAACATAAGAGTAAACAATGAACAGAAAAAGAAAAACAAAAGGAAAGAGAAAGAAAGATAAATGGAAGGGTAATGTGAGGACTGTCATATGAGGGATTCTAATCATCCTATTGATTGGTCTTCCTCCAAAACAATCTTTCCTGCCTCTACTCTACACAGACGCCAACTTGTTGAATTGGCTCTAATACACAATGTACTAAACATGAACTTGAGTCCTGGCTTTGTTGCTGTTGAATCTTCCCTTTCACAGTATATACTCAAATGCTCTAATCTTTCTAACAAACGTGACCTAACATAAGCTTACCCTTCCATTTATCTTTCTTTCTCTTTCCTTTTCTTTTTCTGTTCATTGTTTACTCTTATGTTCCCTTGCTATCCTCTTCTTATTCCTATTACTATCCCCTTCTCATTCGGTGGCTATGAATAGGAGCTGCCTCGTATAGGCCAATGGGTATTCTGCAGTTCTTATTCCTACTACTATCCTCTCTACTACATCTTACCTTTCGTACCTTTTGCCTTGCTCCTCACCTCTCTCTTGCCTATTTATTGCCTTCATCACCTTCCCTCATCATCCTTCCGCACCATGGGAAGAGCCTACTTTCAAAATAATAATAGAAAGTCTCCCAATGAAAAAGGCTGCCTATGATCCGACAATCCTAAGGCGCATAATAGAAGAGCAAATGTATAGCATAGCAGTAGCAGGAGCCACCCACATCTTCACAGACGGATCAGTTGACACAATACGAGAGTGCTGGCGCTGCTCTTTGCACGACCAGCGTACAGGTATACTGGAGACTGGGAGAACTAGTATCAACCCAAACTGAGCTGTTTGCCATACAACAGGCATTCGCATATGTGATTGCACAAAACACTCGAAATGCAATCATACGCACAGACTCAAAAGCTGCACTTCAAATACTAGGACAAAAACAGTGGAAAGATAACGTGGAAATAATTACCACCATTTTGTATCTTGGAGCAGTCGCTAAAGGCAAAGGACTCAACATAACCTTAAACTGGATCCCATCCCATGTTGGAATCCCATTAACACTTTCACCCGGGCATGACGCAGCATTGCATCATCCGTTTACTGTCGGTAATACCGGGGATGATGCAACATCGCGTCATCCACTTTAAATAATCACCAAAAATCAGGTTTTTATCCGATTTTTTTGGGACTGGTTTTAAAATGCGCACCGATGTCTTCCCATTTTGTTTGTTGAGCCTCGTGGCCCTCAGGCGGCTTGGCACATGCCGTGGGCCCATTGTTTTCGCTCCACTGTTGTGACCAATGTCGCCTCCCCTCGCATCTCAAACGTGTGAACATTTCGGCTATTTTCCGTGGCTATATTTCTTACTGCGGCTTTAGAAACTATCTACACTTACTCCACGATGGATAGTGATCATGAACAAGGCCATTCCAGGAAGAAAATTGCGAAAGAAAGGCTTGAAAAGGGCGGGAATTGGGAGTGTAGCTGGAAGGCGTCTGAGCGCTCACTCGCGGCTAACGCGTGGCCCGTCTTCAACTCGTCGGCGGTTGGAGTGTGACCAGGTTTTTTATTTTATATGCTAATGTTCCTCTAGAGAATTCTATTGCGAACCCATTGAGACCAAAATGAAAGACCTAGGACGAGAATTGAGGTGACCAGAGTGAAAATAGTGAAAACATTTTATCGCGTTTGCGCGCTCCTGGGTAACTCGTTCGCACTTTCTCTGTTTGCTGCGGGTAATTAGCTGGGCGTTTGGAGTTTATATGCATTTAGTGCTGTAGAGAATTCTATTGCGAACACAATGATACAAAATTTAATCTCGTAGGACGAGAATTAAGGTGACAAAGTTGAAGAGAGTATACACTTTTCAGAATTTACACGCGCTCCCGTGACACCCTGGGACCCAAATCGCACAGTTGAGGGGTGGCGCGCGGGGTACGCCAAAGTGTTAAATGAGAAAGCTGATGAAATTGCTAAATTGGCAACTCGTCATCCAGTGATACATAAAACAATTCAACCCAGCCTAGAGAACATAAAAAACATCACCAAAAAACTCGCACACCTCAACAAAGCTTACCTACACCAGAGAATAGCTGAAGGTTCGCCCTCTGCAACATGGTATTTTCAGGCAACCAAATTAGAAAGGTTAAATATCCCAAAAGGAATCCACAGGGAAATAGCAGTTAGGTTATATAGACTACGTCTAGGTTACAGATGCAACTGGGAGATTGGTGAACCCCGACAGAGAGAGTGCATCTTCTGCCAAACTGTTACAGAAAAGCCATTACTTCACTATCTTCTGGAATGTGAAGCAACCAACAACCTTAGAAGAGCTTTAAGAGTTTCTGAATCTTGCAGTGGCCACCCTAAAGCCATCAACACAGCCACTCACCTGGTCAACAAAGTTGTCCACCAGCTGGACACCCTCATAAAGACTGTGAAGCCGTATCCTCCCCCGCGATAACAGCTTGACGATGAAATGCAACCTCAGAATACTGGAAAGAATTACTAAAAAAAAAAAAAAAAAAAATTGTACCACTTACGGGCTATTCATGCCCATGCCACCTCTTGGGTGGCTTAACCCTTAAACTGCGCAATGCGCCTGCAGGCTCACGTCTGGTTTGCACAACGCGCCTCTGGGTATTCAGCGTGTGACCACAGCATCGCCTAATAATGTCAAAATATACATATAACTTGTATTATTTAGCCATGATAGTGTTATAGAAGAGCCTGAGTGTGATAGTGACTGGGTACAATGTTCAAATATCAGTGATTCAATACTGTTCATGATATTCACAGCGCTAGCCACAGCACCACAGCATTATTTCGTCCATCTAGGAATCTTCAAATGATTTCTTAGGTTCCCTTTCAAAATAATCGTGTGGTCAATTATTCATTTACAGGAATTAGTGACCAGGATTGTAATAATAGCAGGATTATGGTTATAATTAGCGTTGTGCGTAGTATTGTGGAAGGAGGAATTTTGGGGAAGGAGGGAGGGAGAGAATTGAGGTAGCCTCTGTGTGTTTGTGTGTGGCAGCCACTCTTGTTTTGCTCACCATACTAGCTTAGTGGTTCGCTATGGGCAATACATATGTACGTGTGTATATAGTGTAATAACAGCAACAGGAGAATGTTGAGAGGAGCTATTTTGGCGAGGGAGGTTACGTAGTAATCGTAGCGTCGTCTGCTGTGTGATTTTTCATGCAGTGTATGGTGGCAACTGTACCGTTTGGACACAATACCAGCTTACTTGCATAGTTCTGGTAAATAAAACATGTAGATAGGTATATATAACATGTGTAATTAGTGTAATAAGAACAATAACAGAATGGTGGGAAGAGCAATGTTGGCGAGTAAGATGTTGGAGTGAGGGAGACTGGCTGGGTGTGACTGCTCTCACTCGAGGTGTTCTGAGTGTGTTGATGGTGAATGTATATAGTGTGTGACAGTGTATAGTGTGTAAATAGATTGTATATATATACATAAATTAGCATGATACATAATAAATATGTGCAGCATATGTGTACACAAGTGTCATGTACGTAACACAGTGTCTTCGGACAGTATGGATGTTTTACTGCCATAATATAGTGTACGTGTTCATTATACATAGGATTAGCACGTAAAAACAAATAAAATGTATTTGGAACTGTGCACAAAAAATGAACAAAAATATATTCGCGGCAACTCATGCCCCCCGCCCCAGGAACGTAAGTCACGGGCGAATGGGGAATGATGACATCACGCGCCAACTTACGGACCCCATAGCAGCCAAAGTAAGTACAATTTCATTTTTTTTTTTACATACCCATACTGAGGGAAGGGTTTTTGACACTTTAAAAAATCAAAATAATTTTTTCCAGAGAATATATTTCCTGCGCACTGTGGGGGGTGTCATATTTGGAGGCAATGCAGTTAAGGAGTTAATCTTTATCAATCAATCAATCTTCCCTCATCACAATCAACTTGAGAATGGTCCAGGGTGGACCGAAACGCCGTCGTCTCTTCACCTTCTAGTGTGTGTGGTCTTGTCAACAAACAAGGACTTGCCCGAAATGCTACACATTCTAGTGGCTGTACAAGAATGTAACGATTCTTGTATGTATGTATATGTATGTGTGTGTGTGTGTATATATATATATATATATATATATATATATATATATATATATATATATATATATATATATATATATATATATATATATATATATATATATATATATATATATATATATATATATATAAAATAAATAGTACTACAATGCTACCTAGCTACACTAGCACTACAATGCCACCTAGCAACACCACAACAATACCATCTAGCTACACTAGCACAACAGTGCCACTTTTGCTACATTCCCAATACAGTACCACCTGGCTACAGCAAAAGGGGGAAGAAACAAAATTTACCTCATCAAGATTTCCTCAACTTTATGAAATAAAGATTTTTCACTAAATTATAATATTAAGAACTACAGTAGTTATGATCTAAGATTGTTAACTGCACAGAAACAAAATGATATTTGTCACTTCAAGTCCATGTCAATTCTTGCATCGCATGGAAAGGTATGGGTTTTTAAAACAAGTATTCCGGAAGTGTAGTGTTAGAACTTCATTAGCAATATCTTGCCCTGAGGCACAGTCAGCTGTCAACAGTGTCACGAGTAACACAACTGATAATGTCACGCATCAACTACACTAACCTCTTGAGTTTCCTCGCCAGATGCATCAACAGAGCCTTGGCGGGTCAAATACTTGGAGGGAATGGACTCCCCTCGAAGAAGTGGCCTTCTGCGACGGCCGCCGCGGCCCCCTGCAGAGTTGCCATCACGTCCATGTTCGCCTTCGTGCAACCCTGGCTCCACATTCTCGCCTGGGCTGGAACTGCTGCCTACTGGGCTACAATGACAGGATCCTCAGTTTCCAAATATGTACAAGTCAAAAGCTGCATCTCTGGAACTCGCTACATAATATTGCTTCTACTGTATTATGTAGTAGCCAAGAGATGCATCTCTGCCAGCCACAAATGATACTGCTACTATTATGTAGTAGCCCAGAGATGCATATCTCTGCCAGCCACAAATGATACTGCTACTATTATGTAGTAGCCCAGAGATGCATATCTCTGGCAGCCACAAATGATACTCTTACCAATACTTCCTACCTACCAATACCAATACACCTTCCCAGTACTTGGAATGTGACACCTAAATCACATTTCACATGCTTTATTGAAATAAATTTCCAATGAACTTCCCAAGTTTAAGTATATTGGGCCAACCCCACAGTTAATTCATGACATGCAAAAATATTGGCTGAATCTGAAAAATAGAACTTTTCAAGTACAATGAAAGTGAACCTGTCAGAGTCCTATTTATAAATCTTTAAGTTCACATTATGTACGGCAACACAACACACTACAACGCATACGGTAAGTCATTATGCTTGAATACACATTCTTAAACAGTCTAAGACAACTGCAAAATATGGAAACGTATATAATCTTCTGCAACAAAGTCTGCCGAAGGTAA
This sequence comes from Procambarus clarkii, assembly GCF_040958095.1. NCBI lineage: Eukaryota > Metazoa > Arthropoda > Malacostraca > Decapoda > Cambaridae > Procambarus > Procambarus clarkii. The sequence goes on along the minus strand of NC_091223.1, from coordinate 11,468,105 downwards.
ACTGCCATGGTTTTAGTCACATGATGCAGAGACAGGTAATGTTGCCTCTCACTGCAGTTGCTCAAGATGTATACTGTTTCTATAATAAAAATAATACACCATAGAAAAAATCAATATTATAGAAACTTAAATTAACAATGGACTAGAAACTAAAAACAAAACATTAAATGAATGCATTGACACTATTCTACTACAACATAAACTTACAGAGTATTTTGTGCTGTTGTACTGAAGGCTCAAGTGGCTGCACGAAGTGTTCTGATTGGTCCAGAGAGCAGTGATGTCACAAAGTGAGAAGGGATTAAATAAGGCCATGCGTAAGTAACCAAAGGCTTGATATTCTAAAAACTCAAATCTGGGTACCATAGGGATTCATGAGAAAGTTGGGTATTTAGTATGCATTAAGAAACAAGAATTACTATTATAACTCTTTAAATTTTCATATTTAAACTAAACCTTGTAAGTATTTGTAAGACTTGAACGTATAAAGACGAGTTTTAACAAAACTGTAATTCTTGCTTGTTATTTTTACATTTTTATAAGATTATGTATAAATTCAATGAACAAAGTGTAAAGTGTAATAAAAACACACAATCCAAGCTTATTACTGGTATACAAATAAAATAATTACCATGCATAATATAGAATGCAAAGCCAAAGCCTGTCATTGGATGATTAATGGTCCTTAAAACATGACACACACTATTAATATTAGAGTAAATGCATTTTTTTGTGTTGGCTACTTGTAATAGCAAATTGATAATACATTGTAAGAAGTTGCATTAACAAACAATTGTGCATCAACCTATGAATCATGTAAGCAACCATCATGCTTCTGAAGCCAATCACATGCATGCTTGAAGGCAACGTACCTTTGAGACGTGATGCTTTCATTAGACGAAGAGAGAAGATCAACACTTGTTTGTGCTCTTATGCGTCGCTTAGGTGAATGCCTGCGTGGCGACCGATCCCAATGAGGAGGCTCAAGTCGACTCTTAACCGCTTCATTCTGCCCTGCAACCCCACTTCCACCAACTCCCTCAGTAGATGCAACACTTCCTATGCCTAGCAATGATTTAAGTCCCTTTCCTGGGGACCTCTTTAGTCGCTTTCGACCTAAGCGTTTGAGTGGGGAGGTAGATGCATGGGAGTCTGAATGAAGGACTTCTGATGATGGGCAATCATAGAGGCCATCCGAGTCTGTGTATGGTAACTCAGGCTTCCCACTCACACCAAAGAAGGCTGGATATATTCTTACTACACTAAGACGAGAATCACTAATGGGAGATTCACTACGAGAACTGACCGGGCTTAATCGGGCAGGCTTTTCAGTTAGGCAATCTTCTAATGATGATTCACTATGTAGTGAGGTATGGACCACAATAGCTGGCGGAGATCTGGCCAAGCGAGGTGATTCCTTAGGAAAAGAATGGCTAGAGGAGAGCAGCAATCTTTGTCGCTGTGCCTCTGCTTCATCCACACAGCCAATTTTTTGCACTTCGTTTCCCTGCATAACACTATCACTACACTCATCGTTAGTGTCCAACTCCAAAGCAGAATCGGCTTCTGGCTGGGAGACAGCAGGATCATCTGTAGTTTCAGAGTCTGTTCGGAGTAGTGGGGAAGGGGTAATGGTTATGGGGACAATTTCAGTTGGTGGAGATTTGAGCAGAGGTCGACGTTTTGATCTGTTTGGAGGAGTTACAGCAGGTGGAGGACTGGGAATTTGTAGGGCCCGGGGAGGTATTGATGACACAGAGGGAGTCGACGGTTCGTCTGGACACAGTGGATTGTTCGAGGAACACCGTGAAGGGCCTGGAGAATATGCAGAGCTATATCCAGATGAACTAAGATTAGATTCAGAGGCTCTTAAATCAACCCCTAGAAATGGACTGAGATAACAAGATGAAGGTCCACCACGCCGGCATCCGTTTGTGGGAGAGTCTGTGTCAGACTCAGCCTCACTGAGAATGCTAGTAACTGTGATGGCAGGGGCAGGATGCAAATCCAAAGATCCAGCCTTCTCTCGTTGTAGTGGATGCCGTCTTGGAGGAGGAACAGGAGGCTTGGAGGGCTGAGGTGCTTCAATATTGATCATTGGTACAAGGGGATACTGCTTTCTCAATGCAGGTGGTGAAGCTAATGTAACATTTAGTGTTGGTATTATAAGAGGCTGTGGTGGTGGTGAAGGTGACTGAGGATCATCATCAGCAGAAGAAACTGTAATGAGAGGAGCCTGAAGGATTCTACCCACGTCGACACTTTGCGATCGTGTTCGTGGTGCAGAGTCCCAGCGCACCTCATCAGTATCCTCCACTTTAATCACTGGAACAGTTACACTGATGCCCCCATATGCACCTCCGCCATCAGACGAGCTTTCCCCTTTTTCAGGGCAGAATTTAAGCAAATTAGCATTTGGAATATGCAATGGTGGAGGCTTTATTTTAACTTTAGGTGAAGATGCAGGTGAAATATTGGGTGATGTTACAGGAGAAGGAGTTCTTGATGAGAGTGAAGAAGAGGGTGTGACAGTAGCACCAGTGGGTGAGAGTGTCTCTGACCTGATGCTCGCATAGGGAAGGCTATGCAAGCTTTTCAGGGAAGTAAAGAAGATGCGGTGGTCTGGACCAGAGCTATCTGAACTGCTGCGCTCCACAGAAATGGACAAAGAAAATTCGGATTCAGTGTCTTCGCTATCTTTGTTGTCATTAGATTCTGAGCTTGTGCGTGGCTTGGGTCTGTATCTGCAGGGTGTGGGGAGTGGTGAAGGAACAGGTGTAGGCACAGGTGTGGGCAGTTCGGTGATGGGCGAGAGACAACGATGCTGATCGTTGGTAGGGACCTCCAAAGTGATGACAGGACCAGAGTGTTGAGTGGACCCTCCAGACCCTCCTGCAGACTGCACCTGCAAAACACAGGTATTTATTCTATTCATTCAATTTAGTACCAAATCAATGAACATGAAAATCCTTAGGCTGTGTTGTCAGATGTCTGAAGTGAATTATTTTAAGAAGTGCACTTTGAAATTCTGAATTAAGGGAAGCTATTTTTGAGAAAAATTAGAATGTCATCAGCTGGGAGTCATGTAATGTTAATTTCATAAACAGGGGATATGACTACTTCATAATAATGATAATTTGTTTTGTTGGTCACAGGAAGCCTGTGACTGCATGTATTTTAGGCTTGTATCAAGGTCCTGCCAAGGTCAAATTATTGACCTTCTCCAGTATGCAACCCCACAAAAGTTGCCAAACTCCTGGGTACCTATTTACTGTTACATCAACAGAGGCATTAGGGACTGGAACTATTCCTTTTTGGTTAGTCAGGGATCATTTCCAGTCCCTTTATTTCGGTCTTCAGAAACCAACAGTTCCAGTCATTTTAGTTTCTGTGGGGAGCCCCTTCGGCTCCCTAGAGCTATCCAGGCTGATATGCATCTCTTTAGAATTTGGCATCAGTTGATGTGGGTGGAGTTCTAGGCTTACCAGGGACCATGAGCCAGAACCTGGCCCCCTCAGAGAGGCCCAAGGAGCAATGGCCTGTAGAAATGCACATGTGATTTGGACCATTCTATATCTGCCATTGACTGGGACAGGCACCCAGAAAGGTAAGCGCCCCAAAACAAACCCCCCTATTCTGGTTAAAAACGCCAAAAATAGACAAACGAGTGGACAGAACTCCTCAATTGAAAACGAGCAAATGAGCATGACATCACATGAGCCACGCCGCATGTCTGCACAGCTCCCCCCCTCCCTGGGAGGGGGAAGGGAGAGCCCCAGACCCCCGTGCTGGCGATCCACACACCAGTTCTTCAGCTGATGTAATACGGCATGGTTGTGTGGCTCCAGCTCCAGACTCATGTGTTGTGCTGTCCTTTGGTTCAGTACTGCTCTTAAGGTAGCATGCAAGCTGGGAGTAATATTCGCAGGTACTCAGGCTGCATGTGCTTAGGGTCACCTTTCCTGAGTTCCCTGTAAGTACCGCCCTTTGGGCTTAGGGTTCTCTTCCACAGGTCACGTTGGGTCTAACTCTGTTGGTCTTTAGCTGCTCAGCGATTGACTGCACTGAGTGTTTGGAGGGGTTTCTTCCCTTGTTAACCTTGGGGTAAGATGTAGTTTTTGCACAGGTAGGGGAGCAGGCCTCTTGTGAGGTTTTTCTTTTTCTTTTTGCCTTGGGGGGTCTGCCTTGGTGTCACTCCCCCTGTTACATTAGGGTTTGACTTTGTTTGGTGGTACCCCCTGCTTCACCCTCATGAGTGGACACATCCCGGGGTTCAGTATTTGCAGTTTGTTTGGTCTTTTTGACTTGAGTCTATCACCATCTGTGTGGTGATCAGGTGGCTTCCTTGATGGTGTTCCACCTGCGGGCTTTGTCTCGGCGGCAGTATGAAGTTTCCTGGCGGCCCTTCCATTTCTTTTTGACTCTTCGTTGTTGTACTTCGCTTTCGGTTCCGATTGTTTTGTCCTTTCTCTCTTGGTTGTTTCAGGGCCATCATCTTATGATGAATACTGACACCTCATATCGTGCAGCATTGGCGGAGCCGCTGCAGCATAATTTCTGTACAGATGTTACTTCTGCGCTGTTTTGCAAGCTGTCTCATGCATTGTTTCACCTCTGGCCTGCTCATGCGCCGCCTGAGCTGTCCTGGTCTTTGGACAGAGTGCTCTCCTATCTCTCTTCTCCTCAGTTTCTTGTGGCCCATTCGGTTCAAGTCCTCTGGGGGTCGAACTGTGGAGCTTCATGCTTTTCTCCGGAGCAGAGGTTTCTGCTCTTTTGGTCGTGGTGATAGGTTTGTTTGTTTGCAGCCATCTCCTCCTTTTCTGGCAAAGAATGAGATTGCTGCTTTCCGGAGGGTCCCTTGGAGTAGTTGATGCTTGGTTGGTCAGGCTGGGGAGTGCATCATGTGTTGTGGTCAGTAGCAGCCCTCTGTCGTTATTTGCGCGCCACAGATTCTGTGTCCGGGGATACGCTTTGGGTTGATCCGGTTTTCCTTCTTTCCTGATCTAGGGTGCGGGTCCCTCAGGTTGTCTGCAGGGTTATTAAGTCTAGCCAACCTTTGGTCTATTCCTGTGCCCATGACTTTCGTAAGTTTGCTGCGCTTGCTACTGTCTTTGGTAACATGTCCTGGGCTGACATTCAAGCACGGGATTTTTGGCAGTTGAACAGGTTCCAGCTGCATGCTACCTTGTTAATGTTCCTGGGCCTAGTCAGGACTGTGTTGCTTTGGGTCAGCAGTTGCAGCCTGTCTCAAATTTGAGTTTAGATGTGAGCACCGACCACCTCCCGGGTAAGTCCCCTTTTATTTTCGTCTTTGGTGAAGTAGCTCCAGGCAAGACAGGCAAGAAAAGGAGAGCTGGCAGCTCCCTGACCCAATCCACAGGAGGCCAATGCCACCAAAAATATGGCCTGTGAAAAACAATCTTGAAACGATGGGGCTACCACAAACCGAGAGGAGAGGAAAGATAAGAGCACCCTGACCAAGGACCAGGGCAGCTCAGGCAGCACATGAGCAGGCTGGAAATGAAACAAACCACGAGAAAGCGTATGGAACGGGGAGGATGTGACGTCCACCCCAAACGCAAGCCAGAGCGGCTCTGCCAGCGCCCCACGATACGAGGCGACAGTAAGAAGCATCAATTAACGGTCTTAAAAAACAAAGAAAGGACAAGACAGCCCGATGCGAAAGAGAAGACAACATACGAAGAGCAAGAAAAAGGCTAAAAGAAACGCCACGAAACTACATACTGTCGCCGAGATGAAGCTCGCAGGGGGGACGACACCCTCAACGAAGCCACTTTATCACCATAGAGATGGGAATACACCCGCGTCGAAAGACCAGATACAAAGAGCCAAGGAGAAGGCCGAACCAGCCACGTACCAGACTGGTCTGACCTGCCGAAAGAGGCGTAGCCACACGAAATGCCCCAGGTTCGGACACCGATCAAGCAGCATCTGAAAACAAAGCTGGGCCAGCCACCAAGGGGCCACAAGGACTACTTACCTCGGGAAGGACTCCAAACAAGCCAGAACCCAAAGCAACAGCTGGACCAGAGGAAGAGGTAAAGGTAACTCCACCTCAAACAGTCCTGCCGAAAGGCATCCATTGCAAAAGCCTCATAGGCGGGAAAGGGCGCTACATAGAATGGGAGACACTGAGACCACACCGACGCGAAGATGTCCACATCCGGGAGTCCGTACGTCCGACAGCCAATGAAACGAATCAGCGACGACCGGCCAATCCATGAACAGAGGAATGAACTGAGACAGGCCAACCGACAGGACGTTGAACACTTCCTGGACATGAACCACACGGAGAGCCAAACCCCGAGAATCTAGCAGACGAGCCACTTGAAGGGACCAATCCCAAAGAGGCAAGGACCGAAGAGAACCCTCGCGATTCCAGCAAGGAACCATCGGAGAACAGTCCGAATGGAGCCGGACAGGAGAGTCCCGAGTGAACCGAACCCTCCAAAGCGCAAACCAGACAGCCACGAACTCCCGAACCGTGCTGTGAGCCCGACGGAAGGATGGACCCCCCACTGTCCCAGGCTGGCCTAGTGAGCACTGGTCACAAAGCCCCAGCTGAGAGACGACCCATCCATGAACACATCGAGTGAAGGCTCCAGGAGGCGCCAAGACACCCCAAAAATGGGGTGCCTTGGCACCCCATTTTTTATTTTGGGCAAAACGCAAATGTTTTTGGGCACGGAATCCCAAAAATCCGAAGAGGAAGCCAGCTCACAGCACTAACACAAGGTCGTCGGAAGACAAACCCAACGATCGTATGAGAGGCGGAAGGGGCGTCCTCGAAGGAACCAAAACAGACACCGAAGCCAAACCCGACCCGACAGGTAGACCAGCACTGCGAAGTACAGACTCCTGCACAACCGCTCAAGCAACCGCCAAGTGACCCAGGACCCCCTCAGAAACATCTGAAGGTGGGACCACAGCTGCAGCAACACATCTGGAGAGACACAAAAAGCAGTCCAAGAGTCTGAACAAACCAGGTCCGAACCCGGGACGGAACCAAATGGAATATCCTCCAGTTCACCAGGAACCCAAACCCGGCGATCTGGAAAGAACCACATCCCTGGCGAGCAGACAAGTGAACCGACTGGGAGCCCACACCAGCCAGTAGGCCAGAAAACCGAATCCCGAACAGACGCAGACAGGTCACCAAGATCCGGTAAAGGTGCGTAAATACACTAAGTGCCAAGTACAAATTAGGGAAGGCAACCAGTCCTGGAACCCTGGAGAGGAACGTGCCAAGAAGTGACCTAAAGGTCCAGGGACACCATCCAGGTACCCAGACCTAACAGAAGCCAGACCAGAGACAACAGTCATCCAAAGAGGGGGCAAAGAATCCAGGGCACAGACTTAACAAGCCCAGAAGAACCGCAGAGCGATTAACCCTCAAACCGCTAGGGGCCCAAATGGAATTAACACCCACAGGTGCAACAAAAACAAATCCAAAAAATTCTTTCGTCTTATAGAAGTGTTCATTTTTGTTCCCTGATCACGGAAAAAAAAAAAATGTAGGTGGCATATTTTAGCCACAATAGGGTAGGGAAGTCTGGCAAAAAAGGGGCGTTGACAGCCTTCACCAGACGAGGTCTACTCTGCCTGAGCTGTCAGATGGCAGTTGCCACAAATATATTATAACCTAATTATTTCAATGTCTCTGATTTTTTCTTAGTTTTTTGCAGTAATATTATTCCATACAGTGACTTGTGGTATATTTATATAATAAAATGTGTGAACCATCGCTGTACTCAAAATTATGGTGTGCATATTAGTGATTCAATTATTATGTTCCTAAAACAATAAACAAATAGTTTTGCTGTTGTTACACTATATACACAGGTTATATATAAGTATCTGCATGTTTTGTTCACCATAACAAACTACTAAGTTGGTCTTGTGAGTCAAAAAGCAGCGAGGAGTGACCGCCACATACCAGCCAGCCACTCGTTACCATTCCCTCCCTCAACAACACCTCACCCTCATTCTTCTCCCACAATACGGCTTTTGCATTTATTCACTATACACAGATGTTATATATACATATTTACATGTTTTGTTCACCATAACTGTACATCTAAGCTTGTATGGTGAGTAGAGGCACAAAGACGTAGCTACTCACACAGTCAGCTGGTGACGGCCGCCCTCAAGGCCAGACGCACTAATATTTGTCCTCCAACAATATTGTTTGTGGTGTTATTACGCTATATACACACATTATATATAAGTATCTACCTGTTTTATTCACCATACCTGTACAAATAAGCTGGTATTGTGCCCAAAGACCATAGTGGCCACCAGTAAACAACATGACAAGTCGTGCAGACGACGCATCTCCCTCACCAAAATGGTGGCTCCCAATCTACTCTTCTTGCTGTTATCTCACACTATACACATGTTATATATAAGTATCTACATTTGTGTTCACCATAGCGAACCACTAAGCTGGTACGGTTAGTGTAGTCAATAAAAGGTGGCCACACACAGTCAGAAGACGACGCCACAACCCGCATTCCAACAGCCTTACTCCCTCCATGGAGCACAGCGCTAAATATCACCACAATCCTACTATTATCAGAATCCTGGTCAGTTTTATCACAGTCAGGGGTCTTCTATAATACTATCATCGCTAAATAATAGCAGTATCATGTATATTATGGCATTTGTAGGTGATGCTGTGGTCAAAAGCTGAACAGCGGTGCTGTGAGCTCGTGCTGCGTGCGCCAGCCTTGGTGGCTTGCTCTTTACTGACGCTCTAACACCCAAGAATGTTGGCCTGGATTTTTTTTCTAGGTGGCATCTGGCAACTATTGGTCGTGGCTGTACTATAGCTGCCCCTATCCCAGGCGGGGCGTTTAAATTATAGCGCTAGACACGAAAGCATATATAAATGATGTGTGCGGTTTCGATTTTGTCACTGATATCATATATATATATATGATATGTGCGGTTTAAGGGTTAAGGCCAGCATCAGCATTGGAACAGGCAGGAACCCCAGAAGGATGGAGCGGATCGACCATGTGTCCCCTGACCGCTCGACCACAGCATTGCCTAAAAATATCAAAATATATATGTAACTGCTATAATTTAGCGATGATAGTATTACAGAAGACCACCATGACTATGAAGAAAATGATCAGTATTCTAATAATAGCAGGATTGTGTGATAATTAGCATTGTATGGTGGGAGGAGTAATCTTGGTAAAGGAGGGAGGTTGTGTCGTCTGCTGACTCCGTGTGGCAACCTGTTATTGTCTTGACCAATCATACCAGCCTAGTGGTTCGCTATGGTGAATACATATGTAAATACTTATAACACGTGTGTATATAGTGTAATAACAGCTAAAGGAGTATGTTCGGAGGAGCCATTTTGGTGAGGGAGGTGGTGTCGTCTGCTGGCTGGTATGTGACTTGTCATGCTGTGTAGGGTGGTCACTGTGCTCTTTGGGCACTATACCAGCTTAGTTATACAGTTATGGTAAACAAAACATATACTTATATATAATGTGTGTATATAGTGTAATAACAGCAAAAACAGTTTGGTGGGAGGAGGAATATTGGTGAGTAAGGTGTTGGTGAAGGAGGAAGAGAGGTGGTGTCTGCTGCCTGGTGTGTGGTGGCCACTCTTGTTGTTTGGACTCGCCATAGCAACTTAGTGGTTCATTACGGTGAACAAAACATGCAGATATTTGTATATAATGTGTGTGTATAGTGTAATAACAGAAAATGTATTTGTTTATTGTTATATGAACATAATTGAATCATAAAGAAAAAATCAGACATTGAAATAATTAGGTAATAATAATTTTGTGGCAACTTCCGCCTGACAGCATGATTGGAACAGACCGCCTCCAACACTTACTCTGTCAACGCCTCAATTTTGCCACTTCCTCAGCCTATTGCGGCCAAAATATGTCACCTACAATATTTTGTATTATTTTTCCCATGATCAGGAAACACATTTTAAAAATCTTATAAGTGGTGTTGCAGGCTATAACCCCAAGTGCCTCCCAAGGGTTAAGAACCCTTTTAAGAAACTGACATTATTGTCAGTTTCTTAAAAGACATTATTGGTTACAAATAGGTAATTATGCACATGAAGAGCATCATCTAAGTATAATTACCTGCACCTGAAGAGCCCCCGGAACAGTGAGTGTGTCTTGCTTTTGAGGCAGTGCCTTTTGTGGTGTGGTGGGGGTGGTTGAAGGTGATGGATGAGATGAAGAATCATCAAACTCAGAACCGTGAGGGCTGGAAGGATTGGATGATGGACGACCAGATCCCCCTGAAAGTTTGAAAATATTGCTGTCAGCTTCCAATATAATCATTGTGGATAAAGTGGCTCCTTTCATCTGATATTTGTTATAATTGAAAGAATGCGATTGCATGCTCTAAACTGATATGATTGTATATTGAAAAAAAATGACAATGAAGGTACTGTATTTAACTTCACTAATATTCTGTTCAGCACCACATTAATTTGAGCTGAAAAACACATTAACAAAAAAATAAATTAACAAAAAAGCCAGTGTTGAATGTAATGAAATGCCATTTTCTGGGTGAGTCCCGGAGGCTCCCCGGAGCTATCCAGGCTGAATGGATATGTATATCTTTCTGGCATCAGTCAATGCATGGAGTTCTTGCCTACCGGGAACCACAAGCCAGAACCTGGTCCCCTCTAGAGGGGCACGAGGAGCAATGGCCTATAGAGATCCCCCCTGTGGTTGGGAGCATTCTATGTCTGCCATCGACCCGGACAAGCACCCAGAAAGGTAGGTGCCTCAAAACAAAACCCTTATTCTGGTAAAACTATTGTGAACGAAGGCCAAACAAGTGGACAGAACTCCCCAAACAAAAATTAGCAAACTAGCATGATGTCATCATGTCACAGCGCCGCTGTCTGCGCAACCCACCCCCCCTCCCTAGGACCCTAGGATGGGGAAGGGGGAGCCCCCAGACCCACCTGCCAGCAACCCAACCTTCAGTTCTTAAGCTGGATGTCAAAACGCAAGAAAAACTCCGCCGACCGAAGGGAGGGAGGGATGCCATGGAGCCTCCGGGACTTGCCCAGAAAATGGCGTTTCATTACATTCAACACTGGTTTTCTGGGGGAAGCCCAGTCAGCTCCCCAGAGCTACCTCACCATAGATAAGGAAAACAGGGAAGGCTCCGGGAGGCAAACACCATGTCCCCTAATGTAAAACATGACCACAGACTAAAAGAAAGGACCTTGCCAATGACCCGGGAGACCCGAGCTCCAGAACAGGAAGGAGGGAAGTAAAGAAATCCGGGCAAACCAAAACGTGTCCACAGCCCCAGAGGCCAAGACAGAGAACAGCGAAGAGCCACACACACTGCCGCTGAGACGAAGCACGCAGGCAGGAGACCAACAACAAAGCCACCAGCGCCCCCACAAGCGATGAGAACACGAGACAAAAACTCCAGACGTGAAGACTCGAGGGGAAGAACGAACTAGCCCCATACAGGGCTGGACCGATCCGCAAAAAGAGTTGGAGCCACAGGAAGCCCCCTCAGGATTGGAGCCAAGGAAAGCAGAGCCCCAAACAAGGCTGGCAAAAATCAGAGGGAACGGCCGCCAGGAAACCAGAAACCTAATCCTGGCTAGCCAAAAAGGAACCAACCCGGACGAGCAGAAACCCCCCGTCCGGGAGGAATCCCCCCCCAGGACCCTGGAAGGACCAACAAGGCTAGAAACCGAAGAGCCAGGGTGTAGGCAGAGGCCAACAAGAAAACCGAGCACCACAAACTAAAACACGAGACGCGAAAAAAAGAGAAAAGCGAAAAGCAGTGACCCTGCAACCCTAAGCAGCAGCGTAACCAGCTCCAGCAGGGAAGGAGGAGGCACACATCACAGAGGTATACAGGAGGAGAACTACTCAGGACGTGTACCGCAAGAAAACAAAAACGCACGTTCCGGAAAAGAACAAAAGAAAATTGTCCGGCTTGAATTCCGAAGCCAGCCGGAATCCAAGCTACCCCTGTCCCAAGAAAAAGAACCAGGAGGGCAGGAGCAGTTGACCGGAAGTCCACAACCTTTCGCAGACACTGTAACAAGGGAGAACAAGGAAAGAGTGATCTCGGTACCAAAACTGAACACTGGGGTAGTCCAAAATCCGGGAACTTAACATGGACAGAGGCCCACCCTGGTACTTAACAACAGTAAAGCAAATAAGCACCAAGATACACAGCCAACTGTAGCACAGAGGGGTAGAAAAACAAATAGGCAAGGAAAAGACCGGAATACGGACCAAGTAGCAGCCGGCAACTCAATGTACACGACCAACCACAACGTGTGGTGTGGGAGTTCGCACATACACAGAAGGACACCATGGAAATCAGGGTGCACCCAGGCACCGAAGATAGGCCAGGAAGGAGTGTCCAGAGACCAGAGACCAAGTCAAGGAAAGAGGACACAAACACGGACCGAGGGAACGAAGGAGTGTTCAAAGATCGAGAAAAGACTCGGGTACCGAAAAACGAAACAAAAAGCCCCAAAATGCGGGGCAGTGCCCCACAGTACAACAAGAACAAGAAACACAGACAAAGTAGTCACTGTAAGACACACGCAAAGTGTCCAAGCAAAACACACAATACCTAACACCCTTGTTAGGAGCCAATGATGCTACCCCTGTCAAGTGGGGAAGTGACAGGGTAGACAAGGATGGACCAGGGAACACGGGTGGTACACGCACAAGGGGACACAGGAGGAAGCCGAGAACCCAAATGAGCCACAGACACACAGAAAGAACTGTTTCAGAGTCAGTAGTCAGTAAGTGGAATGCACCAGGAAGGGATGTGGTGGAGGCAGACTCCATACACAGTCGCAAATGTAGAGAAGTTAAAACACAGTAGGCTCAGGAACCTGTACACCTGATGATTGACAGTTGAGAGGCAGGACCAAAGAGCCAGAGCTCAACCCCTGCAAGCACAACTAGGTGAGTACAACAAGACTAGTACCACACCAGCACCCGGCCGACAAATTTGCCAGACAGTACAATCTCACCTGCAAAACAGACACCACCGTGTTATGACACAGCTGAGCCGTATAATGTAACATGAGCATCCCTAGTGGAGAACGTCCAGAGGTGTGTGCCCAGTAGGAGAAGATGAGGTGCATGCAGGACAGAGGCGGATGAGGCACCACTCAGCGCCGCCCCACACTGGCTTCAGAACACCAAGTATCCAGGGGTCATGACCAGAAAGAAGAGGAGTGAAAATGGTGTAGAATCCGCAAGCAAGAATGTGCAACTCTCACACACGTGTACACTGCCCAGAAACAAACTGATCACCCCGGCCCCAGCGCCCGAGGTAAGAACCGCACCACCCATCTTCCGGGCAGCGTGGCTTGTACACCAGTCATATGTAAACATATCGTACATACACCATCAAGGTGTACGTACATACGTACAAAGCAAGGAAACGAATACAAGGAATATTGAAATAGGAAAGGGAGATGATGTGAATACAAAATAAGGACTGGAGAGAAACCTCACCAGAAGTCAACAGATGTCCCAAGAACATCGGAAGTACCAAAGAGGTTCACAAACCAAAGAAAACCGTGACAAACTAGCACAAGCACACGGAAGCACATATGGGCCTAAAGACCCCCAGACCAAGGGACGTGCAAGGCTCACAAAATGAATAGAATATCAATGCGACATAAGCGCGAAAAAAGTGAGGAAAGGGGGGAAAAGCACCCCCAGGAAGGACGGAACTGAACCCAGGGAGGGGTAGACCCGAAACCAACACGAATCCACAGGGGGAAGGGAAACCCAACTCTGAGGAACTGCAAAACCCTAAGCGGGGCAAAACGGGGCCTAGGCCCCCCAGGTAACCCCTCCCAAACCCCGGGAACCCCCTACGGCAGGACCCGAGGCCGAGTCGTTCTCCTCAAAGCCCCAGCCCCACAAGTAAAAGCCGGGGCAGCCGTACAAAACACTAAGGAAGAGAGCCCACTGGTCAGACCCATACAGCACGGCTGGAGGAACAGGCTCGATTGCCTCCGCCACCACCCCAGAAGAGGAAAACCCCCAGAGACTGTCCGAGTCTCAACCCATCCAGACCCCGCCCCAACCCCGAAACCTGCCAGACCGAAACGTCCAGAGCCAGAAGCAAGGAGAAGGAAGTATGCACAACAGAAGGGGAAGGACGAGGAGGAGTGGACGGAACCGGAACCGAAGCGACTCCACCCCAATGTCGAGACCCCCATAAACAAAAATGGGGCAGTCACGGGGCATCCGGGGCCGCAACCAACCTAGAGCGTTGCAGCAACCTAAATCTAGCATGCAATGCCGCAGCTGCCTGCACCTGCACATCACTATCAGTGGCTTGGGTGAACGGGAACACGTACAGACAACACACATCGCACGACTCAGGGTCAAAACAATCATCAACCCAACAGGCAGCATGGCAGAGGCAAAAAAGGCGAGTGTCACCCTGAGACAAGAGGACAGAACCTTCAAACTCGTAAGACGCGAGAGGGGACTCAAGGGTCACATCCATCGGACCACGTAGCCCCAGTTGGGTTTTCCAGGGCCCTTAGCCATGGTTACACACGCTAAGGGAAGCCCAGGCAGGGTACTGCAAACCGGCACCCAAGTCTACCAAACAAACTGCTTAAGCTGAACCCTCGGGATATGTCCACTCACAGGGGCCTAGCGGGGACGATCACCAAACACACAAATATTGATACAGTGGCACCTCGTTTAACGAGTGGCTCTATCTACGAGCATTTCGAGTAACGAGCGAGCCACTCGCAGCAAATATGTCTCTATTGGCGAGCTTCACCTCTATTAACGAGCAAAACCACATGGTGCTTCCTAGCATCTCGCGGGTTCTCGCAAATTCTCTGATGCCTCTGACACCAGTGTTGTTGTTGTAACGCGCACGACAAGCATCCCTTTGCATTTATTTGTGCTTTTCTTTGTTTTTGTGGTTTTGTGACTACAATTTGTCACGCACAATGTCACCAAAGAAGCTGCTTGCTAAAGATAGTGTTGTCAAGAGGAAGAAAGACACAATTACTGTAGATTTGAAGAAGGAAATTATAGCAAAGCATGAGCGTGGTGTCCGTGTAACTGATCTCACAAGAGAGTATGGCAGGTCCTCATCAACAATTTGCACCATTAGTAGGGGATGAGGAGGTAAGGGAGGATGCTGCCTCTTCCAGTGAGATCAGGGAAGTGTTGGGAATGTTTGAAAAGGTGACCGCATTCTTGGAAAAGCATCACCCTGATAAAGCAGGGACAACCCGGTGTGTGAACATGTTTAATGACAATTTGCTGTCTCGTTTTAAGGACATCCTAAAACAAAGACAAAAGTAATTGTCAATAGATACGTTCTTTGCAAAAGTAGAGAAAAGAAGAGCTAGTGATAGTGAACCACAACCCGGTCCCAGTGGGGTGAAATTCCCAAGAAGAGAGAGCCCGCCTGAGTCAGAGGTGGATTCTCCATCCACACCATAACCCCGCTCCTCCTTCCTACCTCCCCCATCGTCTCCCTCATGCCAGCAACGACTCTTCATAAGGTAAACATGAAAACAGTACAACAAAACATTTATAATTACATGTGCAGTATTTACATTATTACATTTACATTTATGTATTTACATTATAAAATGTCATACAAGTATGGATGTTTTTAGGAGTGGAACGGGTTAAATTTATTTCCTTTATTTTAAATGGGAAATTTCTTAACATTTTGGCTCGGTAACGACGCAGCATTGCAATGTTCTTTTACTCGGGGATAGTCCGGTAACAACGCAGCATTGCGTCGTTTCCAGCGGCAAAATGGCGGCGGCTTTGGGAGGGTTGCGCCGTGGTTTGGGATATTATATGCATATACACCTGTAGGGAATTTCATTGCGAATACATTGATACCAAAATGAAAGACCTAAGACCAGAATTGAGGTAGCAAAGTTGAAAAAGAGTATACCCATTTTATTGCTCTCTATTAGCGCTCACTGCGGTAACGCACCATCACTTTCTTTGTTTTCTGTGGGTGGGACGCCGGGCTTTTGGACTTTATATTTGCATATACTCCTGTAGGGAATTCTATTGCAAACACAATGACACAAAAATGAAGGATCTATTACGAGAATTGAGATGTCCAAAGTGAAGAGAGTGTACACATTTTATTGCTCTCGTGCGCTCCCGGGTAACACACATACACTTTCTCGCCTGGCTTTTGGGCTTTATATGCATTTAGTCCTGTAGAGAATTCTATTGCAAACACATTGATACCAAACTGAAAAACCTAGGACAAGAATTGAGATGACAAAGTTGAAGAGAGTATACACATTTCGGTATGACCGCATGCTCTATTGTAATGAGGGGCACCTTGGGGTGGTGCAGCGCTCTCTTTCTGGTAACTTTCATCTTGTCGGCGTGTGGAGCGCGCCAATGTTTTTGACATTATATGCATATACGCCTGTTGGGAATTCTATTGTGAACACATTGATGCCAAAATGAAATACCTAGGACGAGAATTGGGGTAACCAAAGTGAAAAGAGTGTACACATTTTATCGGTCTTGCGCGCTCCCGGGTAAAACGCTCTCACTTTCTCTGCTTATTGCGGATGGTATGCTGGGAATATGGACTCAATATGCCTTTAGTTTTGTAGAGAATTCTATTGCGAACACAATGATACCAAAATGAAAGACCTAGGACGAGAATTGAGGTGACCAAAGTGAAGGGAGTGTAAACATTTTATCGCTCTTGAGCCACGCTCACGGATAACATGCTCTCACTTTCTCTGTTTCTTGCAGATGGTACGCCAAGCATTTGGACTTTATATGCCTTTCATCCTATAGAGAATTCTATTGCAACACATTGATACCAAAATGAAAGACCTAGGACGAGAATTGAGGTGACCAAAGTAAAAGGAGTGTACACATTTTATCGGTCTTGCGCGCTCCCAGGTAACACGCTCTCACTTTCTCTGTTTGTTGCCGATGGTATGCTGGGCATTTGTACTTAATAGGCCTCTAGTCCTGTAGAGAATTCTATTGCAAACACAATGATACCAAATTGAAAAACCTAAGACGAGAATTGAGGTAACAAAGTTGAAAAGATTATACACTATTCAGAATTACTGCGCTCTTCCGCGGAATGCCCAAACCCACCCGGAGTAGTGCGGCGCAAGTGTGCCCAGAGCATCAAAGTGTTAAGATGAGTTTTCCACATAACAAGCTCGGTGCCAGAACGGATTAAACTCGTTAATCGAGGTGCCACTGTATATAAATATATATACTCCAAAAACAGTGATGGGGGACCACAAAGACAGACCCCCACCAGGCAGAAAACAAAAACAAAATAAAAACCCGCAAGAGGTACCCAGGCGGAGCAGAGCCGGCCGCTGTTATAGGTGAAAACTAGCTGTTCAGTACCCCCGTGCCCCTACCAGTGACGAAAACTACCCCTACCCAGAGACAAACAAGGGTAAGGAAACCCCAGCTGACCCCAAGGACAGCCAAGTATCGAGCAATAAATGGCACAGCGGAGGTAGATCCCGAGGTGAATTGTGGAAGGAGGCCCCAAGCCCCCAAGGGCAGTACTTACAGGGCACCTAGGGAAGGGAACCCAAGGCACATGCAGCCAGAGTACCATGGAATACGTCTCCCGGCTCACGTACCACCTGTAGAGACAGCCCACACTACAAGGCACAGAGATGAAACAAAAACCAGAGCCAGAGGCACAACCACATCAGACTTCAATCAGCCTAAGAACTGAAGGTTGGGTATCAGGCAGGTGGGTCTAGGGCTCCCCTTCCCCCTCCTGGGAATAGGAGGTTGTGCAGACCTTCGGCCTTCGGTCAAAATAGTTTTACCAGAACAGGGGTTTGTTTTGGGGCGCCTACCTTTCTGGGTGCCGGTCCCGGTCAATGGCATAGATTTTAGATTTAGATTTAGATTTTTTATTCAGGTAAAGGTACATACATTGAGTTACATACATAATATTGGATTTAAAGATAGAGATAGTGCATACAATACCTAAAGCCACTAGTACTCATAGCGTTTCGCGCAAGGTGAGAGGGGAAAAAACCAGTGTTGAATGTGATGAAACGCCATTTTCTGGGTGAGCCCCAGAGGCTCCCTGGAGCTTATTGGGCTAATGTATGTTATATTAGACCAGGACATTAGCTACAGAGTTCAGACCTACCAGGGACCAGCGCCAGAACCTGGCCCCTTCAGACAGGTTTCAGGGAGCAATGGCCCTGGAAAACACCCTTGTGGTTGGGGTTTTCCTTATCTGCCATCGACCGAGGTCAGGCACCCAGAAAGGTAGGCATGACAAAACAAACCCCACATGGTAAAAAACTAAAACAAAAAACCGAACAGAGAGGTAGAAACTCGCTACAATCCCATGGAAACAAGCAAACATCACACTTTACTACCGGGCCGATCGTCCATGCAGCCCTCCCCGCCCCGAGAGGGGGAGGGGGGGAGCCCCGGAATACCGCGCCGGCTGCCAAGCTTCAGTTCGGAAGCTAAGCTTCAACCAACGCGAAAAAAGCACATCGAAGTACAGACTCCCGCACAACCGCTCGAGCAACCCGGGACCCCCTCATGCACAGCCGAAGGCGGGACCACAGCCGCAGTTACACTTCTGGAGGGAAAGACAACGAGTGGCCCAATAGCCCTAATCTCAAGGCCCAGGTCCGAACCCGGGACGGAAACAGATGGAATGGCCTCCAGATCACCAGGAAACCAAACCCGGCGATCTGGAAAGAACCACACCCCTGGCGAGCAGACAAGCAGACCGACTGGGAGCCCACACCAGCCAGTCGTCGAGGTAGGCCAGACACATAATCTCAAGCAGTCTCAGACAGGGCACCAAGATCCGGTAAAGATGCAAAAATTACACCAAGTGCCAATAAATGACCTGGAGGTCAAGGGCCACCATCCAGGAACCCGGCCCCAACAGAAGCCGGATAGGAGACAACAATCCTCCGAGGAGGGCATAGAAACCAGGGTGCAGACTGAAGAAGTCCAGAAGAACCGCAGATTCGAAGGCCCATGTCTGCAAAGAGCAGACGGGAACCCCAGAAGGATGGGGCGGATCGACCACGCCCAACGCACCCACCAAGATGACATGACGAAGTGCAGGGGAAGAAGCCCACCCCGCCAGCTCTGAACCCCCCAAAGGGGGAGAAGCCATCCACCGCCGCCACCAGAGGCCGGAAGACAACCAAAAGCGCCTACCAACAGCAGGACCATACGAGAGTCAACAGAGCAAGCTGCTTTCCCAGCGCCCCGTCAACAGAGAAGAGAACAGAGCCCCTTACGAAAAAAAAAAAAAGTACACATACACATATATACACATCATGTATATACATATACACATACACACAAGGTATGTGACACACACATGTGCGTATGCACATACACATGTGCACACACACGCACAGTGTACACATATACATGCGTACACATACACGTGAAAAGAAAATTACAAGCCGCCGACCAGTGTGCAGAGCACACGCCGGCCAAGCAAAGAAGGCACAAAACTGCATCAAAAGGCTCACCTCGACAAAACCTCAAAGTCCCAGCATAACCCAAAAAGATCAGCCTGCAAGCCAGGAAGACCCCGGAACTCCAGAAGGCAGAAACCGGGTCACACACGAGGAAACAAAGCCCCCAGAACCCACAAAGGGGCCCAAGAGGAAGAAACTTCTGGAATGAAACCAAAGAACCCAAAGGAACCCGGAATCGAACCAGAGGGAGGCCAAACCACCACATTTTGCCAGCGGAGAAACACCACAGAAAGGCAAAGCACAGCTCCCAGACAGAACCCCCTGGGAAAACGGTCATAACAGACCAAAAACCGAGGGACAAGGTGTGGGAGCAAGCATAACAGCCAGGGACACTGAGCCCAAACCCAAAGGCCCAGACCCAAAACAGACAAAATGGAAAACCCCGTATAAAATCAACACTCAAACGTTCCCAGAGGAACAGGAAACGGGCAGAAAACACCAGAAAAGCAAAGAAAGGACAACAGGAGAATAAAACCCCTGAAAAAAGGTGAAAACTCACTCAAGAAGCTCGCTTGCACACCCAGTCTCATGTAAACAAACTGCAACGCCACCCTGGTAGCCACGCCGGGAAACCGGCAGATGAAAATGGCTGCCAGAACAGGGGCTGTGACTGTGGCTGTGAAACATGCCAGCAAAAGTGGGAAGCAAGCAGACTGGATGGGAGAAAAACGCTGCCCAAAAGCAGAAAACCCAGGCAGGGGCAAACCGCCCCAGAACTACTACCAGGCATTCCCCACAGCCAGGTGCCCCGGGAACCAGCAACAGAGGCTCTGGGGCAGAGCCGTCCTCCAAGCCCTCCGCTCTTAAAGAAAAGCAAGAGTCCATGGGAAAGGCAGCAAGAAAGGGCCGCTGGTAAGACCCAGAAGCCTTGGCAGGAGGAACCGGCTCGAAAACCTCCGTCCCCCAACCCAAACAGGGCAGCCCCCGAAAACCGCCCGACTCTCGGCCCCAACGAAACCCCGCCCCGACCCCGAAACCCGCAGAGGGTCCAGAGCCGGGAAGAGAGGGAAAGGGGCGAACAGCACCTAACCAAAATGGGGCGGCCTTGGGGCATCCGAGTGGGAAACCAACCTAGCATGTTGCAGCAACCTAACCTAGCTTGCAACATGGATGCCGCCTGTACTCTGAACAGTAATAACATCAGGAGAGTACTGGAAAACAAGCAGAGAATCTCTCGCAAGACTCCGGGTCAAGGTGTCAGTGACCCAACAGGCAGCATGACGGAGGTAAAAGTGGTGACTGTCACCCGGAGACAAAGGCACAGCAACCAACGATCCCGTACAAGACGGGTTGGAACCCGGAAGACACATTCAATGGTCCACCAAGCCCAGACAGGGGTTTCCAGGGCCCGTAGGCTGACTGCTACAGGAAGCCCGGGAAAGGTGTTGCTAAACCGATAGGAGATAGCACTGAAAACCCCTGAGACGTGTACAATCACGGGGGCTTAGCAGAGGGCCACCAAACACTACCAGTGGAACTATAGCCACACTGGGCAGACCCCCACCAGGCAAATGAAAATAAAAACAAAAGAAAAACCCCACAAAAGTACACTGTCTACAGAGGCAACAGGAACCGCCGCTTAGGTGGCAGGTTGCGCAACACCTTGACGCCCTAACCAGCACAATATCAGTCCCTACACAGGGGCCAAACAAGGGCCCCAAGCCCCAGCTGGCCCTAAGGGCGAGGCAAATGCCGAGCAGCAAGAGCCTCTACGGGAATGGTTCCCGAACGCCTTAGGGAAGATAACCCTGTCACGCAGGGGCAGTACTCACAGGGCGCTTAGGGAAGAAACCCCCTAAGCGCATGTAGCCCCGGCACT
The DNA here is from genome assembly GCF_040958095.1 of Procambarus clarkii. Taxonomy (NCBI): domain Eukaryota; kingdom Metazoa; phylum Arthropoda; class Malacostraca; order Decapoda; family Cambaridae; genus Procambarus; species Procambarus clarkii. The sequence goes on along the minus strand of NC_091223.1, from coordinate 11,446,710 downwards.
GATAAGGTACTCCTGGCCACTGCACAACACAACACATGGCAGTGAACGCCACACAAAGCAAACACCGCCTAGGAAACTGAAGCCAGAGAAGCGTCTATCCCGGTTGACATTAGCTTACGAACTGATGCTAGGCAGCCGGTGCGATAGGTCCAGGGCTCCCCCCTCCCCCTCTCGGGGCGGGGAGGGCTGCGCGGACGATCGGCACAGCAGTAAAGTGTGATGTTTGCTTGTTTCCTGGGGATTGTTGGGAGTTCCTACCTCTCTGTTCATTTTTTTGTTTTAGTTATTTACCATGTAGGGTTTGTTTTGTTATGCCTACCTTTCTGGGTGCAAACCCCGGTCGATGGCAGATAAGGAAAACCCCAACCACAAGGGTGTTTTCCAGGGCCATTGCTCCCTGAATCCTCTCTGAACGGGCCAGTTTCTGGCACTGGGCCCTGGTAGGTCTGAACTCCTTAGCTAATGTCCCAGTCTAATATAACATACATTAGCCTGATAAGCTCCAGGGAGCCGTAGGGGCTCCCCACAGAAAAGCTTCAAAAACCGTTGGCATTCTTTCTAAGATCAGATATTATGTACCTCGCCCTGCCCTGGTGACACTATTACTCTCTCATCTATCCTTATCTCAACTATGGTATTTGTGCTTGGGGTTCAACTACCCAAAATCATTTACGTCCTCTAATTACTCAACACAAAGCTGCTGTTAGGACAATATCCAACTCTGGCCCCAGACATCACTCGGTACCCCTGCTCAAATCTCTGAATATGTTAGATATTAAGTCACTGCACATTCTCTCATGTGTATTATACATATATAAAATGCTGAACTGTAATGCCAATTCTAACCTCAAAAGCTTCATTGAAGGTTTCAACAGAACCCATGAGCACCACATCAGAAACAAATACCTATTTGATATTCCAAGAGTACGACTTAATCAAACTAGAAATGCTCTACAAATCAAGGGGCCCAGAATGTGGAATGACCTTCCCAATCATGTTAAAGACTGTACCTCTCTCAACCAGTTTAAGATAAAAACTAAGCACTACCTAATTAACTCCCTGTAACCTACCTTAGCCCTATAATGTCAACCCATGTCTGCTATTTTTTAAACAATGCTGTTTGTCGACCAAATTGTATTTTTTGCTGTTTTTCTGCCATGTTCCCCCTTTTTTATTTTTTTTATTTTCTCAACACATTTTATACTTCAATCTCAATTAATATTATGTTTTAGTCTTTAGTGTTTTTCCTGCCCGAAACGCTTTGCGTAATAGTGGCTTTAGGCATTGTATGTACTAGCTCTATCTATAGACTCATCAATATTTGTATCACACCTTGTATGTATGTACTTTACCTGAATAAACATTTGAATTTGAATTTGACTGTCTTGAAAAAGCCAAGAAAAGAAGGACAAAACAACCTGAACAGAAACAGAAGACATTCTACAAAGAGAGAGAAAATGGTGAAAGGAACGCTAAGAGACATCATACTGTCGCCGAGACGAAGACCGCAGTTGGCCCACCATCAATGGAACCATCTGATCACCATACAGGTGGTGATAAACCTGCATCAAAAAGACGAGACACGAAGAGCAGAGGAGTAGACCAAACCAGCCATGTACCGGACCAGCCCGATCTGCTGAAATGAGGCAGAGATGTGGAAAATGCCCTGGGTTTAGACACCGAGCAAGCAGCACCTGAAATCATGGCTGAGCCAGCCACTCAGTGGCCACTAGGACGACACTCGCGCAGTAAGACTCCAACGGAACCTGAACCTGGCTGGACTGGGAGAAAGAAGTGTAAGTAACTCCACCTCGACCAGTCCTGCCAAAAAGCATTTATGTGACAGCTCCGCAGTCGGGGAAAAGCGCCACATATATAGGGAGAAACTGCAACCACGGCGACGCAAAGAGGTCCATCTCCAGAAGCCCATACGTCCGGCAGAGCCAACGGAAGGAGTCGGAATCAACCATTCATTCCGTGACAGAGGAATGAACTGAGGCAGGCTGTCCGCCAGGACGTTGGACACTCCCAGATATGAACTGCACAGAGAGCCACTCTGACAAACCAGCAGATTAGCCACTCGAAGCGACCAGCCCCAAAGAGGCAAGGACCAAAGAGAACCCGAGTTGTTCAGGCAATGAACCACTGGGGAACAGTCCGAATGGAGCCAGAGCATCGAACCCGAGTGACCCAAATTCTCCGAAGCGACAGTCAAATGGCCGCGAACTCCCGCACAGTGCTGTGAAACTCGACGGAAGGATGAACCCCACCACCCCTGGCCACCTTGGTGAGCACTGGAACACAAGACCCTCTACAAAAGGCACAAAGGCACAGAAAGTATAAATTGGGGCACAAGTGCCCTAACGAGACTCCCCACCCCTCAAGCCCTGGGAACCACAGATGAGGGCCCCAGAGCAGAGCCATTATACACGTCTACCGCCCGGGATAGAAAGGCAAAGTCCAAGGAAGAGACTTCAAAAGAAGGGGCCCGCTGGAAAGACCCAGAAGCTTCAGCGTGAGCAAGAGGCACAACTGGCTCCGTGCCCGAGTTGTAAGGAGCAAAGCTCGCATCAGTTCAAGCCACATCCTGAGCTAACTCTTGCCTCAACTCTGAAATCCTCAGACGTTTCAGAGCCGGAAAAGGGGAATAGAAGAGTGAACCTTGCCCACTAGGAAAGGAAGTGAGGGAACTATCAGGAGAAAGTAACAAGCCATTACAACTATATAGATCTTGGAACGGATCAGGATAAGGATTTGGGATGGGATGGTCGGAGAAGGAATGATGCCCAACCACTTGGATGGTCGGGGATTGAACGCCGACCTGCAAGAAGCGAGACCATTGCTCTATCATCCAGCCCAAGTGCTTTGGTAAAGAAGAAGAGGTGCAGAAGGAACCAATGTTGAATAAGTAAACACCACCAAATTTGGGTCCCTAAACACCAAGCAGGGCAAATCCAGGGCATCCAACCAGGGACACAACCTAGACCGTTGCAACACAAAAAACTTCCAATACAAAGAGGATGCCATATGATACCTCTGAACTTTCAGAGTGGGTAAAAAGAAAATGGGAAACAAGTCCCACACGACTCTGAGTCAAAGGTGTCACCGACCCCACAAGCAGCATTTTGGAGGCAGAACGTACAAACATCACAAGGTGGCACAAACAACAAACAACCCTCAAATTCACACAAGGCAAGAGTGGACTCAGAAGTGATACTCATAGTACAATCGAGCCCTTGGGGGTTTTCCAGGGCCTGGAGGGTGAGTTTCCTGCAGGAAGCCCGGGCACTGGGAACACTTAGCTAAAGACAGGATACTGTAGCCAGAGTAATCTGAGAAGGCAACAAGCATCATATATCAGTATAAGAACTGGTAGTAGAGCAATGGGTAACCTGACCTGCCTTCCTCCTCCCACCAAACAAGTGGGGGACTGGTAACATACACTGTACTAGAATTCTGGAAAAGATTTAGAGAATTATTGATTTTTTTTTAGATATTTGGGGACTGCAATTTTTGCAACAGTACAAAGTAACTAAGTTTATAATTGCAAGGGAGATTAACCAGATGAACACTTCTTATATGATATTTAAACATTAAGACTAACTCACCAAAATTCTTGATCATTGCAAGAAGTGAGTCAGCAGATGATATCTTAACCATTTTCGTGCGACTTTGTGGAGAAGAAGTTTTGGAGGAAGGAGACGATGAACTCTTCACAGTTAAAAGACGTTTGGGAGGGTCAGGTGTCATCTCAGATGACGAGACATCTGGCGTTTCCATTACTTCCTCACTTCCAGACCCACTATATCTATAAGGGCAAAAATAGCAACTTCAAGACTTAATAGCACCAAAGTTTATCTTACCTAAATGAAAAACAAACTTAAGACTTAGTCAAACTCAAATCAAATCAAATGTTTATTGAGGTAAATGTACATATATATATATATATATATATATATATATATATATATATATATATATATATATACAAGATGAGTTACAAACAATGTTGGATTTCTAGATAGAGCTAGTACATACAATGCCTGACGCCACTAATATGCACAGCATTTCGAGCAAGGTGTGGGAAAATACACTTGGACTAAAACTTAATACTAATTGAGATCAAAGCATAAATTAAGTTGAAAAATGGGGAAAAAACATTGCAGAAATCAGTAGTTAAACAAATTGGTCAACAAGTTGGTTGTACGAGTTGTTATACAAGCCGGTCTGCCCGAAACGCTATGCGTGCTAGTAGCTTTACAAGAATATAAAACTTCAATTCTCTGCACTCTAATAAACCCAATGTACCTTCCTGTATATAAATAAATAAATATATTTAGGGGGTAATTACATGGACTTTATTAGGTAGTACTTAGCTTTTCTCTTAAACCTTAAATGGCGCATGGCTATATACCATTTGACACCCACAGGCACATACAAAAAAAAAAAAAAAAAAAAAATCTTTTTTCTTCCTAACCTGTTAATTTGTGTTCACTGATCATGGAAAAAATAATACAAAAATCGTAAGTGGCATATATTTCCCGCTATAGGGCGGAGAAGTCTGGCAAAAAACAGGCGCTGACTCAGCATGCGTCCCAGGCGGTCTGTTGCTCACCAGCTGTCAGGCCGGAGTTGCCACAGAGATAATTACCTAATTATTTCAATGTCTCTGATTTTTCGCATTTTTTTTTTGCTGTAATATTATTCAATAGTGTGTAGTGATATATTTATATAATAAAATGAGTGAATCATCGCTGTACTCAAAAATATGGTGTGCATATTGTTGATTCAATTATGTTCATCAAACAGTGAACAAATACTTTGTCGGTTATTACACTATATACACAGGTTATATATAAGTTTCTGCATGTTTTGTTCACCATAACGAACCACTAAGTTGCTATTATGAGTCAAAAAGTAACGAGGAGTGACTGCCGTGTATCAGCCAGCCACTCACTCCCTCCCTCAACACCACACTCGCCCACATTCTCCTCCCACAATTCTGTTTTTGCTTTTATTCACTATATACAGATGTTATATATAAGTATCTACATTCGTGTTCACCATAATGAGCCACTAAGTTGGCATGCTGAGTGGCAATGCCAACTACTGCTACTTCCTCCCTCCCTCAAGTCACCTGACTCACCCACATTCTCCTCCCACAATACTGTTTTTGCTTTTATTCACTATATACAGATGCTATATATAAGTATCTACATTCGTGTTCACCATAACGAACCACTAAGTTGGTATGCTGAGTGGCAGCCAATGGCAGCCCGCCACTGGCTGCCACTCCCCTCCCTCACCTCACCTCACCTGACTTGCCACCATTCTCCTCCCACCATACTGTTTTTGCTTTTATATACAAACGTTATATATAAGTATCTATATGTTTTGTTCACCATAACTGTACATCTAAGCTTGTATGGTGAGTAAAGGCACAAAGACGTAGCTACTCACACAGTCAGCTGATGGCTGCCGCCCTCAAGGCCAGACGCACTAATATTTCTCCTCCAACAATACTGTTTGTGGTGTTATTACGCTATATACACACATTATATATAAATATCTATATGTTTTATTCACCATACTTGTACAAGTAAACTGGTATGGTGCCCAAAGACCATTGTAGTCACCAGTAAACAACATGATAAATCGTGCAGACGACGCCACCACCCTCACCAAAATGGAGGCTCCCAACCTACTCCTCTTGCTGTTTATACCCTCTATATACAAGTTATATGTAAGTATTTACATTTGTGTTCACCATAGTGAACCACTAAGCTGTTACGGTGAGTGCAGTCAATAAAAGGTGGCCACACACAGTCAGAAGACAACGCCACCACCATCCCTCCCACAGCATTACTCCTCCCTCCATGGAGTACAGTGCTAAATATCACCACAATCCTGCTATTATCAGAACCCTGGTTAGTTTTATCACAGTCAGGGGTCTTCTGTAATAATATCATCGCTACATAATAGCATGAACAAGTATATTATGGTATTTTTAGGCGATGCTATGGTCACAAGCTGAACAGCAGTGCTGTGAGCTCATGCTGCATGCGTCAGGCTTGGTAGCTCACTCAATACTGAAGCCCCTAACACCCGGGAATTTGGCCCACGATTTTTTTTAAAAGTGGCGTCTGTTTACAAGAACAGACGCCATGGTGTGGATGGTAATTACCTAAGTGTAGTTACAGGATGAGAGCTACGCTCATGGTGTCCCGTCTTCCCAGCACTCTTTGTCATATAACGCTTTGAAACTACTGATGGTCTTGGCCTCCACCACCTTCTCCCCTAACTTGTTCCAACCGTCTACCACTCTGCGAAAGTGAATTTTATTATATTTCTTCAGCATCTGTGTTTAGCTAGTTTATATCTATGACCTCTTGTTCTTAAAGTTCCAGGTCTCAGGAAATCTTCCCTATCGATTTTATCAATTCCTGTTACTATTTTGTATGTAGTGATCATATCACCTCTTTTTCTTCTGTCTTCTAGTTTTGGCATATTTAATGCCTGTAATTTCTCCTCGTAGCTCTTGCTCTTCAGTTCTGGGAGCCACTTAGTAGCATGTCTTTGCACCTTTTCCAGTCTGTTGATGTGCTTCTTAAGATATGGGCACCACACAACTGCTGCATATTCTAGCTTTGGCCTAACAAAAGTCGTGAACAATTTCTTTAGTATATCGCCATCCATGTATTTAAAAGCAATTCTGAAGTTAAAAAGCGTGACATAGGCTCCTCGCACAATATTCTTTATGTGGTCCTCAACTGATAGTTTTCTATCTAGAACCACCCCTAGATCACTTTCTTTATCAGAATTCTTTAAAGATTTCTCACATAATATATAGGTTGTGTGGGGTCTGTGTTCTCCTATTCCACATTCCATAACATGGCATTTATTAACATTAAATTCCATTTGTCAAGTGGCGCTCCATGTACTTATTTTGTCCAGGTCTTCTTGAAGGGCATGACAATCATCTAAGTTTCTTATCCTTCTTATTATCTTAGCATCATCAGCAAACATGTTCATATATTCTGTATACCAACTGGTAGATCATTTATGTAGACAATAAACATCACTGGTGCAAGAACTGAACCCTGTGGTACTCTACTTGTGACATTTCTCCAGTCCGATACATTGCCTCTGATCACAGCCCTCATTTTTCTATCAGAAAATTTTTCATCCATGTTAGAAGCGTACCTGTCACTCCCCCAATATTTTCCAGTTTCCAGAACAACCTCTTATGTGGAACTCTGTCGAAAGCCTTTTTTAGGTCCAGATAGATGCAGTCAACCCAACCATCTCTTTCCTGTAATATCTCTGTTGCTCGATCATAGAAACTGAGTAAATTCGATACACAGGATCTTCCAGATCGAAAACCATACTGTCTGTCTGATATTATATCATTTCTCTCTAGGTGTTCTACCTATTTAGATTTAATTATTTTTTACAATATTTTGACTATTACACTTGTCAATGATACCGGTCTATAATTAAGGGGGTCTTCCCTGCTTCCACTTTTGTAGATTGGAACTATGTTAGCCTTTTTCCACACATCAGCTACAACTTCTGTAAACAGGGATGCCTGAAAAAAATCAGTTGAAGAGGAATGCTGAGCTCAAGTGCACATTCTCTCAGAACCCATAGTGAAACTCCATCTGGACCAACTGCTTTGTTCTTATTTAGCTCCTTGAGCATTTTTTCCACTTCGTCTCTAGACACCTCTATGTTGTTCTCTGGAATTCTTATTGTATCTGGTTCCCTGAAGATTTCATTTTGTACAAACACACTTTGGAACTTTTCGTTTAATGTTTCACACATTTCCTTTTCATTTTCCGTGAATCTACTTCCCATTTTCAACCTCTGAATATTATCCTTTACCTGCAATTTGTTGTTTATGAATTTATAGAATAGACCTGGTTCTGTTTTACATTTGTCTGCAATCACTTTTTCAAAATTTCTTTCTGCCTCTCTCCTCACTGCCGTGTAGTTGTTTCTCGCATCTTTGTATCACTGGTATTTTTGGGGGTTCGGCCTCTTCCTGTATTGATTCCATTTTTGTGTCTTTTGGTCTCTGGCCCTCTCGCACTTTCTGTTGAACCAATCCAGTTTCCTAGTTCTGCTTCTCTACTTTGGTATAAAAAACCCGCGTTGAATGTAATGAAACGCCATTTTCTGGGTGAGACCCGGAGGCTCCCCGGAGCTTTACCGGCTGATATGCTAATGTCAGACTTTGGCATCAGTCATGTGTATGGAGTTCTAGGGCCTACCGGGGACCACGAGCCAGAACCTGGCCCCCTCAGAGAGGCAAGGGGAGCAATGGCCTATAGAAACCCCCGTGTGGTTGGAAGCATTCTATGTCTGCCATCGACCGGGTCAAGCATCCAGAAAGGTAAGCATTCCAAAACAAACCCCTATTCTGGTGAAAATTGCTACCTAAGCCGAACTAGTGAATAGAACTCTTCAACAGAAAACACGGAAACTAGTATGACGTCATACGTCACCGCGCCGCTGTCTGCGCAGCTCCCCCCTCCCCGGGAGGGGGAAGGGGGAGCCCCAGACCCCCCACGCCGGCTATCCACCCATCAGTTCTGAGGCTGGATGTCAAAACACGCGAAAAACGCCGACCGGAGGGAGGGAGGGTTGCCGGGGAGCCTCCGGGTCTCACCCAGAAAATGGCGTTTCATTACATTCAACGCTGGTTTTCTGGGGGGAGCCCCGTCGGCTCCCCGGAGCTAACTACCCACAGAGGAAGGTCAAAGGGACAAAACCGGGAGGCGGACACCACGCACCCCCCAAGGAGGCGAGACAACCGGCAGCAAACGCCAACCCAAGGCGCCACAGCCCCGAAAATCCCGGGAACAACACGAGAACCACGAGCAGCAAGGCCCCTGCACGAACACCAAAAATCCATGCCCGAAAGACTGCAAGGCCACGTCGCCCAGACGGCAGCGAGAGCAGCGAAGCCACGAACGCCACAGGCATGAGGGAAGAACACAGGCAGCTTAGCCGCAAGAACACGGCTGACCACCCGGGACACCATCACCCGCGAACCGGGAAGAACAGAACCGGATCAACGCAAAACGCGCTCCGGACCCAAACGCCGTGGCACGCAAACAACAGCAGAGGGCCGCCACTGAACACAAAAACGACACACCCCCGGCCCGACCAACGAAGCACCAACAAACCCTGGACCCCTCCAGAATGCAGCAGCCCCACCCCGCGCCAGAAAAAATGGAGACTGCTGCCATCAAACAACCAAAACGCTAAAACCGAAGGAGCAAGAAAACACAGCGAACCGACCCCCAGAGGCAAAGGCCCAAAGGAAAGAGCCGACGAAAAAACACACCGGAACCGAAGGGGCACTACCAACCGAGGAGAAGACAGAGCACGCTGACCAGAGACCAGGATGGTGCAAGCGGCGCACGAACAGGCCGGAGGGGAAATGACGCACAAGACAGCTGACTAACGGTGCAGAAGCAACACCAAGACCGAAAGCAAGCTGAAGCGGCTCCGCCTGCGCCGCACGAAAAGAGGCGACAGTATGTGGCAAGACGACGGCCCCCAACCCCTACTAGAAAACCAAGCCGAGAGTAAACCAAGCCAACAAGAAGGACCCACCGAAGAAGGGACAGGAAAAGGAAGGACCGCCAAAATACCCCATACTGCCGCCAAGAAAGCACGCAGGTGGGACACCTACCACGAAGCCACCTGACCACCAACCGGAGGCGAGACCACGAGGCAGAACATAAGCAGCCCCGACAAGGCCCCCCCCGAGCCCAGGAAAAAGGCGGAGCCGCGAGAAGATCTCGGGCGCGACCACCGAAACCCAGGCGGCACAAGGAGATGGAACGTCTGCCGAACAGAAAAACTCCGAAGCATGCAAGCCCGCCAGGAGTTCAGAAACGACGGGTCCGACGCGAGACATCGCAAAAACCCCCCAAAAAAAGTAAAACAACAACAACCGGCAGGGCAAGCTAGGAAAACCAAAGAAGGCGGAAGGGTCGCCGCCAGAACAGGACCCGAACCAAGGGGCACGAACAACTGCAACAGACCGAGACAAAGAAGCACATCACAGGACACAGGCTGACCAACGCCTAAGAACACACGCCGAACATTCCTGCTGCAGAAGAGGCAGGAAGAAAGAGCAGAAGCACAAAAAAAAAAAAAAAAAAAAACCAGGAGAACAACCAGGGGTGGACAATCAGGCAGGGACAAAAAACCCCACGCAATCCCCAGGCACAAAACGGCAGCAAAGCGCCACTCCACAACCGGACACAGGAACAAGGACACGCCACCGTGAAACACGGTACCAATGCTCACGTGCAGCAGCAGCAGCAACAGGCACCACTGCAACATGCAACATGTAAATAGCAACTCCCCTCTGCAAAGGCAGAGAACGGAGCAGGCAGACCCCAGACAGGGCCAACGGAGACACGACAAAACCCTGCAGGCCCAGAAACCTGCACCAGGCGACCGACGGCGGAGAAAACCCCGCTCGATACCTGCTGGATGAGGTACTGGGAGCTCTTTTACACCTCAAGCCCGGCCCAAGGTCAGGCCAGACCGGCCAGAGGATGGCCCACCAGGCAGCTGCTAGGAGCAGTCCACCGGCCCACATACCCCCACAACCAGGACGGGCCGGAACTGCCATACGAAAACAGGCCAGTGCGCCCTGGAAGTCCACGGACGCACCAGCAAGAAGGCTTATGCTCGCAAGTAGGTCGTGTAACAAGCACAGACCACTGATGGTAATACAGTGTTCCCCAAAAGTGCCAATAGCACCACTGCACTCCACTGGTACTATCCCGCAAGTACTACCAGATAGGCGGGACCCAAGAGCCAGAGCTCAAATCCTGCAAGCACAGCCAGGAGCCTCACCAGGTGAGTACAGAACCAACCCTACAACCCCCACACCTCACAACATTAAAAAAGGAGGGTCCCCTGAATGACTCCAGCATGGGTTGGACATGCACATGAGGGGGACAGGAAGGGGTGATAAAGGGACAGTCACTGGTGTGCGAACGGTCTCAGTCGTACAAAATTATACCTAAATAAAAACTGGTATATGAACACCGCCGCATCCAGCGCCCGGCCAAAAGACGCCAGACCGCAGAAACTCACCTGGCGAATGGTGGCTCGAACTCGACACGACTCAACCGTGCCCAGAAGAACTTGGGAGCACCGCCAGGTGAAGACGCCAGAGCCGGACCCGCAGGAGAACAGGGAGAGGCGAAGGAGGCGGTCCACACCCATGACACAGAAAACCGCGGTGTCCTCCCCACAACTGGGAACCAGGACACCCCTGGTGCAAAGGGGCACATACCGCAGCCAGGGAGAAGAACGAGAGGCGAAGCACTGTAGCAAAAAAGGGCGCAAAACCCCAGCACTGAACCATCGCCCAGACCAAAACAAACTCCACGGCGCATGCGCATAACACGCTGGCCGAACCGCACACCCTCCCTGCGGGAAGGCGCCAGCCAGGACTATTGCACGAGAAAAAGGAGCCAAAAGAGGAAGCAGGAACAATAAAACCGGCCAAAGAAGCAAAGAGCCCAAAAAAAAAAGGGAACCCAAACGGGCGACAAGTAGCCCAAACGGGCGACAAGTAGCCCAAACGGGCGACAAGTAGCCCAACCGGGCGACAAGTAGCCCAACCGGGCGACAAGTAGCCCAACAGGGCGACAAGTAGCCCAACAGGGCGACAAGTAGCCCAACAGGGCGACAAGTAGCCCAACAGGGCGACAAGTAGCCCAACAGGGCGACAAGTAGCCCAACAGGGCGACAAGTAGCCCAACAGGGCGACAAGTAGCCCAACAGGGCGACAAGTACTAGGAGCCGACAGACGTTCCAATAATGCGGGAAGTAGCGAAAAACCTTCCCGTACCCTCGAGAACACAGAAGCCAACACTAGTCCCGAAGGCACACGAAGGCGCAGGCGCACCCGAGATCAAAAGTCACGCAGAACCCCAACGAACGGGGAAACATGACAAAAACACCGTCCCAAAAAGCGGGGGAGGAAACATCCACCCACAGGACGGAACCAACCGACTCAAAGGCCAAGGAACCGAGCCCGGGGAGGGGCCGACGTCCAACAGCACGTACGGCGAGTGGGGAGGAAAGACCCCACTCCGCGTAACCACAAGCCCCGCCTAGAGGGGGATAAAACGCCCCACGGGGTCTAACGGGGCCAAGGCCCCCCCAAGGCAGCCCCTCCCCAGCCCCGGGAACCTACACGACAGGCCCCGGGGCCGAGCCGTTCCCCCAAAGCCCCGGCCGTACCAGAAAACCGGGGCAGCCGTGAAAACACTAAGGAAGGGAGCCCACTGGCAGACTCATACAACACGGCTGGAGGAACAGGCCCAAATGCCCCCGTCACTACCCCGGAAGGGGAATTCCCCGAGACTGCCCGAGTCTCAACACCACGAAACACCCCGCCCTGAACCTACAGACGGTAAGGAACCGGATGCAGGCAGGAAGGGTGAACCAGGGGAAAGACAAGGGGGCGTGGATGCAACCAACACCCCCAAGTCCCAAAACGAAATACAACGGGGCAGCCCCGGGGCTCCCGGGGAGGAAACCACGAGAACGTTGCCACCACCAAGGCTCAAGTGCAACGCCCCTGCTGCCCGCACCCGCTTTGTTAGCACAACTGGGTAACCGAGCCACAACGAGCAACCAAACTCGCAGGACACCGGGTCGAAGGTGTCACCGACCCCACAGGCAGCAGACGGAGGCAAAACAGAGAGTCACCCAGAGACAAAAGGTGAGAGCAACCCTCAAACTCGCTGGAAGCGAGGGGGGGGCTCTGGGGTCACATCCATCGGACCCGCGCGCCCCCAGGGGTTTCCCAGGGTCCCGAGCGTTTACTTTAAGAGGACTCGCGCTCAGGTAATCCCAGGCAGGGTACTGCTAACCGGCACCCAAGCTACCAAACAACTTTCTAAGAGCTGAACCCCCGGGACGTGTACACTCACGGGGACCTAGCAGGGGGGTACCACCAGAAATACTCAGAACACAAGGGACACAAGGGGCAAGAACGAAGGCAGACCCCCCCACCAGGTATATAAACAAAAGAAAAAGAAAACCCCGCAAGAGGACAGCGTACCCAAGCGGAACAGAGCCGGCCGCTATGATTGGTAAAGACAAGCTGCACAGTACCCCGCGCCCCACCAGTGCAAACACCGCCCCTTACTCTAAGGCGAACAAGGGAGACAGAACACCCGAGCACACAAAGAGCGGCCGAAAACCAAGCGGTAAACGGCCAAGCAGGGGCAGGACCCAAGGAACTTGTGGAAGGTGGCCCCAAGCCCCAAGGGCAGTACTTACAGGGCACCTAGGGAAGGGAACCCTAGGCGCATGCAGCCCGAGTACTGAAGAATCACACCCGGCTCACGCACCACCTAGAAAACAGACACCACACTCTAGGTACAGTGCTGAAACAACCACTGGAGCCGGAGCACATAACCATTGCCTATAGCATCAGCCGAAGAACTGATGGGTGGATAGCCGGCGTGGGGGGTCTGGGGCTCCCCCTTCCCCCTCCCGGGGAGGGGGGAGCTGCGCAGACAGCGGCGCGGTGACGTATGACGTCATACTAGTTTCCGTGTTTTCTGTTGAAGAGTTCTATTCACTAGTTCGGCTTAGGTAGCAATTTTCACCAGAATAGGGGTTTGTTTTGGAATGCTTACCTTTCTGGATGCTTGACCCGGTCGATGGCAGACATAGAATGCTTCCAACCACACGGGGGTTTCTATAGGCCATTGCTCCCCTTGCCTCTCTGAGGGGGCCAGGTTCTGGCTCGTGGTCCCCGGTAGGCCCTAGAACTCCATACACATGACTGATGCCAAAGTCTGACATTAGCATATCAGCCGGTAAAGCTCCGGGGAGCCGACGGGGCTCCCCCCAGAAAAATTTTGTGCCTTTATCATATATTTCACAAAACCTGACATACATCTCATTCACTTCCTTGCCTAGCAACAAGTCTGTCCAATTATACTCACTAAAAAATTGTCTAAGGTTGCCATAATGTCCTCTCCTAAAGACAGGTTTTTCAATTGCATCGACTGTCATATTTTCTTCCAGATTATAACGCATTGCATACTTTATTCCCAAAATGACATGGTCACTTTTACCCAAGGGAGGAAGGTACTGAATGTCCAATATTTCTTCCTCCTTCCTGGTAAATATCAAATCTAGCATAGAGGGAACGTCCCCTTCCCTCATCCTCGTAGCGTGTTTAACATGTTGATACAAGAATGTTTCCAGGATGAGGTCTACAAATTTACAGGTCCAGAAATATTTTTTTAGCTTCACATGCTTCCCAGTCTATGGATTTCAAGTTGAAGTCGCCGGCTATCAACAGTCGTGAACTATCGTTATCCGCTCTCGCTATGATCTCTCTCATTGTTATAAGACCTTCTCGTTTACTATCTAGCTCCTCCTTTGACCATGTGCTGCTTAGCGGTGGACTATATGCATTTATGATCATTAGTTTATCATCCTCATGGCAGATCTCTAGTGCTATTATGTCAACTTGTGGATTGGCAGTCACTATTTTGTTCACCTTTAGGTGTTCTTTCAGCAGCACAGCAACGCCACCGCCTTTCCTGATTTTTCTGTCCCGTCTCCAAATTGAGTAGCCCCTTGGGAATACGACCTCATTTAAAATAGCATCTTCAAGTTTTGTCTCCGTGAGTGCAACAATGTCTGGTGTCTGCAGCTGTATTATATCACTTAACTCCAGTATCTTTGATCTTACTCCATCTATGTTGGTGTATGCAATCTTGAGGAACTTGTTCCCCCTCTTCTTATTTTTCACTCCCCCTTTCTCTAATGATTTTGTTGGTTTGCCTTTATGTACCACTTTACTGGCCTGCCTACCCCTATCACTTTGTAGAAAAAAGAATTGATTTCTTCTTCATTCCTACTCTCATTTAAACGTTTTGCCTCGGCAAGGTTCAGTTTCAGCTTCTCTCTATCTTCTTTTGAAAGATCTCGTCTTAACGACCACACTTTCCCATCCTCATCACTTTGTAATTTTCTAGCATTCCTTAGTACTTCTTCCATCTGTTTGGCACCATTTAGGGTGATCCTCAAAGGTCGATCTTTCCCTTTTACATATTTGCCTATTCTCCTGTAGTCGCACACATTCTCTATGGTTGTAAGACCTTCCACGAGGCCAACAATTTTATCTACTACTTTTGCTTCTTCTACAGCTCTTTCTGACCTAGATGTTATCTCCTTTTCTTTGCAGCTAAAAATGATCAGGGACTTACTCCGATCAACTGTGTTTTGCACCAACTTCGAGTTAGATGCCAATTCTTTCCTCACTTCTAGCCTAATGTTTGTTTTATCTTGGTTGCTGCAGTGTTTGACTTCCTTTACTGCTTCTTCTATTTTTTCCTTCTCCTTGGCCACTTGTGCATAAGTGAGTTGCATATCTTTCTTGCACTGTTCTATTCCCTGTGTAACTTCCTCCATCTGTGCTGACAAATGCTGTTTCTCCTGTTGGAATTCCTTACCTAACCTATTGTAGTCATTTATGTTTAAATTTACTTTAACTTCTTCCAAAGCTATTTTTAAGAGTCTATTTTCTTCTTCCATGGCTTTGCAATTTGTTTGCAATTTAATCTTATCCTTGCGCAAGTCTTTCACTACACCCTCAAGACATACAACTTTGCTATTTAAATGGTCATTACTTTCTTTCAATTTACTAATTATTTCTACTTGAGAGGTCACGATAGTATCTAATTTTACTACCTTGTTGTATAGACTGGTTATCTCAATGCTTTCTTCACTGAATCCAGCAAAATCAAGCTCTGTTTTGTATTTCCTCTTGCAGGCGGCCATCTTGAATGTTGTTCTCTGCACTGGAAACACTAGGGGTAACTTTTTCTCATCCACTATTTCACTTCCCTTGGCACATTCCTGTTATCTCACCTATTTTTCAAAAGCACTATACCTTTATGTTCTCTGGGACACCACTCACTGGTGTGGTTCACCACACCTTCATCAGACAACCTGATGAAGGTGTCGTGAACCCCGTGTATCCACGGGCCATTTAAATCTTGCGTAGTACTCCAAAGCATCATATGATGCGATGCGCAATTTACTGCAAGTCGGTCAAAGCATCATATGATGCGATGCGCAATTTAAGGGTTAAACTGCTCAGCATAAGGAGATCAGAAGTGAAAAATATTTGAATTATGTAAAAATAACTTAAAAAGTTAAACAAATCTCCAACTTATTGGCTTCAGCGTCATGAAACTTTCATTAAAATATTTTCAGAAATTGATTTTAGACAATTTTTCTGGGGGTAACCCCGTCAGCTCTGCGGAGCTATCCAGGCTGAATGGATATGCATAACTTTCTGGCATCAGTCAAAGAACAAGAGGTCATAGATTGAAACTAACTTAACAAAGATGCCTAAGAAATAAAAGAAAATTCACTTTCGCAAACAGAGTGGTAGACGGTTGGAACAAGTTAAGTGAGAAGGTGGTGGAGGCTACAACCGTCAATAGCTTCAAAGCTTCCATTTGTTCATGATAAAGAGTGCTGGGTTGACGGGACACCACGAGCGTAGCTCTCATCCTGTAACTACACTTTGGTAATTACAATGGCCACCCGTGTCTCGCCTGCTGAGGCCGAAAACCTCTAGAAGGACGGAACCATAGGACACGCAGGGACATGGAACCAAACCCGGGGAGGAGCTGAACCCAAATCCAACTCGTATGTAGAAGGGGGGGAAAGGAAAACCTCACTCCTTGCAACAGAAAGCTCCACTCAGACGGTTTGAAAACCCAGGCGGGATCTAACAGGGCCTACAGCCCCCAAGTCAGCTCCTTCCCAACCCTGGGACCCTCCATGTCAGGCCCTGGGGGCAAGCCCTCCTCCAAAGCTCTGGTCTCAGAAGACAAAACCAAGGCAGCCGGGAGGGGGGAAGGGGAGCCCCAAACCCACTACGTCGGCAATCTAACCACCAGTTCTTCAGCTGATGTGATTGTGGCTCGGTCGGGTGGCTCCAGCTCTGGATTCTCTGTGTGCTGTACCTGGTGTTCAGTACTGCTCTTGCGGTGACGTGCAAGCTGGGAGTTTTACTCCTGGGTACTCAGGAACTGCATGTGCTCAGGCTGCATGTGCTTAGGGTTCCCTTCCCTAAGTGCCCAGTAAGTACTTCCCTTGGTGCTTGGGGTTCTCTTCCACAAGTCACCTTGGGGTCTACCTTTGTGGTGTTCTGCTGATTAGTGATTGACTGCCCTAAGTATTTGGGTTCTATCCTCCCTTGTTTACCTTTGGATAAGTGGTAGTTTTTGCACTGGTGAGGAACAGGGTACTGCGCAGCTAGTTTTCACCCTTTACAGCGGCCGGCTCTGTTCCTCCTGTATACGTTATCCTCTTGTGAGGTTTTTCTTTTCTTTTTGTTTTGGCCTGACAAACAGCATTTGCAGTTTGTTTGGTAGACTTGGGCGCCGGTGGAAACTTCGTCTGGGCTTACCCATAGCGATACCAGTGTAGGGGCCCTGGGAATCCCCACGGGGACACACAGGGTCCGATGGATGTGACCCCTGGGTCTCCTCTCGCCTTGTGTGAGTTCGAAGGTTGTTTTGTCCCCATGTCTCAGGACGACGGTCATTGTTTTTGCCTCCATCATGCTGCCTATTGGATCGGTGACACCTTCGACCATGAGTCCTGTGAGCACTGTTGCTTGCTTGTGACTCAATTCACCCAATCTACTGATGACATTATATGGGTGCAGGTGGCTCAGGCATTACATGCCAGGTTTAGGCTGCTGCAACGTGCTAGGTTGGTTGCTTCCCCAGATGCCCCGTGGCTGCCCCGCTTTGCTTATAGGGACCTGGACTTGAGGGTGATGGTCACTTCAGCCTTGGTTCAGTCCGCACGCCCTTGTTCTTCCCCTGCTGTGGTTCATTGTTCCCCTTCCCCCTCCCCTTGTTTTCGGCTCCGAAGTGTCTGAGGGCTTCGGAGTAGGGGCAGGGTTTAGAGGTTTAGATGGACGAAATAATGCTGTGGTGCTGTATCTAGCGCTGTGAACATCGTGAACAGCATTGAATCACTGATATTTGAACATTGTACACAGTCATTATCACACTCAGGCTCTTTTGTAATACTATCATGGCTAAATAATACAAGTTATATATATATATATATTTTGACATTATTAGGCGATGCTGTGGTCACAAGCTGAACAACAGTGCTGTGAGCTCATGCTGTGTGCGCCGGCCTTGGTTGCTCACTCAGTACCGAGGCTCCCACACCCGGGAATGTGGCCCACAATTTTTTTTTAAAGATGGCATCTGTTTATAAGAGCCATGGGGAAGCTGATGTGAACCCCATGTAGCCGTGGGAGTTTTGAATGGAAAGCTAAAAATAAAAATACCCAGAGACACGTTGCGCATCCCAGATGTGGGCCTGCAGGCGCGTTGCGCAGTTTAAGGGTTAAAGAAAATGGCATCTGTTTACAAGAGTCCTGAGGAAGCTGATGTGACACCCATGTTGCCACGGGACTTTTAAATCTTGCACGGTACATCCACACACCATATGTGTGCAATTCCGTGGCAGTTACTCACCACATCATATGATATGTTGTGCAGTTTAAGGGTTAAATTGCTATACAGATATTTCAGTATTCCAAAAAACAAATGAAACATATTCTCAAAAGTCCTTCTTGAAAATTTTTCTGATAGCAAATTACTGAAAGTCAGAACAAATGTTATTATGAGTGAATTTGGTTATATTGATAACTGGTCAAAAGTTAGCTTATCTAACAGTCAATGACCCAGCTTGAATGATTGAACAATATGACTAGCAAAAAGTTTTCCTTCATAAGCTAAATTATGAATTGAAGAAATGTTCAAGTTGTATCTTAGGTATCCATCCTCACATTCATTGCCGTCTATCTGCCCTGATGTTCACATGTACACCCTTGAATGAATTCACAAATGAATTAAATATTTTTTTCTGAATGGAATCACCTATCCAGCAAACAGCATAAGCTCTTTCTAAGGCATTCACTTGTGAGAAAATCTAACATAACATAGCACAATCCAGTTTGTTGTTAACTCACAAACAAAAATTCAGAGCTAGAATCCTGGGCGAGATAGAAATGGCTCGGTGCATTTCCTATCACCTAATGCACCTGTTCTCCTAGCATTAAAAAGGAACCCAGTTAGTCAACCATGATGTGGGGTTGCATCCTAGGGAGGGTCAGTAATTCAACCTTGTGGGAGACTTCAATATAAGCCTAACATGTATGTATACATATGTTCACTGGCTGCCTGTCCCCCAACACAATGAATTATTTACCCTACATCATTGATCAAATGCTATCTAGTAACTATTATTATTTCCTAAACTCAGTTTTCCATTTCCAGCATTAAACTGTAGCTGCCAATCTTAAATCATGAAGCTTATCAAGATTATTTGAGCCTTCATCTAAATTTGTTCTTACCCTCATACGCAAGTTTACTTCTGCATGTTGTATCCTCATGCATAGGCTTACCTCTGAGTGTGTCGTATCCTAGGAGACCTTCTCGGGGAGCGTCGTGCACCCCCAAAACTGAAGATTCTACTGGGTGACTTTTCCTCGGGGCAGCTCATGTCTGAAGATGACGAACTCATCTCTTTAGACATCTTGTCCAAAAGCTTGGCAAATGTGACCTTTTTGTCATGCTTGGAAGGTGAAGGAGCCAGAGATATGAGAGAGGTTTCCCGTATAAGGCCCTCAGGCACACACCCATCGCCAGCATCACTTCGTAGTAGTTCAGTGGCTATGTCAGCACTGCGGGTTCGTTCCTGTAATAACAGCACACAATTTTAGTGATATTAAACTAATGGAATAAAAGGAATTTTGACAATGAAATGCTGGCAGAGTTCAAGCAAAAATAAAGTTTTAAATTAAAAGGAATAAATGGTACATAATGTTGACAAACCACACACAAGAACGTGAAGGGACTACGATGTTTCGGTCTATCCTGGACCATTCTCAAGTCGATTGCAAAAATAAATTTTTAAATTAGAAGGAATAAATGCTACACAATGTTAATGAAACCACACACTAGAAAGTGAAGGGACGACGACGTTTCGGTCCATCCTGGATCATTCTCCATTCACAATTGACTTGAGAATGGTCCAGGACAGACTGAAACGTCATAGTCCCTTCACTTTCTAGTTTGTGGTTTGGTCAACATATTTCAGCCACATTATTGTGACTCCTCGTCTGCAATGGTACACAATATTAAATCATGCAAGGAGGATTGAGGAAGAGCTAGTATATCACACAGAATACCGACTAATTAAAGAAAATTATATACAATTCAAAATAAGATACAATAACAGTAAAAGGTTCAATACATGCACAAAATATTAATATTACACAAACATTACAAACAAATAAAGTAAACTGAAGTACTGATTAAGAGATACATAAATGCATATATTAATTAATTAAATTATGCACGAAAATATATTGATACCAGTTGCCAAATATACATGTTTAAGACAATTTACTCAAAATCTATTAGAATACTCAGCTAATTTCTACACCATACACTAAGACTCTTAACAACTGTGTTTACATCTTTTATGCAAATTTTTACTGAATGGAACGGTAGTTTGCAGTTAGCAACTTAAGTCCTCAGCATTACTCAGTGACCATCACTGGAAGGTCACCAAATAATGGTCGACGATGGTCACTTAATGATTCAGTGATAATGTCACTGAATCATTAGGCACGCTACTATTTCTACCCAAAACTGGTTATAAAACCAACCTTAAAATTTGATACAAACATTACAACTATTTTCCACATTTATAATTTAACTCTCCTCCTTTTTTGTTGTGATGTTCATAGTTTACCAGTGTTAGGGGCAGGAAGCCTGTTTGGCTTATTGAGGTCTCTCTAGACCAACTACTAACCTTCATGCAACCCACAATAGCTACATAATTCCTGGCTATATATATATATGTCGTTCCTAGTAGCCAGAACGCACTTCTCGGCCTACTTTGCAAGGCCCGATTTGCCTAATAGGCTGAGTGATTTTCTTTATTTTCAATAAATTGTTTCCAATTAGTTTATTTTAATTATTATTAATATACAGTGGAACCTCTATTAACGAGTGGCTCTATTAACGAGTTTTTCCAGTAACGAGCAAGCCACTCGCAGCAAATTTGTCTCTATTGACGAGCTCGCCTCTATTAACGAGTGAAACCACATGGCGCTTCCTAGCGTCTCGCGGGTTCTCACAAATTCTCGGACGCCTCCGACGCCAGTGTTGTTGTTGTATCTCACACGACAAGCATCCCTATGGATTTATTTGAGCTTTTCTTTGGGTTTTTAGTGGTTTTGCGACTATAATTTGTAACACATGATGTCTCCAAAGAAGCTGCTTGCTAAAGATAGTGTTGTCAAGAGGAAGACACAATTACTGTGGATTTAAAGAAGGAAATTATAGCAAAGCATGAGTGTGGTGTCTGTGTGATTGATCTCACAAGGAAGTATGGCAGGTCCTCATCAACAATTTACACCATTAGTAAGGGAATGAGGAGGTAAGGGAGGATGCTGCCTCTTCCACTGAGATCAGGGAAGTTGGAATGTTTGAAAAGGTGAACGCATTCTTGGAAAAGCTGTCCTGATAAAGCAGTGACAACCAGGTGTGTGAAAATGTTTAATTAATTTATCACTTTGTGATAACACTTTATGAAAGTGTTATCACTTTCGCAGGTATATGTCGCTTGAACGTAACACACTTTTTTTCTCTTAAATGCACCCAAACACCACGCTCAAGCGTCATTTGAGCAAATATTTCTATAAAATCCAATTCTTATCCGATCGACTTGGGGATTGTATAAATGTTTGCCATGAAATTTCCGTTTTCTTTAATAACCACATTGCCTATTTGAGAAAACGGCATTGTATTGTATCTTCGTGGTAAGACTATTATATTGTTGACACAACGAGTGTAATCAACGTAGTTTTTTATTTGGTGCTGGTCTAACGCATCCTTGTGTGACATTTGAAATGAAATTTGGGTGAAATTCCCAAGAACAGAGAGTCCGCCTGACTCAGAGGTGGATATTCTCCTTCCACACCATAACCCCTCTCATCCTTCCCACCTCCCCATCGTCTCCCTCAAGCCAGCAACTACTCTTCATAAGGTAAAGTAAATATTAAAACACTACAACAAAACATTTATATTTAAATGTGCAATATTATATTTACATAAAAAAAAGTCATTCAAGTATGGATGTTTTTGGGAGTGAAACGGATTAAATTTATTTCCTTTATTTTAAATGGGGAAATTTGTTTCCAAAGACGAGTTTTCCAGGTAACGAGCTCGGTGCCAGAACGGATTAAACTCGTTAATAGAGGTTCCACTGTATTATATTAGGAACATATATTATTGACTTAGTTGTGTTAGTTTAGGTTAAGATAGGTTAGTTAGGGTTGGTTGGGTTCGGTCATACAGTATATCTACGTTAGTTTTAACTCAAATTTAAACAATTTAACTCATACAATATGAAATGGATAGCTTTATCATTTCATAAAAAAAAAATTAGAAAAATGCATAAATTCAGGAAAACTTGGCTTATTAGGCATATCGGGTCTTGCATAGTAGGCTGAGTACTGCGTTCTGGCTACTAGGTACAACATACATATTATATTATATATATATATATATATATATATATATATATATATATATATATATTATATATATATATATTATATATATATATATATTATATATATATTATATATATATTATATATATATATATTATATATATATTATATATATATTATATATATATATATATATATATATATATATATATATATATATATATATATAGATATATACACATACATACATACACACATACACACACACAGTGGCACCTCGACTTACGATTGACCCTACTTGTGATAATTTCGAGTTACGATGTAAATTTCATCGAAAAATGCGACTCGACATCCGATGGTGTCGTCGACTTACGATATTTGTTGGTACACGTTCGGGTCAACCGAGTGCGTGGTTCCTGGTCACGAGGCCGACCTGCCTCAGTTTACTACAGGTGCCCGCTTAGTGAGGATCGCGCCTATAAGAAATTTTGCTTTTGTGGTGAATTTTTGCATTTTGAACATTAAAGTAATTATTATATATCATGCCATGAGTCCCAGGAAATTCAGTGGTAAGGCTCAACATATGAGATCCCATGTAAGGATGACCATAGAGCAGAAACAAGAGATCATTCGTAAATATGAAGATAGTGTGCGGGTTGTTGAACTGGCTAGGCAGTACAACAAATCTTAGTCAACGATATCCACCATAATGGCTAAGAAAAAGGACATTATGGGTGCTAAAGTGATGCATCATTACAAACAAATGTTAAAATGAAGGGAAAAAACAAATGTCTCTTGACAAATTTGTAGTGAGACAAACAAGCACTGAAACACAACCAGGTCCTAGTGGTAATCAGGCAAAACAGGAGAGAGAGTACCCTAGAGAAAACTTCACTCCCTGATGAGATAATGGAAGGGGACTCCCCTTCCAAACAGTAACAACTCTTCTCTTCCCCCCTCATCACCATCTTCCATACGCCATCAAGAACCTTTCATAAAGGTAAGACAAACTTTGGTACTGTATTATAATTAGAAAAAACATTGTATTCAGTACAAAATGTATTTGTATGTTAATATTTTGGAGGGTGGGGAATGGATTAATTCAATCCCCTTTATTTCTTATGGGAAAAATCGCTTCGACTTATGATATTTCGACTTACGATTCGTCTCTGGGAATGGATTAGCATCGTAGGTCGAGGCCCCATTGTATATAGATATATAAATATATATATTATATAGATATATATAGATATATATAGATAGATATATATATAGATAGATTATATATATATATATATATATATATATTTATAATCATATATATATATTATACAGTGGTACCTCGGAATGCGAGTGTCCCTGTATGCGAGTTTTTCGGAAGACGAGCAGGATTTACTCCAAAAATATGTCTCGGAAGGCGAGGGTTACCTCGGGACGCGAGTTTGTTGATACGTGTACAGGCCGACTGGCGCGTGGTGGCATGGCGATCGCGCCTCAGTTTACCAGTGTCTCGTGTCCAGTGACTATCCCACTTGAATTCTTCACAAGGATTTACAGTTTTTTATCGGTTTTTTGGCCATTTGAGCATAAAAGTTGTCATTATATATCTTGCCATGGGTCTCAAGAAAGCCATTGGTAAGGTTCAACCTAAGAAAATAGCTGTGAGTAGAGGATGTCCCTTCTTGATTAAGAAAATGTGTGAAGTATGGGAAGAACTGCAAAGTTTTGTTGAAAAAACTCACCCAGATAAAGCTGTAGCAGGCCGTTGCATTGACCTTTTAAATGATAATGTGATGTCTTACTACAGACAATTGTTAAAATGTAGGGAAAAACAAGTGTCATTAGACAAATTCTTAGTAAAACAAGCAAGTCCTAGTGGCATGCAGGCAAAATGTGCCAGAGTGTGCATACCAGTGAAGTCCTCACTGCCTGATGTGATAATGGAAGGGGACTCCCCTTCCAAACAGTAACTCCTCTCTTCCTCCCCCCTCCTCACCATCTTCCATACGCCTACAGCATTCAACAGCAAGGTAAGTAATAACTTGAACATAGTTTTGTAGGTTTATTTAGATGAATTAGGTATAAAAATTTAGTTTGATGTGGGGTTTTTGGGGTAGTCAGGAACGGATTAATTCATTTCCCTTTATTTCTTATGGGGAAATTAGCTTCGGAATGCGAGTTTTCGGAATACGAGGCGTCTCCAGGAACCAATTAAACTCTTAAACTGAGGTATGCCTGTATATATATATGCTACAGTCTCCGTGGTGTAGTGGTAAGACACTCGCCTGGCGTTCCGCGAGCGCTATGTCATGGGTTCGTATCCGGGCCGAGGAGGATTTACTGGGCGCAATTCCTTAACTGTAGCCTCTGTTTAACGCAACAGTAAAATGTGTACTTGGATGAAAAGACGATTCTTCGCGGCAGGGGATCGTATTCCAGGGACCTGCCCAAAACGCTACGCGTACTAGTGGCTGTACAAGAATGTAACAACTTGTATATATCTCAAAAAAAAAATTATTTTATATATATATTTTATATATATATATGTCGTACCTAATAGCCAGAACGCACTTCTCAGCCTACTATGCAAGGCCCGATTTGCCTAATAAGCCAAGTTTTCCTGAATTAATATATTTTCTCTAATCTTTTTCTTATGAAATGATAAAGCTACCCATTTCATTATGTATGAGGTCAACTTTTTTTATTGGAGTTAAAATTAACGTAGATATATGACCGAACCTAACCAACCCTACCTAACCTAACCTAACCTATCTTTATAGGTTAGGTTGGGTTAGGTAGCCGAAAAAGTTAGGTTAGGTTAGGTTAGGTAGGTTAGGTAGTCGAAAAACAAATAATTCATGAAAACTTGGCTTATTAGGCAAATCGGGCCCTGCATAGTAGGCTGAGAAGTGCGTTCTGGCTATTAGGTACGACATATATATATATATATATATATATATATATATATATATATATATATATATATATATATATATATATATATATATATATATATATATATATATATATATATATATATATATATATATATATATGGGGGACGAAGCACAAAAGAACATAAGAATAAAGGTAACTGCAGGAATAAAGGCCTAATATAACATACATTAACCCGATAAGCTCTAGGGAGCCGTAGGGGCTCTCCATAGAAAAAATCGTGGGCAACATTCCCGGATGTTAGGACCTCAGTACCGAGTGAACCACAAAGGCTGGCGCACGCAGCATGAGCTCACAGCACTGCTGTTCAGCTTGTGACCACAGCAGCCAAAAAATGTCAAAATAACCAGCGTTGAATGTAATGAAACGCCATTTTCTGGGAGAGCCCCAGAGGCTCCCTGGAGCTTATCGGGCTAATATATGTTATATTAGGCCGGGACATTAGCGAAGGAGTTCAGACCTACCAGGGACCAGTGCCAGAACCTGGCCCCTTCAGAGAGGTTTCAGGGAGCAATGGCCCTGGAAAACCCCCTGGTGGTTGGGGTTTTCCTTATCTGCCATCGACCGGGGTTAGGCACCCAGAAAGGTAGGCGTAACAAAACAAACCAAACATGGTAAAAAACTAAAAAACCGAACAGAGAGGTAGAAACTCCGTACAATCCCAATGAAACAAGCAAACATTACTCTTTACTGCTGCGCCGATCGTCCGCGCAGCCCTCCTCGCCCAGAGAGGGGGAGGGGGAAGCCCCGGACCTACCGCACCGGCTGCCTAGCTTCAGTTCGGAAGCTAAGCTTCAACCAATGTGAAAAAAACCGCCGACCGGTGGGAGGGAGGGTTGCCAAGGAGCCTTCGGGGCTCACCTAGAAAATGGCGTTTCATTACATTCAACGCTGGATTTCTGTGGGGAGCCCCAACGGCTCCCTGGAGCTTCATACCCAAAGAGAAGGAAAAGAAAGGGCTAACCCGGGAGGCAGCCACCACAAACTCCGCAACACAAAGTTGAGACAACATGCTGCAACCAGCAACCCAAGGCAACAAGAAGGCACAAGGGCAGAAGCGCATAAAGAATGGGCAGCCAAGCACCTGTGCAACTCTCAATTCCCTGCGGCCTAAAAGAGCCCTAGACATCAACACAGCAGCAAAAGCTACAAACGTCCGAACAGCACGAGCGCAAGGACAGACCACAGGCTGGAAGACTGAAAACACAGCGGACGACCTGGGAGACCCGAGCCCTGAAACAGGGAACGAGGGGAACCGGATCAACCCAAAGCTCATCCCCAGACACGGTACGCAGGTAACGGCAAAAAGCGCAACTGGATAACACAGGATGCACCCCTCAACCAAACCAATCAAGCATCAATAACCCAAGAACCCCACCTGAAAGCAGCCGTCTCGATCGTCGCCAAGACGGAGAAAGGCTGCAAACGTACAAACCTACCGCCAGTACCAAAGAGCAGAAACCTGAACCGAAAGGGCTATCACAAACTGAGAAGATAAGAAGGCACCCTGATCAAGGACCAGGACGGCTCAGGTGACGCATGAGCAGGCCGGAGGTGAAACAAAACACGAGAAAGTGTACGAAACGGGGCAGATGTGACGTCCACCCCGAATGCAACCCCAAAGAGGCTCCGGCAGCACCGCACAAAACGAGGCGACAGTAAGAAACATCAAAAAATTATTGTCCTGAAAACCCAAGAAAGAAGAAGACAACCCGATGTGAAAGAGAAGACAACCTATGAAGAGCAAGAAAAAGTTCATAGAAACACCAGCAATGTCATACTGTCGCCAAGACAAAGCTCTCAGGTGGGACACCGTCAAAAAAGCCATCTGATCACCACAGATATGGTGATACCCGCGTCAAAATACCAGACGCGAAGAGCCGAGGAGAAGGCCGAACCAGTCACATACAGGACCGATCCGACCTGCTGAAAGAGGCGGAGCCGCAGGAAAAACGCCCCGGGTTCGGATACCTATCAAGCAGCGTCTGAAAATAAAGCTGGCCGACCACCAAAGAACCATGAAGACTACTCTCGTGGGAATGGGCTCCAACTGAGCCAGAACCCGAAGCAACAGCTGGACCGGGAGAAGAGGGAAAGGAACCCCCACCTCGACCAGTCCTACCGAAAAGCATCCACTGTGAACGCCTCGCAGACGGGTAAGGGCGCCACATAAAATGGGCGACGCCTAGACTATGCCGACTCAAAGAACATCAAGCATAGGAGAGGGGCAAGAGGAGTACAGGCAGGAGCGGCCTCGGAAGGGCCAAGAAGCCACCCGCAGACACCCGTGAACCGAGGAAGGAATCAGGTGGAGAGAACAAGAGCTGCCCAGTATGGGCTAATAGCCCTGCAGTAGGCACCTCAGGTGATACGGTCCACGTTCTCAAGTACGTATGGACACCCATTCCTACTCCCAAAAACAAAAACAGCGTCAGGACGAAGGAGACGCCAAACCGCACCAACTCACCTGCAGAACATAGGCACTGAAGGGCCATGACGCAAGCTTTCGAGTCTGTATCCGCCGGAGGCGGCCAGGGCGCCCATGCTGGAGAGAAGGGGAGCAGCGAAGAAGGCTCCCCACCCCTAGAACGCAGGGAAAACCTCGTGACTTCCCCACAGCGGCACCCCATAACACCCCCAAAGCAACGGGGTACGGATTGGATTAAGAAAAGAGTGAGAGGCGAAGCCTCCCCCCAGAGAAAATGGATGCAGAACACGTGTGCACACCGCCCGGAACCAAAACAAACTCCCACGGCGCATGCGCAGGACGCGAAAGTAGCCCAACAAGGCAAGGAGGAGCCCAACCAGGGGAGAAGTAGCCCAACCAGGCACGAAGTAGCGCAACCTGGCGCGAAGTAGCCCAACAAGGCGAGAAGTAGCCCAACAAGGCGAGAAGTAGCCCAACAAGGCGAGAAGTAGCCCAACAAGGCGAGAAGTAGCCCAACAAGGCGAGAAGTAGCCCAACAAGGCGAGAAGTAGCCCAACAAGGCGAGAAGTAGCCCAACAAGGCGAGAAGTAGCCCAACAAGGCGAGAAGTAGCCCAACAAGGCGAGAAGTAGCCCAACAAGGCGAGAAGTAGCCCAACAAGGCGAGAAGTAGCCCAACAAGGCGAGAAGTAGCCCAACAAAGCGAGAAGTAGCCCAACAAGGCGAGAAGTAGCCCAACCAGCGACAGTAGCCCAAACTGCTACAAGGAGCGCAAACCCCGAGACACGCAGGAGTTAAGCCGCAAAGGCCAACCGCACCGCAGGCAAAGAGATGCGGTTAGCCGAAAACCTCCGGAAGACGGAACCGAAGAAACCACAGGGACACGGAACCGAACCCGGGGAGGAGCAGAACCCAAGCCCAAATCGTACGCAGAGGGGGGAAAGAAACCCCACTCCTTGCAACAGTAAGCCCCGCTCAGAAGGACGTAAATCCAGGCGGGGCGCAACGGAGCCCAAGGCCCCCAAAGCCGCTCCTCCCCAACCCCAGGAGCCTCTACACCAGGCCCCGGGGCAGAGTCGACCTCCAAAGCCCCGGCTCCACAAGAAAAAGCCGGGGCAGACAAGAGAGCTGAAAGAGAAGGGGCCCCACTGGTCAGACCCCGGAGCATCGGCCGGAGGAACAGACTCGAATGCCTCCGCAGCTACCCCGGACAGGGCAACCCCCGAAACTGCCCAAGTCTCAGAACCTCTAACCCCGCCCCGACCCCGAAGCCTGCAGATGCGTAGGGGCAGGAAGCAGGAGGGGGAAAAACAAGGGGGCGTGGAAGAACCAAGGCCGAAGTGACCAAAACCCCCAAGTCTGGGTCCCTACACAAGCGGGGCAGCATCGGGGCATCTGGGGAAGCGACAAACCTGAGCGCGTTGCAAAATCCTACCTTGCAACGCACGAGCTGCCTGCACCCACGGGAATTCATCAGCAAACTGGGTGAATGGAGTCACAAACAAGCAACAAAGCTCGCAGGACTCAGGGTCGAATGTGTCACCGACCCAACAGGCAGCATGACGGAGGCAAAAACAAGGAGTCACCCCGAGACAAAGGGACAGAGCAACCCTCAACTCGCACAAAGCGAGAGGGGACGCAAGGGTCTCCACTATCGGACCCGAGAGCCCCCGGGGGGTTTCCCAGGGCCCCCTAGACTGGGTCTGCTAAGGGTTATCCCAGGCAGGGTACTGCTAACCGGCACCCCAAACTACCAAGCAAACTGCTAAAGCTGAACCCACGGGACGTGTCCACTTGCGAGGGCGAAGCAGGGGGTGCCACCACACAAACGAACCTAATATAAGGGGGAGGGACACAAAGCAGACCCCCCTACCAGGCAAAAACAAAAAGAAAAGAAAAACCCCACAAGTGGACAACGTACCCAGAGAGAACAGAACCGGCCGCTGTCATAGGTGAAAACTAGCTACGCAGTACCCTGCGCCCCACCATTGCTATAACTACCACTTACCCCAAGGTAAACAAGGGAGTAAAACCCCCAAACCCTCGGGGCGGCCAAACGCCAAGCAGCGAAAAGCCAACAGAGGTAGACCCAAGGCGACTTGTGGAAGGCAACCCCAAGCCCCAAGGGCGGTACTTACAGGGCACTCAGGGAAGGTGACCCTAAGCACATGCAGCCCGAGTACCTGAGAATACTACTCCCAGCTCACACGACCACCGTAAGAGCAGCACTGCAAACAAGTCACAGCACTGAGACAAGACCGGAGCTGGAGCCACACGACCGTGCATGATCCCATCAGCCGAGGAACTGAGGCGGGGTTCCCCCTTCCACCTCCCGGGGAGGGGGGAGCTGCGCAGACATGTGGCGCGGCTCGTGTGACGTCATGCTTGTTAGTTCGTTTTCCTGGGGGAGTTCTGTCCACTCGTTTGTCGATTTTTTTTAAACAGAATAGGGGTTTGTTTTGTGGCGCTTACCTTTCTGGGTGCCTGTCCCGGTCGATGGCAGATATAGAATGCTCCAAATCACATGTGCATTTCTATGGGCCATTGCTCCCCGTGCCTCTCCGAGGGGGCCAGGTTCTGGCTCGTGGTCCCCGGTAGGTCTAGAACTCCACCCACATCGACTGATGCAAAATAGTTAGGGTATCCATATCAGCCATGGATAGCTCCGGGGAGCCGTAGGGGCTCCCCCAGAAAAGACAAAGAAAAATTGAAATGAGAAAGAAATATTGAAATAATTAGGTAATTATATCTTTGTGGCAACCCCCCGCCTGACAGCTGGGGCGAAGCAGAACTTCCCCAACGCTTGCCGAGTCAGTGCCTCTTTTTTTTTTTTTTTTGCCAGACTTCCCAGACCTATTGCGGTCAAAATATGCCACTTACGATTTTTTTATTATTTTTCCTGTGATCAGGGAACACTAACAGGCTAACCCTTGTGTTGCTAACGGCTATTTGGCCTTTGTCACCCACATGCACATAACAAAACAAAAAAATCTTAACCTATTTCATTAGAGAGAAAAACAAGAGATTATTCATACTGAGACAAAGTGATGTCTTACTACTGTAAAGGCAAGTGTTAAATCGTAGGGAAAAACAAGTGTCTATAGATAGATTCTTAGTAAGACAAGCAAGCAGTGAGCTACAACCAGGTCTTACTGGTATGCCTACAAAACTTGAGAGAGAGTACCCTAGAAATGTCATCACTACGACTATATTGGAAGGGGGACTCCCCCTTCCAAAGACTAACACCTCTTCTCCTTCCCACTGTCTTCTATACACCAACAAAAATCCTCAATAAAGGTAAGGTACCTAAGCGTATTACTCTGCATCAATTGTATTTTTAGTTAATATATTTGGGGGTGTGGAACAGATTATATTACAGTACAGTATCTCTTATGGGAAAATTTGTTTCGATTTTTGAATTTTCGGTTTTCGAATCGTTTCTGGGAAATGGATTAAATTTGAAAACTGAGGTACCACTGTAATGATAATGATTTTTATCAACCAGTGATTATAAACAAGTTAATGCATTAAATCTCACCTTAATTATTCTATATCATCCAATCTCATCTTCATTAAAGAAGCAAACTCTTCATTCATTAAAGTAAAACTAGAGAGGAAATCATTACAATTTAGAAATTGTAGATAAATTGGAATTGATTTAATACATCCTCTGAAAGCAAGCCAAAAAATAAAATTGGTTACTATGCAATCAAAATTATAATGACTAAAACCATAGTACTTACTACCAACACAGGGGAAGAAGTCCTACTAGCAATGCTCTGCAGGCGATTATATTCCTCCGACACCTAGTTTGGGGAAGTTGGGCATCACATACAACTCACAACATTCTCTCCATCTGATTATGTGACACCTACGTAAACTTTACCCAGACATGAAATACATGAGAACATATAGGATGTATCCGATCATAGGAATGTCATCATCCCCACAACCAACAAGTGAAGATATTTTCCTATGTATAGTGAAGTTGAAAGAAAAAAATATTTAAAGAAAAAATGTTTGAACACACATTCCTTGTGACATGACATTTCATGCTGCGGCTAAGAACACCCATTGATGTTTGTTAGCATTACAATTAATAACAATATGGATATATTTCAGCTAGAAGGGCAGGTCAGACTGCTGCTTTGGAATATCTATCAAACAATAATATTTCTTGATTAATAGTTCAACACAGTTTTCATGCACTTCATATTACTACAAACCCATAAGACATGACGTTGTAAAGCACACCAAAACGGTAACAATCATATTGTGGTGTTTAAGTGCAAAATTGTATACCTTTGAACAGTGCATATACTCTTATGTGCAGGATTATATAGCTGACTATATGCAAGATTATATTCCTGTGTATGTGCAAAATTATATACTTATGTATATGCATGATTATACAGCTGGACATGTGATACATTAGATACCTATGCATTTTCCACACAACATACCTCTGTATGTGCAAGT
Source organism: Procambarus clarkii (assembly GCF_040958095.1). Lineage (NCBI taxonomy): Eukaryota > Metazoa > Arthropoda > Malacostraca > Decapoda > Cambaridae > Procambarus > Procambarus clarkii. The sequence goes on along the minus strand of NC_091223.1, from coordinate 11,414,203 downwards.
ACACACACATTGCAATGTGCAAGACCCCTATTTACTCGGCATAAATCATCAATTAGAACAACAATAAACTCTAGTCCCAAACATCACTCAAACATCCTTACTGAAACCTTTGAATATTTAAAATATTAAATCACTGTACATCCTCTCAAGTGGACTTTACATTTATATAAAACTCTGCACTGTAATGCTAATCCTGACCTAAAGCACTCCCTAGAGGGCTGTAACAGAACCCACGGGGGCACCACAAGAAACAAACATCTTTTGGATATTCCAAGAGTGCGACTTAACCAAAGCAGAAATACTCTGCAAGTTAAGGGTCCCAAATTCTGGAATGACCTCCCTAATGACAGAATATTTTTCTCACTACTGGTTTAAGAGAGAAACTAAAACCTATATAATTAACTAAGTAACCAGCCTTACTCACCTCTTCACATCCTACGTGCCTACCTGTGTTCGTTGCCTACCTGTGTTCGTTGCCTACCTGTGTTCGTTGTAATAACCAAACCTGTAATACTATTAATAACTGCCATGTCAAAATTTAATACACAAATTATATATATATATCATGTGTAATCTCTTCTTCAGTTTAAAATTACTTACTATGTACTGTTGCAAGGTTTCTAGTTTCCAAATATCATTAAATAATTCATTTATTTTCTAATTATAATTCCCTCAACTCATAAATTTTATAGTCTTATGTGGCTTTAAGAATTACCCCATTAACCACTTAACTGCGCCAGCCGCATATTCACTGTCGGCGCGAAACTGCGCCAACCGAGAAAACTCTTTTTTATTTTTTCTGTACCCATTCTAAATGTGTGCGAGGTTTGTTGTTTACGAAATGGATTCTTAGGACCTCCAGCGAGAGGCAGCCATCTTGGAAAAAATTCCCAGAATGCCCTAGGGCTGCTGGCTGGGTTAGTACTGAATGAGCAACCATGGTTGGCGAATGCGCCTCTGGCTCCCAAACACCTGTCTGATGTGGTGTTGAAAGGTAACGTTCTGTCGGTGAATTTCAAACCTTATTGTTTGAAGAACATAATGGTCATAATATTGGTGAAGCTAGGCGCAAAAAGAAACTAACACTAAGGTCGGATGCAAGTGATACAGCACCTATAAGGACGATACAACAAGCGTATCCAGTTGTAGCTTTGAACGTCACCCTTGCAATCTATGCCATTTCCAATTTATTTAGATGATACATAGAATGAATCTTTTCTGCTTTCAGTGATGATGCATCTGATACAAGTAGCATAGATGAACAGTGTTAGCGGCTTCCATGGTGGTGTTTTCCATAGATATTTTCAAGAATAGCTGAATCTCTTCCTGACTGACGGACACTCTTTGAGGCTAGCTGAATCTCTTTCTGAATGACGGACACTCTTTGAGGCAGGCTGAATCTCTTCCTGTGTGGGACCATACATAGAGATCTTTTCAAGACTACCTTACAAATTGATATTTTCCTATAATTTTTTCAATACTACCTTATGCTTTACAAGCTTGGCTACATACAACCTACAAGTACTGAAGCCAAGGGTGTAGGTGAGTGTGTTATTTGCAAGCACACAGAATGAAGAAACAGAAGAGAAAATTAATCTGAACCTGGTGCAATGAGAGTGAAGTCGCGCTGTGCACCATGGACTACTTCGTTGATTATTACTCCCTTCCAAAGTAATTCCAGGAAATTCCAGGGGGAATTTCACAACAAACTCGGTGCAGCACGGTGGTTAAGCTTACATATTGTTTTCTTATTTTTATATTATGCTTGGAATGCTCTGTGTATTAGTGGGTTTAGGCTGTGTACATTATTTATGTTAATTATGAATTCTCCACTGTTTATGTAGTGTCTTGGTGTGTGTACTCTTGCCTAAATAAATATCAGTAGTAATAACAACAATGCACAAAATAATCACATTAATGTGATATATCAATGAGAATGTCAGTAGGAGCCATGAGGAGGATTTAAACCTGTGCTCTGGATTCAAACCTGTAGAATTCCTAGACTACAAAACCAGAGTGCATGGGTGCAATTGTGTGAAACCCTGGTTTGGTTCCAGTGAAAGCCTCAGGAACTCTAGAAGATTCAGTTGAATCCACGACGGGTCACCACAACCTGGGTGAGACACGTGAATACGCGAGGTGCCAGATTCAAGCCAAAAGGAAGGCAATGAAAGTGGTAAGCCTGACACCCCACCACAAAACCTAACCAGTCCCTGAGCCCTGGATGAATAGGAGCATGCCAATACGCATCCTTGAGATCCAGGGACATCATCCTGGCACCTGGCTCCAAAAGAAGCCTGACCTGAGATAGAACAGACTGAACATTTGTTCAGACAGAACAAGTCCAGAATGAACCTCAGATCTGCACAGTCCCATTTCGGCACTGGAAACAGGTAGGGAAACCCATCTGAAGGACGGGTCGTTTCGACCACGCCCCAAGTGCACCCACTTCAAGATGACCTGACAAAGCGCAGGGAAAGAAGCTTGCCCTGCCAGCCCCTAACCCCCTGAAGGGGGAGGAGCTGCCCAATGCCACCACAGACCAGATGCCATGACCGAAAATGCCCACAAATCGTGGGACCAAGCGCGAGCAAACAGAGCAAGCCTCCTCCTCCTCATTGCCCTGTCAATTGGGAGAATCGCAAAAGGGCTGACACCCCTTACGAGAAGCCAACCGACAAACAGAGTGATCATTCCACCGACCAGACGACGCCGGCTCTGAAGGCAACGTCAGCTCAGAAGCTGATCCTTCCGAGTAGGCCGAGAACAGCTGCCTCAGAGAACCAACAAGTCCGACATCGGATGAAAACTAGACAAAGCCGCCTGCATAAACTGTGTAACAGCAGATTCTGCAAACAGCAATGGACAAAATGGCAATGAAAACTTAAGAGCTAGGGCTGAAGCGGATTCGAAAGAGAGAGCAAGGCACAGCCTGACGGCACACGAGGCGAGAAGCAAAGAAGACGGACACCGCCTCCTTCAGGGTAGGCGCAAACAGCTTCAACAGTGTGGCCGACGCCCGAATCGCCAATGACAGCACACCAGATGAAGGCCCGGCATTCAACGTTTCCACATCATCTTCAAGCCAGGCTGAAGACAGCTTGAGAAGGGAAAAAAAATGCAAGACCGAAGTCAAATGCCCATGGGCATGCAAATCCTCCGCAAACAAGGACATCGAAAGGGTAGGAACCTGCATGTGCAGCTGCACAAGGCCAACATCCTGAGAAAACACATTGATGAACAAGCATGCATTAAGGCACTCAAACTTGCTCCCCAGGTAAACCTGCAGAACGGTAAAAGTTACTTGCCACTCGAGCATGCAGGTTCAACAGAACCCATGTCACGTCCCTAATGTGGCAGTATTGAGCAGCTATCAGCCAGGAAGACTCCAGAATCTGCAAACACACCCAATACGGGGAAGAAGAACAGAACTTAAATAAGGACAGATCCATCACGGAGCCGGCATCTGGGTCTCGGAGATACGCAGCAAGAACCTCCCGAACCTCCCTAAGGAAGATACAAGAGGCAAAAAACCTCCAGAAGGAACCCAAGGGAGCCTAGAACCTAACCCAAGGGAGGAGCCGATGCCAAATCATAATACACATACAGGGAAGGAGGGTAAGAAAACCCTTCCTCCTGCAACAACAAGCCCTGCAAAGAGGGCACCAACACCCAAGCAAGGTCAATGGAGGCCCAAGGTCCCTTAGGTCAACTCCTCCCCAACCCTGGGATCCCCCAAGTTGGGACCCCGGGGTAGAGCAGTCCTCCATACCCTCTACCACTGAAGAAAAGGCAGAGTTCAGAGTGAAAAGAAAGGGGCATGCTAGTGGGACCCAGAAGTCTTGGTAGGGGGAACCAGCTCGAATGCCTCCGGTCCCAACCTGAATAGGGCAGCCTTCAAAGCTGCCCAAGTCTTATTACCAACTAAACCCTGCCCCGACTCCAAAACCCTCAGATGTTTGAGAGCCGGAAATGGGGGAAAGGTGCAGGATGAACAACAGGGAAAGGACCAGGAAGCGCGGACTGAACCAAAGTCGAAGTGACTAATGCCCCCAGGTCCGGGTCCCTATAACCCAAAGCAGGGCAGCCGCGGGGCATCTGGGTGGGAAACCAACCTAGCGTGTTGCAGCAACCTAAACCTAGCATGCAATGTGGATGCTGCCTGTACCCTAACAGCAATGTCATCAGAAAATACTGGAGAAAAAGCAGAGAACACGACTCGCAAGACTCCGGGTCAAAGGTGTCGTTGATCCAACAGGCAGCATGACGGAGGCAATAGAGGTGACTATCACCCTGAGAAAAGGGCACACAGCAACCTTCAAACCTGCGCGAGGTGGGCTGGAACTCTGAAGATGCATCCATAGGTCCACTGAACCCCAACAGGGTTTTCCAGGGCCCGTAGGCTCGTGCTACAGAAAGCCTGGGCAAGGTGTTGCTAACTGGTTAAGACCCAAAGCTAACAAGGGGGGGGAGATCAAAACACTGAAAACCCTGCAACATGTACAATCACAGGGGCCTAGCAGAGGGCCACCAAAATATTACAAGTGGAACTATAGCCACACCAGGCAGACCCCCACCAGGCAAGAAAACAAAAACAAAAGAAAAACCCAAAAAGTACAACATCCCGAGAGGAAACAGGAACCGGCCATTGTGTAGATAGGCAGGTTGCACAACACCTTGATGCTCCAACCAGCATGATACCCCCTTCCTACCCAAGGCCAAACAACCAGCGTTGAATGTAATGAAACGCCATTTTCTGGGTGAGTCCCGGAGGCTCCCCGGAGCTATCCCAGGCTGATATGCTAATGTCAGACTTTGGCATCAGTCATGTGTATGGAGTTCTTAGGCCTACCGGGGACCACGGCCAGAACCGGGCCCCCTCAGAGAGGCAAGGGGAGCAATGGCCTATAGAAGCCCCCGTGTAGTTGGAAGCATTCTATGTCTGCCATCGACCGGAACAGGCACCCAGAAAGGTAAGCGCCCCAAAACAAACCCCTATTCTGGTTAAAATTGCTACCTAATACCGAACTAGTGGATAGAACTCCCCAACCGAAAACAAGCAAATTAGTGTGACGTCACACACTGCCGCGCCGCTGTCTGCGCAGCTCCCCCCTCCCCGGGAGGGGGAAGGGGGAGCCCCAGACCCCCCGCGCCGGCTACCCACACCTCAGTTCTTGAGGCTGGATGTCAAAAACGCGAAAAACCGCCGACCGGAGGGAGGGAGGGATGCCGGGGAGCCTCCGGGACTCACCCAGAAAATGGCGTTTCATTACATTCAACGCTGGTTTTCTGGGGGGAGCCCCGTCGGCTCCCCGGAGCTAACTACCCACAGACAGAAAAAGAGGGACTTACCCGGGAGGCGGTCGTCGCTCACCCCTCAACTCGAAGCCGAGACAACTGGCTGCAACCGCCGACCCAAAGCAACACAGGCCCGACGAGGGCCAGGGACATTCACAAGGTAACGAGCAGCCAGGACCCTGTTCGACCGCCAAAATCCCCGCGCCCGAATATCAGACCAAGACATATTCCCAAAGACGGCAGCAAGAGCCGCGAACTTACGAACGTCATGGGCACGGGGATAGACCGCAGGCTGGCTAGACCTAATAACCCTGCGGACGACCTGAGAGACCCGAACCCGCGAACAGGGAAGAAGGGAAACCGGATCAACCCACAGCGCGTCCCCGGACACAGAAGCTGTGGCGCGCAAATAACGGCGAAGCGCCGCAACCGGACACAAAACATGATGCACCCCCGGCCTGACCAACCAAGCATCAACCACCCATGGACCCCTCCGGAACGCAGCAGTCTCATTCTTCGCCAGAAAAGAAGGAGACGGCTGCAAACGAACAAAACTATCACCACGACCAAAAGAGCAGAAACCCCTGCGCCGGAGGAGAGCATGAAGCTCCCCTACCCGACCCCCAGAGGCCAAAGCCAACAAGAAAAGTGCCTTGGAAAAACAATCCTGGACCGAAGGGGCCACAACGAAACGAGGAGATGAAAGGAAAGCGAGCACTCTGTCCAAAGACCAGGACGGCTCAGGCGACGCATGAGCAGGCCGGAGGTGAAACAATGCACGAGACAGCTTGCGAAACGGCGCAGACGTAACATCGATACCGAAAGCAAGCTGAAGCGGCTCCGCCAGCGCCGCACGATACGAAGCGACAGTGTTAGGCATAAGATGACGGTCCTGAAACAACCACGAGAGGAAGGACAAGACCACCCGAACAGACAAGGAGCTAACACGACGAAGACGCAAAAAGAAACGGAAGGACCGCCAGGAAACTTCATACTGCCGCCGAGAAGAAGCCCTCAGGTGGGACACCAACAAGGAGGCCACCTGATCACCATAGAGATGATGATAGACTCGAGTCAAAAAAACCATACGCGAAGACTCGAGGAGAAGATCGAACCAGCTACGTGACGTACCGGCCCGATCTGCTGAAAGAGGCGGAGCCGCGGGAAAACCCTCGGGTTCGGACACCGAGCAACCAGCGCCTGAAACCAAGGCTGGGCCGGCCACCAAGGGGCCAGAAGGACAACTCTCCCCTGGTAAGTCTCTAAGCGAGTCAGGACCTGGAGCAACAGCCGAACTGGGGGAAAGAGGTACAGGAACCCCCACCTCGACCAGTCGAGCCGAAAGGCATCGACCCCGACGGCCTCGCAATCGGGGAAGGGCGCCGCATAAACGGGAAGACGCCGCGACCACGTCGACGCGAAGAGGTCCACCTCGGGGCGCCCGAACGTCTGGCAAAGCCAACGGAAGGACTCGTCGTCGACCGTCCACTCCGTGGAGAGGGGAACGAAGCGAGACAGGGCGTCGGCCAAGACGTTGGACACGCCCCGTACGTGAACTGCCAGGAGAGCCAAACCCCGAGAACTCAGCAGACGAGTCACCCGAAGCGACCAACCCCAAAGAGACAAGGACCGCATCGAACCCCCGCGGTTCAGGCAATGAACCACCGGAGAGCAGTCCGAATGGAGCCGAATCGTCGATCCGCGGGCCACCCGAATCCTCCCCAGAGCAAACCACACCGCCGCGAACTCCCGCACCGTACTGTGAGCTCGACGGAAGGACGGATCCCAACGCCCCTGGCCGGCCTGGTGAGCACTGGTCACAAAACCCCAGCCGAGAGACGACGCATCCGTGTACACATCGAGCGAGGGCTCGGGTAGGCGCCAAGGCACTGAACCCCGAAAAACCCGAAGAGGAAGCCGGTGACGCAGCAACCGACGCAAGTCCCCCGGGGGTCGAACTCTGCGATCGCGAGAGAGGCGGAAGGGGGAACCCCGAAGGAACCAGAACAGCCGTCGAAGCCAAACCCGACCCGGCGGGTAGACCACCATCGCGAAGTTCAGGCTCCCGCACAGCCCCTCGAGCAACCGCCGGGTGACCCGAGGGCCCTCCAGAAACAGACGAAGGCGGGACCGCAGCCGCAGGAGAGACTCCGGAGGGAGAGACAAGGAGGCGGTCCGAGAGTCCCACACGAGACCCAGCCAAGTCCGAACCTGAGAGGGAACCAGATGGGACTTCCTCCAGTTCACCAAGAACCCGAACCCGGCGAGCTGGGAAAGAACCAAATCCCTGGCTAGCAAGCAAGCGGACTGGCTGGGAGCCCAAACCAGCCAGTCGTCGAGGTAGGCCAACACCCGAACACCTAGGAGACGCAAACGAGCCACCACAACCCGTGTAAGGCGTGTGAACACGCGAGGTGCCAGGTGCAACCCGAACGGGAGACAACGAAAGCGGTAACTCAGACGCCCCACTACAAAACCGAGCCAGTCCCTGAACCGCGGATGAATCGGGACATGCCAATAAGCGTCCCGGAGGTCCAGGGACACCATGCAAGCACCCGGCTCCAAGAGGAGCCGAACCTGAGACAGCGTAGTCATCCGAAAGGAGGGGCAATGAACCCAGGGGTTCAGACGGGACAAGTCCAGAATGAACCGCAGGTCCGCGCAGTCCCGTTTCGGAACCGGAAACAGACGGGAAACCCATCTGAGGGACGACGTCGTTTCGACGACGCCCAAGCGTACCCACTCCAAGACGACTCGACAGAGCGCAGGGGAAGAAGCCTGCCCCGCCAGCCCCGACCCCCCAAAGGGGGGAGGGGCCACCCAACGCCACCGCAGGCCGCGAGACACGACCCGAAAGGCCCACGAATCGTGGGACCAGGCGCGGGCGAACAGCGCAAGCCGCCCCCCCATCGCCCCGTCAAAGGGGCAAACCGCGAAAGGGCCGGCGACCCTTACGAGACCCAGAACCCCGCACAGCGCAAACACCGCGCCGACCAGACGAGGGAGGGTCCGCAGGAGGAGCCAACCCCAAACCTGACACCAGAGGCCTACCACGACGAGAGGAACCCCGAGCCCTGGCACGACCTTTCCGGGAAGACCCACCCCGGGACCCCCGGAAAACCAACAAGTCCGACATCGGACGACAAGCCGCCGACGCAGCCTGAATAAACTGCGCCACGGCCGACTCCCCAAACAGGAGAGGACAAAAAGGTGAAGAACGCCTAAGAGCCAGAGCCCAAGCAGATTCCACGGAGGAACCCAGCACCGCCTGCCGACACGCGAGACGGGAAGCATAGAACAGGGAAACCGCATCCCGCAAAATCGGCGTGAACAGCTTCAACAAGGCAGCCGACGAACGCGCAGCCGAGGACAAGGTGCCGGACCCCGGGACGGACCCAAGCGTCCCCACATCCTCCACGAGCCAATCCGAAGACAGCTCCAGGAGGGAAAAGAACCGCAAGGCTGAACACAAAAGGCCCCGAGCGCGCAAGTCCTCCGCCACGAGCGCCGCCGAAAGGGAGGGAACCTGCACATGGAGCTGAATAACGCCCACATCGCGGGGAAGGGCAGGGGCAAACAAGCACTCATTCAGGTACTCAAGTTCACCCCCCAGGAAAACCTGAAGCACCGTGGAAGCTTCCCGCCACTCCAGCGTGCGGGAACGACAGAAGGAATGCCAGGAATCCAGACCAAACAAGGGGCAGTCTGCTAGCCAGGATGACTCCGGAACCTCGTAACGGAGCCAGAAAGGGAACGAAGTCCCAAACCTGAACGTGGACGGATCCATTTCCGAGGCATAATCCGGGTCACGCAGGAGGTAAGCTGCAAAGGCCGCTCGCACCACACCAGGTTGGATGCGATAAGCCGAAAACCTCCGGAAGGACGGAACCGACGTACCCGGGGGAACACGGAACCGTACCCGGGGAGGGGCCGACACCAAATCCAACTCGTACGCAGAGGGGGGGAAAGAAAACCCCACTCCTTGTAACAATAAGCCCCGCTCAGTGGGAAGAAAAACCCAGGCGGGGTCCAGCGGGGCCCAAGGCCCCCAAGTCAGCCCCTCCCCAGCCTCGAGGTCCGTCACCACAGGACCCGAGGCCGAGTCCTCTCCCCAAGCCCCGACCCCACAAGACAAGGACGGAGCAGCCGGAAAAGCTGGAGGAAGGGGGGCCCACTGGTCAGACCCTGAAGCTTCGGCCGGGAGACAAGACTCGAATGCCTCTGCCGCCCCCCCGGAAGGGGCAACCCCCGAAGCTGCCCGAGTCTCGAGATCAAGTAACCCCTGCTCCGACCCCGAAACCCTCAGACGCTTCGGGGCCGGAAGCAGGGGCGGGGGACCAGAACGAACAGAAGGGGAAGGACGAGGAGGTGCGGACTGAACCAGGATCGAAGCGACCCCCACCCCCAAGTCCGGGTCTCGAAAAGCAAAGCGGGGCAGCCCCGGGGCATCCGGGGAAGCAACCAACCGAGCGCGTTGCAACAGACGAAACCTAGACTGCAACGCACGTGCCGCCTGTACCCGAATAGAATCATCAGAGGATTGGGTAAATTGAGTCACAAGCAAGCAGCAACACTCACAGGACTCAGGGTCGAAAGTATCACCGACCCAACAGGCAGCGTGGCAGAGGCAAAAACAATGAGGGTCACCCTGAGACAAGGGGACCGAGCAACCCTCAAACTCGCACACAGCGAGTGGGGACCCCGGGGTCACATCCATCGGACCCACGCGCCCCCTAGGGGATTCCCAGGGTCCTGAGCGTTTACTTTAAGAGGACTCGCGCTCAGGTAGTCCCAGGCAGGGTGCTGCAAACCGGCGCCCAAAACTACCAAGCAAACTTCTAAAGCTGAACCCCAGGGACGTGTACACTCACGGGGACCTAGCAGGGGGCGCCACCGAGGAGAACAGTGGAAGGGCAAAAACAAACTGAATAAAATGACAGAACCCCCCACCAGGCAAAAACAAAAAGAAAAACAAAACCCCGCAAGAGGACAGCGAACCCCAAGGAACAGAGCCGGCCGCGATGTCGGGAATTACAAGCTGAGCAGCACCCTGCGCCCCTACCAGTGCAAACTGCCTCTTACCTGCCGGTAACAAGGGAGAACAGAACACCCAAGAGCCCAACAGGCGGCCGAAAAACCGAAAGGTAAAACGGACCAGCAGAGGCAGACCCCGAGGAGCCTGTGGAAGGTGGCCCCAAGCCCCAAGGGCAGTACTTACAGGGCACCTAGGGAAGGCAGCCCTAGACGCATGCAGCCCGAGTACTGAAGATAACTCCTGGCTCTCGCACCCACAAAACTAACACCACACTCAAAGCACAGTGCAGTAGCGACACCGGAGCCAGAGCACACGACCATCGCCTATAGCATCAGCCTCAAGAACTGAGGTGTGGGTAGCCGGCGCGGGGGGTCTGGGGCTCCCCCTTCCCCCTCCCGGGGAGGGGGGAGCTGCGCAGACAGCGGCGCGGCAGTGTGTGACGTCACACTAATTTGCTTGTTTTCGGTTGGGGAGTTCTATCCACTAGTTCGGTATTAGGTAGCAATTTTAACCAGAATAGGGGTTTGTTTTGGGGCGCTTACCTTTCTGGGTGCCTGTTCCGGTCGATGGCAGACATAGAATGCTTCCAACTACACGGGGGCTTCTATAGGCCATTGCTCCCCTTGCCTCTCTGAGGGGGCCCGGTTCTGGCCGTGGTCCCCGGTAGGCCTAAGAACTCCATACACATGACTGATGCCAAAGTCTGACATTAGCATATCAGCCTGGGATAGCTCCGGGGAGCCGACGGGGCTCCCCCCAGAAAAGGGCCCAAAACCCCAGCTGGCCCCAAGGGTGAGGTAAATGCCGAGCAGCAACCCCCCTACGAAAATGGTTCCTAAACGCACCAGGGGAGAGAACCCTAACATACAAGGATAGTACTCACAGGGTGCCTTAGAAAAGATGCCCCTAAGCACATGCAGCCCAGGTACTCTTGAGGATACCTGACCACCACACACACCATCACCACTGAGGTCGCCATGAAGGCAAAACACCGCTTTAGAATTCGAGGCCAGAAAAGACGTCTGCCCCAGCCCACATTAGCAAACGAACGGGAGTGCTAGGTAGCATGCACGGGGAGGGGGAGGGTAGCACGGGGAGGGGGAGGGCTGCGTGGATGAGTGACGCGGCAATGGAGTGTGTCGTTTGCTTGTTTCCTTGGGACTGGAAGGAGTTCTGCCTCTCTCCAGTTTTTCATTGTAATTTTCTTACCGTATTGGGTTTGTTTTCATATGGCTACCTTTCTGGGTGCCTAACCCCGGTTGATGGCAGATAAAGAAAAACCTCAACCACAAGAGGGTTTTCCCAGGGCCATTGCTCCCTGCACCTCTCTGAGGAGGGCCAGGTTCTGGCTCGTGGTCCCTGGTAGGCCGAACTCCATGTACTAATACCCGTCTAATGTATCACCTAGAGCCCAATAGCTCTAGTGAACCATAGGAACTCCCCACATAAAAGCTTTGAGGAGAGGTTAGAGATGGTAAATATACAAAAGCTTGAAGGTAGAAAGAAAAAAGGGAAATATGATCACAATGTAGAAGAAAGTAAAAGAAATCAACAAAAGTGGCAAAGAAGAACTTTTGAAAATTGAAACCAAGAACAAGAGAACACATGTTCATATTCATAAAGGAAACAAAACTGCCTACAAAACATTAGAAAGTTCACTTTTACATAATGGTAGATTGTTCGAACAAGTGAGAAGGTGGTGTAGGCCAAAGCATTCAGTAATTTCAAAACATATGACAGAGTGCTGGGAAGACAGGACACAAGCATAATTCTCATCCTGTAACTACACTTAGGTAATTACACTTAAGAATTACACAAATCACATTAGCCCAATGGGATACAACTTGCCTACTGAAGACCAGGGCCAGAAACTGGCCCATTTAGAGAAGTGCAAAATGCAAGTGCAAGAGTTTGTTACCATAACCCTCAACGAGGGAACATCCAGAACCTAAGCAAAGCAAAACAGACAACTGCAAGATTCATAAAGTAAAAAAAAAAATGAAGCAGCAAATGACACTTTTAAACTCCCCACTCAGCAGTTAGGTCCGCTACCCACTAGTTACTACCTTTACTTTACTAGTTACTACTAGTTAACTACCCACTAGTTACAGCTAGCAACTACCAGGAGCTTCACCTCCCCATTTCAACACAGCTCTGTCATGTCCTTCATGTTCACCTATTTGGATTGCTCCTTGAACCACCAGCTTGTGGGTCCCAAATTCTAGACGAGTGTGCAAGTTAACTTCACATGCGTGTAATTACCTAAGTGTAGGTACAGGATGAGAGCTATAATTATGGTGTCCCGTCTTCCCAGGACTGTCATATAAAGCTTTGAAACTACTGACCATTTTGACCTCCACCACATTCTCACTTAAATGTGTTGAACATCGTTTTGTTCAAAATATAGTGCTCATATCCAGTGAGACATGTATTTATCTCAAAATATAAAATATAAGTGCTATTCAATATGTGTACATGATGTGGGCCTAATGTACCCGCAAGAGTTTTGAATCTTACGATACTGTATTAATGTTTATCATATGTCTGGTGGGGCCCCTCCAAACCACGCACTATGATGGGTGACACAGTACATGGGTTAAACAAACTACTAGGATGAGGGAAGGTGATGTTGCTTCCATGCTGGATTTTATATTCACCAGGATCTGATATTCAGCTTTACCCCTTGGGCAAAGAAACCATGCCCTTTTGGGAATAAAGTATGCAATGCATTATAATCTAGAAAAGAATAAGTTAGTTGAAAAACCTGATCTCAGGAAAGGACACTATGGGGAACTTAAAAAGTTCTTCAACCCTTAGGCCACAAAGGGCCTTTTTGCCTTCAACACCCACAGGCGCAACAAAAAAAAAAAATAAAAAAAAAATTATTTTGTATTATTAAAGTGTTCATTTGTGTTCTCTGATCAATGGGAAAAATATAAAAAACATCATAGGTGGCATACTTTGGCAACAATAGGGCGGAAAGTTTGGCAAAAAACCAGCGTTGAATGTAATTAAACAGCATTTTCTGGGTGAGCCCCGGAGGCTCCCTGAAGCTTATCGGGCTAATGTATGTTATATTAGGCCGGGACATTAGCTAAGGAGTTCAGACCTACCAGGGACCAACACCAGAACCTGGCCCCTTCAGAGAGGTTTCCGGGAGCAATGGCCCTGGAAACCCCCCTGGTGGTTGGGATTTTCCTTATCTGCCATCGACCGGGGTTAGGCACCCAGAAAGGTAGGCATAACAAAACAAACCAAACATGGTAAAAAAATAAAACAAAAAACCGAACAGAGAGGTAGAAACTCGCTACAATCCCAAGGAAACAAGCAAACATCACACTTTACTGCCGTGCCGATCATCCGTGCAGCCCTCCTCGCCCCAAGAGGGGGAGGGGGGGAGCCCCGGACCTACCTCGCCAGCTGTCTAGCATTAGTTCGGATGCTAAGCTTCAACCAACGCGAAAAAACCGCCAACCGGTGGGAGGGAGGGTTGCCAGGGAGTCTCCGGGGTTCACCCAGAAAATGGCGTTTCATTACATTCAACACTGGTTTTCTGTGGGGAGCCCCTACGGCTCCCTGGAGCTTCATACCCAATGAGAAGGAAAAGAAAGGGCTAACCCGGGAGGCAGCCGCCACAAACTCCACAATGCGAAGCTGAGACAACAGGCTGCAACCTGCGACCCAAGGCAACAAGAATGCACAGGAGCAAGCGCGCGTAAAGAATGGGCAGCCAAGAACCTGTGCGACCCTCAAATCCATGCGCCCGAAATGAGCCCTAGATGTCACCAACACAGCAGCAAAAGCTGCAAACATCCGAACAGCACAGGCGCAAAGACAGACCGCAGGCTGGAAGACTGAAAAACTCTGCGGACGACCTGGTAAACCCGAGCCCTGAAACAGGGAACGAGGGGAACCGGATCAACCCAAAGCGCATCCCCAGACACGGTACGCAGGTAATGGCAAAAAACGCAACCGGACAACACAGGACGCATCCTCGGATAAACCAATCAAGCATCAATAACCCAAGAACTCCTCCGGAAAGCAGCCATCTCGACCGTCGCCAGGACGGAGAAAGGCTGCAAACGTACAAACCTACCACCAGTATCAAAGCGCAGAAACCTGAATCGAAGGGGCTACCACAAACTGAGGAGAAGATAAGAAGGCACCCTGATCAAGGACCAGGATGGCTCAGGCGACGTATGAGCAGGCCGGAGGTGAAACAAAATACGAGAAAGCGTACGAAATGGGACAGATGTGACGTCCACCCTGAACGCAAGCCGGAGCGGCTCCGCCAGCGCCGAACAAAACGAGGCGACAGTAAGAAACATCAAATAACTGTAGCCCTGAAAACCCAAGAAAGGACAAGACAACCCAATGCGAAAGAGAAGACAACCTATGAAGAGCAAGAAAAAGTACATAGAAACACCAGGAACATCATACTTTCGGCAAGACGAAGCTCGCAGGTGGGACACCGTCAACAAAACCACCTGATCACCACAGAGATGGTGATACCAGCGTCAAAATACCAGACACGAAGAGCCGAGGAGAAGGCCGAACCAGTCACGAACAGGACCAATCCGACCTGCCGAAAGAGGCGGAGCCGCGGGAAAAAACCCAGGGTTCGGACACCTATCAAGCAGCGCCTGAAAATAAAGCTGGGCCAGCCACCAAGGACCATAAGGACTACTCTCGTGGGAATGGGCTCCAACCGAGCTAGAACCCAAAGCAACAGCTGGACCGGGAGAAGAGGAACAGGTACCCCCACCTCGACCAGTCCTGCCGAAATGCATCCACCGTGAACGCCTTGCAGGCAGGTAAGGGCACCACATAATATTTGCGACGCCTAGACCACGCCGACTCGAAGACGTCCATGGCTAGGAGTCCATACGTCCAGCAGAGCCAACAAAACGAGTCGGCAACGACTAGCCAATCCGCGAACAGAGGAATGAACCGAGACAGCTGTCCGCCAGGACGCAGGACACACCCTGGACATGAACTCAAGGTTAGCCAAACCCCAAGAATCCAGCAAACAAACAACTCTAAGGAACCAACCCCAAAGATCAACACCTAAGAGAAACCCTGTGGTTCCGGCAAAGAACCGCCAGAGAACACTCCGAATGGAGCTGAATGGTAGAGCACCGAATGACCCAAACCCTCTGAAGCGCAAACCAGACAGCCACAAACTCCCGAACCTTGCTGTGAGCCCGACAGACGGACAGACCCCTCCATCCCCGGCTGACCTGGTGAGAACTGGTCACAAAGCCCCAGCCGAGAGATGACCTGTCCGTGAACACATCGAGTGAAGGTTCGAGGAGGTGCCAAGGCACGGAACCCTGAAACCCCAAAGGTTTGGGGTTTCAAAGCTGGTGAAGCAGCACCAACACAAGATCCCCAGAGGAACGAACCCAATGATTGAAAGAGAGGCGGCAGGGGAGTCTCCGAAGGAACCAAACAGACACCAAAGCCAAACCCGACCCCGTGGGCAGACCAGCACATCGAAGTTCAGACTCCCACACAAGTGCTCGAGCAACCACTGAGCAACCCGGGACCCCCTCATAAACAGCCAAAGTCGGGACCACAGCCACAGCAACACTTCTGGAGTGAAGGACAAGGAGCGGCCCAAGAGCCTTAAACAAGGCCCAGCCAGGTCCGAACCCGGGACGGAAACATATGGAATGGCCTTCAGATCACCAGGAAACCAAACCCAGCGATCTGGAAAGAACCACACCTCTGGCGAGCAGACAAG
This sequence comes from Procambarus clarkii, assembly GCF_040958095.1. Classification (NCBI taxonomy): domain Eukaryota; kingdom Metazoa; phylum Arthropoda; class Malacostraca; order Decapoda; family Cambaridae; genus Procambarus; species Procambarus clarkii. Next base: position 11,398,124 of record NC_091223.1, on the reverse strand, counting down.
CGGACTGACTGGGAGCCCACACCAGCCAGTCGTCGAGGTAGGCCAGACACCGAATCCCAAAGCAGACTCACACAGGGCACCAAGGTCTGGTAAAGATGCAAAAATACACCCAGTGCCAATTTCAAAATAGGGAAGGCAACAAAAGTGGCAAGCCTGAAGCCACACCAACTGTGCCAGTCCCGGAAAACTGGAGAGGAACGTGCCAAGAATTGACCTAGAGACCCAGGGCTACCATCCAGGCACCCGGCCCTAACAGAAGCCGGACAGGAGACAACAGTCCTCCGATGAGGGCATAGAATCCAGGGCGCAGACTGAAGTAGTCCAGGAGAAGGGAGCCGGTCGGCCGAGCGGACAGCAAGCTGGACTTGTGATCCTGTGGTCCCGGGTTCGATCCCGAGCGCCGGCGAGAAACAATGGGCAGAGTTTCTTTCACCCTATGCCCCTGTTACCTAGCAGTAAAATAGGTACCTGGAGTGTTAGTCAGCTGTCACGGGCTGCTTCCTGGGGGTGGAGGCCTAGTCGAGGACCGGGCCGCGGGGACACTAAAGCCCCGAAATCATCTCGAGATAACCTAACCAAGAACCGCAGATTCGACAGGCCCATGTCTGCAAAGAGCAGACGGGCACCCCAGAAGGATGGGGCGGAACGACCACGTCCAACACACCCACTAAGATGACATGACGAAGCGCAGGGGAAGAAGCCCACCCTGCCAGCCCTGAACCCCCAAAGGGGGAGAAGCCGTCCACCGCCGCCACCAGAGGCCAGAAGACAACCAAAAGCGCCCACTAACTGCGGGACCATGCGAGAGTCAACAGAGCAAGCTGCTCCCCCAGCGTCCCGTCAACAGAGAAGGGAACAGAGCCCCTTCCGAAAGAAAAGGTACACATACACATATACACATATATATACATATTATGTATATACACATACATATACATATACACATACACACAAGGTATGTTACAAACACGTGTGTATGCACATACACATAATATATATAAGATCAGACAGACAGTATGGTTTTCGATCTGGAAGATCCTGTGTATCGAATTTACTCAGTTTCTATGATCGAGCAACTGAGATATTACAGGAAAGAGATGGTTGGGTTGACTGCATCTATCTGGACCTAAAAAAGGCTTTCGACAGAGTTCCACATAAGACGTTGTTCTGGAAACTGGAAAATATTGGAGGGGTGACAGGTAAGCTTCTAACATGGATGAAAAATTTTCTGACTGATAGAAAAATGAGGGCAGTGATCAGAGGAAATGTATCGGACTAGAGAAATGTCACAAGTGGAGTACCACAGGGTTCAGTTCTTGAACCAGTGATGTTTATTGTCAACATAAATGATCTACTAGTTGGTATACAGAATTATATGAACATGTTTGTTGATGATGCCAAGATAATAGGAAGGATTAAAAATTTAGATGATTGTCATGCCCTTCAAGATGACCTGGACAAAATAAGTATATGGAGCACCACTTGGCAAATGGAATTTAATGTTAATAAATGCCATGTTATGGAATGTGGAATAGGAGAACATAGACCCCACACAACCTATATATTATGTGAGAAATCTTTAAAGAATTCTGATAAAGAAAGAGATCTAGGGGTGGTTCTAGATAGAAAACTATCACCTGAGGACCACAAAGAATATTGTGCGAGGAGCCTATGCCACGCTTTCTAACTTTAAAATTGCTTTCAAATACATGGATGGCGATATACTAAAGAAATTGTTCATGACTTTTGTTAGGCCACAGCTAGAATATGCAGCGGTTGTGTGGTGCCCATATTTTAAGAAGCACATCAACAAACTGGAAAAGGTGCAAAGACATGCTACTAAGTGGCTTCCAGAACTGAAGGGCAAGAGCTACGAGGAGAGGTTAGAGGCATTAAATATGCCAAAACTAGAAGACAGAAGAAAAAGAGGTGCTATGATCACTACATACAAAATAGTAACAGGAATTGATAAAATCAATAGGGAAGATTTCCTGAGACCTGGAACTAAGAACATGAGGTCATAGATTTAAACTAGCTAAACACAGATGCTGAAGAAATATAATAAAATTAACCTTCGCAAATAGAGTGGTAGACGGTTGGAACAAGTGAAGTGAGAAGGTGGTGGAGGCCAAGACCGTCAGTAGTTTCAAAGCATTATATGAGAGTGCTGGGAAGACGGGACACCACGAGCGTAGCTCTCATCCTGTAACTACACTTAGGTAATTACACACACACACAGTGTACACAAGTACATGTGCAAACACAAAGACACGTGAAAAGAAAATTACAAGCCGCCGACCAGTGCACAGAGAGCACCACGCCGGCCAGGCGAAGAAGGCACAAAACTGCATCAAAAGGCACACCTCGACAACAAAACCTCAAAGTTCCAGCACGACCACAACATGTGCCAAGACCCAAAAAAGATCAGTCTGCAAGCCAGGAAGATCCCCGGACCTCCAGAAGGCAGAACCAGGTCAAACACGAGGAAACAAAGCCCCCTGAACCCACAAAGGGGGCCCCAAGAGGAATAAACCTCCGGAACAAAACCAAAGAACCCAAAGAACCCAGAATCGAACCAGGGGGAACGCAAACCACCACATTTGCCGGCGGAGATACACCACAGAAAGGCAAAGCACAGCCCCAGACAGAACCCCCAGGGAAACGGTCAAAACAGACCGAAAACCGAGGGACAAGGTGTGGGAGCAAGCATAACAGCCAGGGACACTGAGCCCAAACCCAAGGGCCCAGACCCAAAACAGACAAAATGGAAAACCCGGTGTAAAATCAACACTCAAACGTTCCCAGAGGAACAGGAAATGGGCAGAAAACACCAGAAAAAGCATAGAAACCACAACAGGAGAATAAAAACCCTAAAAAAGGGTGAAAAAACTCACCCCAGACGCTCGCTCGCACACCCAGGCGCATGTAAACACACCACAATGCCGCCCTGGAGGACACGCCGGGAAACCGGCAGAAGAAAATGACCACCAGAACAGAGGGCTGTGACCGACGCAAAAGATACGAAAACACGCCAGGAAAAGTGGGAAGCAAGCAGACTGTATGGGCAAAAAACTCTGCCCAAAAGCAGAAAACCCAGGCAGGGGCAAACCGCCCCAGAACTGCTAGCAGGCAACCGCCCCACAGCTCCGGGAACCAGCAACAGAGGCCACGGGGCAGAGCCGTCCACCAAGCCCTTCACCCTTAAAGAAAAGGAAGAGTCCATGGGAAAGGCAACAAAAAAGGGCCGCTGGTCAGACCCAGAAGCTTTGGCAGGAGGAACAGGCTCGAAAACCTCTGTCCCCAACCCGAACGGGGCAGCCCCCAAAAACCGCTCAAGTCTCGGCCCTAACTAAACCCCACCCTGACCCCGAAACTCGCAGACAGTCTGGAGCCGGGAACAGGGAGGGAAAGGGGCAAACAGCACCTAACCAAAATGGGGCGGCCTCGGGGTATCCGAGTGGGAAACCAACCTAGCGTGTTGCAGCAACCAAACCTAGCTTGCAACACGGATGCCGCCTGTACTCTGAACAGTAATAACATCAGGAGAGTACTGGGAGAACAAGCAGAGAATCTCTCTCGCAAGACTCCGGGTCAAGGTGTCAGTGACCCAACAGGCAACATGGAGGTAAAAGTGGCAACTGTCACCCGGAGACAAGGGCACAGCAACCAACAATCCCATACAAGATGGGTTGGAACCCAGAAGACACATTCAATGATCCACCGAGCTCAGACAGGGGTTTCCAGGGCCCATAGGCTGACTGCTACTGGAAGCCCGGGCAAGGTATTGCTAACCGGTTAAGAAATCCAAAAATAACAAGAGGGTAGAGGATAGCACTGAAAACCCCTGCGACGTGTACAATCACGGGGGCCTAGCAGAGGGCCACCAAACTTTACCAGTGGAACCATAGCCACACTAGCCAGGCCCCCACCAGGCACATGAAAATAAAAACAAAAGAAAAACCCCGCAAAAGTACACCGTCTTCAGAGGCAACAGGAACTGGTCGCCGCTTAGGTGGCAGGTCACGTAACACCTTGATGCCCTAACCAGCACAATACCAGTCTTTACCCAGGGCCAAACATGGGCCCCAAGCCCAAGCTGGCCCCAGAGGCGAGGCAAATGCCGAGCAGCAAGAACCTCTACAGGAATAGTTCCCGAATGCCCCAAGGAAGATAACCCTGTCACGCAGGGGCAGTACTCACATGGCGCTTAAGGTTAAGGAAGGAAGCCCCTAAGCGCATGCAGCCCCGGCACTGATGAGGTACTCCTGGCCACCGCACAACACAACACACGGCAGTGAATGCCACACAGGGCAAACACCGCCTAGGAGACTGAGGCCAGAGAAGCGTCTATCCCGGTTGACATTAGCTTACGAACTGAAGCTAGGCAGCCGGTGCGGTAGGTCCGGGGCTCCCCCCTCCCCCTCTCGGGGCGGGGAGGGCTGCACGGACGATCGGCGCGGCAGTAAAGTGTGATGTTTGCTTGTTTGCTTCTTTCCTTGGGATTGTAGGGAGTCTCTACCTCTCTGTTCATTTTTTTACCATGTGGGGTTTGTTTTGTCATGCCTACCTTTCTGGGTGCCTAACCCCAGTCGATGGCAGATAAGGAAAACCCCAGCCACAAGGGGGTTTTCCAGGGCTATTGCTCCCTGAAACCTCTCTGAAGGTGCCAGGTTCTGGCGCTGGTCCCTGGTAGGTCTGAACTCCCTAGCTAATGTCCCGGTCTAATATAACATACATTAGCCCGATAAGCTCCAGGGAGCCGTAGGGGCTCCCCACAGAAACAATGAACTTCACCCTGAGACAAGGGGACAGAACAACCTTCAAACTCACATAAGGCGAGAGGGAACCTTTGGGTTCCATTCTGGGAACCTCTGGGACCATTCCCTCTCTGTACTTCCCATTCCAGAGGTTGCATCCATTGGACACCATGCACCCCCATTGGGTTCCCAGGGCCCCTAGACTGGTATCACTAATGGAAAGCCCAGGCAGGGTACTGGTAACTGGCGCCCAAGTCTACCAACAAACTTCTAAAACTCGACCTCTGGAATGTGTCCACTCACGGGGACCAAGCAGGGGGTACCGCCGGACACCAGAGGTCATGAACCTATTATAAATGGGGGGAAGGGACACAAGGCAGACCTCCCTACCAGGCAGAAACAAAAAAAGAAAAATCCTGCAAGAGGACAACGTACTCAGGAGGAACAGAGCCGGCCACTGTAATAGGTGAAAACTAGCTGCGCAGTACCCTATGCCCCACCAGTGCAAAAACTACCACTTACCCCAAGATAAATAACAGAGGAAAAAAAAAACCACACTTGGGGCAGTCAATCACCGAGCAGCAAAAGACCAACAGAGGCCGACCCCAAGGTGACTTGTGGAAGATAACCCTAAGCCCCAAGGGTGGTACTTACAGGGCACTCAGGTAAGGGAACCCTAAGCACATGTAGCCCGGGTACCTGTCCAAATTACCTGTGAATATTACTCCCTGCTCACACACCACCATAAGAGCAGTACTAAACACAAGGCACAGCACCTCACACAGAATCTGGAGCTGGAGCCACACAACCATGCCACAATCACATCAGCCAAGAACTGGAGGGTGGATCCCTGGCACAGTGGGTCTGGGGCTCCTCCTTTCCCCTCCCAGGAAGAGGGGAGTTGCGCAGACATGCGATGCTGCTCGTGTGACGCCATATTCATTTGCTTGTTTTCATTTGGGGAGTTCTGTCTACTCTTTTGTCTATTTTAGTCATCTTATCCAGAGTAGGGGTTTGTTTTGTGGCGCTTACCTTTCTAGGTGCCTGACCTGGTCGATGGCAGACATAGAATGCTCCAAATCTCATGTGCATTTCTATAGACCATTGCTCCACGTGCCTCTCTGAGGGAGGCCAGGTTCTGGCTCGTGGTCCCTGGTACGCCTAGAACTCCATATACACTGACTGGTGCCAAAGTCTATTGATATACGTATCAGCCTGGATAGCTCCAGGGAGCCGAAAGGGCTCCCCACACAAAAGTCCTGTATAACATAAAGGAGTTTGTATGCTTAACAAGTACAAAAATGACAAATGACCAAGGAGAAGGCAAGACAGTTTTCTAGTATAAAGCAAAAGGGCTTCAAGTTTTTCACTACCACCAACACTCACCACACTACACTTGGGGGTTTGGGTGCGCAAGTGGAGGAACTCATCGAAGCTGGCAGCACGGTGGCCAACAGGCGGGGTCACCAGATGGCGCAGGATCTTCTTGCTGTCCGCACGTGGACTTGCCGTCTGAGATCGACACTTGTGGGTGCTGCGGCGAGGGCTGCTGCTGCTGCTGGCTGCTGCCGATCCACCTGCACCTTAAACCCAGGGAGGAGTTAACATTACCTCCTGCCACTTTTTCCATAGCTTGGGGAGAGGCCTTCTGGTGCTGGTGTGGGATGGTGGGGACCAGTTAAGAGTGGTAGAAAGCATGATTAACAGGGATATGGTTTCACTGATGGAGTAGTGAACAGGGTGAAAAGGCTAAATTAGGGGAATGGAGCATAATGTAAATAGGAGGTAGTAGTGCGGGACACAATATGATGATGGAGAAAGCAACGTGATGATGAGGGAAGCAGCGTGATGATGGGGTAAGCAACATGAGGCAATCTCTGCCATCATAGGCTAGTTCCAACATCCAAGAATAGCTCTGCCATAATAGGCTAGTACACTAATGAGACTAGTGCATCATTCAGAGTACTGGACTGGAGGATAATGCACTTCATGTCATTACCCTCTGAGTGCTATTGCAATAAATTTCAAAATCGTTCAGAGGCGCCATTGAACAATTTCAAATTTTCCACCAAATCTGCACAATGTAGTTTCCTTAAAAAACAAAATCTGTATCTATCATCTCAATCTTAGCACATTAGTATATGTTTACTAAACTATATACAAGCTCGGAAGTACTTCGAGGACATCTTCAACTTAGGATTGTTTTGACAACCTCATAGCAATAAGGAGCTCATAAATTGTTGATCAATTTCCTACTAAATACCAATAATTGAGATCAGAAAAACGGTTCTCATAAGTGCTTTGTGAATCCTGGTCCAGGGTTCTAAGACACTCAACATTTTATGTTAAGTTTCACTCGGCAGAGCACAGTGATGATAGTGGGAAGATCAATTTGATGGTAGGGGTAGACCAATGTGAGGGTAGGGGGGACTGAGCAATGTGATTGCAGGGAGTTGATGAATGTGATGGAAGTGGGGTAGATTAATGAAATGGTATGGAGTAGAGTAACATAATAGGAATGGCTGGGTCAAAGTAATGGTAGGGGATGAACCAACGGAGATAATGCAGTAGGTGGAGGGGTGGGTTAGGGGGTTGGTAAGAGGCACCGGTGGTAATCGTGGCATCAATGACGGTACAGTTGTTGACAAAGCGCCTCTTTGGTGATAACAGCATACCAAATCATGGTGGAAATGCTTACAAAATCCATTTATAATGGCAGTGGACAATGTTAACTATATTAAGCAAGACAAAAGGCATGAGGCTTCACTTATAACATCTAATGTTTTTTTTACTTTACACTACAAGAGGGATTTATATCTTACATTGCCAAAGGTTATACACACAACACATCAACAAGACATGTGTAGCATCAGGTAGACTTTCTTAAATTAAATGACCAACTCCTTAGGAACGTGTGATTTAATTATTTATTTCTTAGACTTTATTTACCTAACAACCTAAATATATTTCTTATAAAGCACAAACCAGTTAAGCCCAACTTTACAATACTGAATTGTATGGAGATAAATAGGAATATACAAACATATATGCATATTATATATTTTATATTTTATTATATATATATATATATATATATATATATATATTTTATTATATATATATATATATATATATATATATATATATATATATATATATATATATATATATATATATATATGTCGTACCTAATAGCCAGAACGCACTTCTCAGCCTAATATGCAAGCCCCGATTTGCCTAATAAGCCAAGTTTTCATGTAATAATTGTTTTTCGACTACCTAACCTACCTAACCTAAACTAACCTAACTTTTTCGGCTACCTAACCTAACCTAACCCATAGAGATAGGTTAGGTTAGGTTAGGTAGCGTTGGTTAGGTTCGGTCATATATCTACGTTAATTTTAACTCCAATACAAAAAATTGACCTCATACATAATGAAATGGGTAGCTTTATCATTTCATAAGAAAAAAATTAGAGAAAATATATTAATTCAGGAAAACTTGGCTTATTAGGCAAATCGGGCCTTGCATAGTAGGCCGAGTACGACGTTCTGGCTACTAGGTACAACATATATATATATACATATATATATATAATGTGATTTAAATAACCTGCAATTCGAGACAGGCATTATTAAAGTAAAAATAGTTCCATTTAATAATCAAGAGCAAACATCAATGTGGACAAAGTTAAAAGTACAAATACAAACAACAATTCTATCAGCAAGGACTCATAACTACCACAATCATTATCGTAATGTTGGGCACACCAGCACATCGTTATGTACACAACACAGGAAGGTCATTATTAAACTTAAACTGGGAATAAATTTGTCAATGGGAAAATAAATTCAAAGGCGAGAGAGAGTCTATGAGAATAAATTTTGATAAGTGGGAAGATCATGGCAACTAGGACCACACTCAAATAATTTAAGTAAATGACATTATATACAAGTTGTTTAAGGAAAAGCTACACACACACACACACACACACACACACAACTTCAAAGCGTTATATGACAAGGAGTGCTGGGAAGATGGGACACCATGAGTGTAGCTCTCATCCTGTAATTACACTTAGGCAATTACACACACATGCACACGCGCACACAAATATAATCGGATAAAAAACTGGGTTATGTTAATAAGTTAAAAAACATTATTATTATTATTATTATTATTATTATTATTATTATTATTATTATTATGCTCCTGGGTTTTGATGTGAAGAATAGATACAGAAGACACAGGATGCAACGAACGGTATGAGATGCAAGGTAAAGGGTACAGGTGAAGGCTGTAAGATAAAGGGTATAAGTGATAGGTATGGGATGCAAGGTAAAGGGTACAGATGAAGGGTATGAGATGCAAGGTAAAGCGTACAGGTGAAGGGTATGAGATGCAAGGTAAAGGGTACAGGTGAAGGGTATGATATGCAAGGTAAAGGAGTAGAGGTGAAGGGAATGAGACAAGGTAAAGGGTACAGGTGAAGGGTATGAGATGCAAGGTAAAGGGTACAGGTGAAGGGTATGAGATGCAGGTAAAGGGTACAGGTGAATGGTATGAGATGCAAGTAAAGGGTACAGGTGAAGGGTATGAGATGCAAGTAAAGGGTACAGGTGAAGGGTATGAGATGGAAGTAAAGGGTACAGGTGAAGGGTATGAGATGCCGGTAAAGGGTACAGGTGAAGGGTATGAGATGCAGGTAAAGGGTACAGGTGAAGGGTATGAGATGCAGGTAAAGGGTACAGGTGAAGGGTATGAGATGCAGGTAAAGGGTACAGGTGAAGGGTATGAGATGCAGGTAAAGGGTACAGGTGAAGGGTATGAGATGCAGGTAAAGGGTACAGGTGAAGGGTATGAGATGCAAGTAAAGGGTACAGGCGAAGGGTATGAATTTTGAGTTACATGGTACAGGTGAAGGGGTATGAAATGCAAGTTACAGGGTACAGGTGAAAGGCATGATATATAAGCAACATGTTACAGATGAAGGGTACAAGATGCAAGGTATTGGATACAGCTGAATGATACAAGACAAGAGACATGGTTCAGGTGAAGGGTACAAGATGCAAAGTACAGAAGTACAGGGTATATATAAATGGTACAAAACAGGAGCCACAGGTCACAGATTAAGTTAAATGTCAGTAAAATACAGAGTGAAGCACAAAAGCACAGTGATACATAAAAAAAACAGCATGGAATGTAATGAAAAGCCACTTTCTGGATGAGCCCTGGAGGCTCCCTGGAGCTATTGAACTGATATAAGCTATATTAGTCTGGGGCTTCAGTCACATGGAGTTCTGCCTACCAGGAACAATGAGCCAGAACTTGGCACTGCACAAGAAACAGTGGTCTATGAAAACCCCACTATGAGAGTATATTCATATCTGCCATCGACCGGGATTAGGCACCCAGACAGGTAGGTGTCTCAAAGCAAACCCCAACTGATAGAATAATGCAACCCAAAGCCAAACAGAGCCCAAGAACTCCCCCTCAAGAAAAAATGCAACAAGCAACAAGCAATGCAACAAGTGCACCTCGTTTACTAGACTGGTCGAGGTGGGGGTACCTGTACCTCTTTCCCCCGGTCCACCTGTAGCTTCGGGCTCTGACTCGTCTGGAGTTCTATTGAGGAAGGATTCTCCTTCTGGCCCCATGGTGGGCAGTCCAGCCTTGATTTCAGTCGCTGCTTGCTCAGTGACTGAACCAGGGGCATTTTCAGTGGCTCCGCCTCTCCCAGCAGATCGGGCCGGTGAGGTACATTGCTAGTTTGACCTACTCTTTGGCTCTTCGTGTCTGGTATTTTTGACGCGTGTGTATCACCACTTGTATGATGATCAGGTGGCTTCTCTCATGGTGTCCCATCTGTGGTCTTCTAGGAGACAGTATGAAGTCTCTCGGAATTCCTTTCACCACTTCCTTTCTCTTCGTAGGTTACCTTCTGTTTCTGTTCATGTTGTCTTGTCTTTCCTTTCTTGGTTGTTTCAGGACTGACATCTTATGCCGAATGCTGTCGTTTCTTATCGAGCTGCGCTGGCATAGCCGCTCCAGCTTGTGTTCAGGGTGGATGTCACTTCGGCTCTGTTCTGTAAGCTTTCTCGTGTATTTTTCCCACCTCCGATCTGCTCATGTGCAGCTGAGCCGTTCTGGTTTTTTGACCCGGTGCTCTCTTTTCTCTCTCTTCTCCTCGGTTTGTTGTGACCCCTTCAGTTTAAAATTTTCAGAAAGCTTTGTTTCTGTTGACTTTGGCCTCTGTGCGTCGGGTCATGGAGCTTCATTCTCTCCTCCATTGCAGGGACTTCTGCTCTTTTGGTCCTGGTGGACGTTTTGTAAATTTGCAGCCGTCTCCTCCTTTTCTGGCAAATAATGAGATGGCGGGTTTCCGGGAGGGGATCTGTGGGTTATTGATACCTCGTTGGTCGGGCCAGACAAGCATCATATTTTATGTCTGGTTGCGGGGGAAGAGATACAGGTAACACCACCTCGACCAGTCCTGCCAAAAGGCATCAACCCCCGATGGCCACGCAATCGGGGAAGGGCACCACATATACCGGAAGACACTTCAACCACGCCGATGCAAAGAGGTCCACCTCCGGGCACTCGAACGTCTGGTAGAGCCAACCGAATGACTCGGCGTCGACGATTCATTCCATGGACAGGGGAATAAACTGAGATTGGCCGTCCTCCAAGATGTTGGACAACACCCCAAACATCAACAGCCAGAAGAGCCAAACCCTGAGGACTTAGCAGACGAGTCACCCGAAGTGACCAGTCCTAAAGAGCCAAGGACCACATCGAACTCCTGCAGTTCAGGCAATGAACCACCGGGGAGCACTCCCACTGGAACCGGATCCATGGAGCCGGATCATGGATCCGCGAATGATCTGCACCCTCCAAAGCGACATCCATACAGCTGCGAGCTCCTGCACTATGCTGTGAGCCAGACGGAAGAATAGACCCCACCGTCTGTAGACGGCCTGGTAAGAACTGGTCACAACGCCCCAGCCAAGAGACGACACGTCGGTGAACACATCGAGTGAGGGATTGAATAGGCGCCAAGACACTGAACCCCGAAAAACCCGAAGAGGAAGTCGGTGACACAGCAACCGACGTAAGGCCCCCGGAGACCGAACCCAGCGATTGCAAAAGAGGCAGAAGGGACGTCCCCGAAGGAACCAGAACAGTCGACGAAGCTAAACCCGACCTGGCAGGTAGACCATCATGGCAAAGTTCAGGCTCCTGCACAAACCTTTGAGCAACTGCCTCGTGACCCAGGCGCCCCTCAGAAAGAATAAGAAATAGGACTGCAGCCAAGACCAAACCTGAGAGGGAACCAGATGGGACTTCCTCCAGTTTACCAGGAACCCGAACCTACTGCGACAGGAGGAACCCCAAGCCCTGGCATCACCCTTTCAGGAAGACCCCCCTCCCCAGCCCCAAGCACCTCCACGTCCTCACGCAACGGCTCGAGAAGGGAAAATAAGTGCAATACCAAAGCCAACAGGCTACGGGCGCACAAGTCCTCAGCGACTAAAGCAGCTGAAAGAGAAGGAACTTGCGCATGCAGCTGCACCACACCAAGATCCCGAGGAAGGGCAGGGGCGAACAAGCACGCATTGAGGTGCTCAACCCCCTCCCCCCCGCCCCCCTGCCCCACAGGAAAACCTGAATCACCCTATGAGCCTTGTGCCACTCAAGCACATGGGACTCACAGAACAAATGACATGCCTCTAATGAGAAAAATGGGCAGTCCGCAAGCCAGGACGACTCCAAAACCTCATAACAAACCCAGTAGGGAAAGGAAGATCCATACACGAAAGAAAAAGGATTCATTTTGACAACGTAATATGGGTCGCGCAGGAGGTAAGCCGCAATGGCTTCCAGCATCACATGGGATGGGAAGCAGGAGGTCGAAAACCTCCAGAAAGACAGGACCAAAAAACCCATGGGATCACGGAACTGTACCAAGGGAGGGGGTAGACTCCAAATTCAACTCATACGAGGATGGGGGGGAAAAAGAAAACCCCATGTTTGGTAACACCAAGCCCCGGTCAGAGGGTACAAAAACCCAAGCGGGGTCCATCGGGGCCCAAAGCCCCAAGCCAAGCCCTCCCCTGCCCAGGCAGAGTACTGCTAACCGGCACCCAAAAACTACCAAGCAAACTGCTACAGATGAATCCCCGGGACGTGTACACTCCGAGGGGGCCAAGCGGAGTACCACCCAAGAATAAAGGGTGTGACCAAACCAAGGAGCAGACCCCCATGTGGCAAGAAAACAAAAAGAAAAGAAAAACCCTACACGAGGACAACAGTCCAAGCGGAACAGAGCCAGCCACTATGAGAGGTGAAAACTAGCTGCACAGTAAACTGCGTCCCAACCAGTAACAAAAACTACCCCTACCCAGAGGCAAACAGGGGAGCAATAAATACCCCAGCTGACTCCAAGGGCGGTCAATCACCGAGCAGCAAAAGACACAGTGGAGGTATATCCCAAGGAGACTTGTGGAAGGTAATCCCAAGCCCCAAAGGGCAGTACTTACAGGACACTTAGGGAAGGCAAACCTAGGCGCATGCAGCCCGAATACTGGAAAAATTACTCCTGGCACGGACACCACCAAAGAGACAGCACCACACCACAAGGCACAGAACTGGAATATGCTGGAGCCAGAGGTGCACGACCTTGCCAGTACCACATCAGCCACAGAACAGCAGGGTGGATAGCCGGCATGGGGGTCTGGGGCTTCCCTTCCCCCTCATGGGGAGGTGGGGGGTTGCACAGACAGTGGCGCTGTGACATGGTGACGTCATGCTTGTTTGTTCGTTTTCATTTGGAGAGTTCTGTCCACTAGTTTGGCTTTAAGTAGCAATATTTTCACCAGAATAGGAGTTTGTTTTGGGGCACTTACCTTTCTGGGTGCATGACCCAGTCGATAGCAAACATAGAATGCTTCCAACCACACGGGGGTTTCTATAGGTCATTGCTCCTCATACCTCTCCGAGGGGGCCAGGTTCTGGCTCATGGTCCCCAGTAGGCCTAGAACTGACTGATGCCGGGGTCTAATACATTCATATCAGCCCGGATAGCTCCAGGGAGCCAAAGGGACTTCCCCCAGAAAAATACTGTACAAATAAACTCAAGATCAGGTTGCCAGGGCAGTTGAGAGATTGTGACTGGTTTAGCAAGCTCACATGAGAGAAGGTGATTGAGATAGGAAACCTTTGCAAGCATAGTTAAGACATCACATGTGGAAGTTCTTGACAAAGACAATGCAGTGGAACTCAAGATAGGTAGAAGATGGGAACTTAAAAATGGCATCCTGTTTCTAGATAGATTTTATTTATATGCAGATTAATTTTCTGTTAATGTAAGTATAATGAATCACAAGAGTAGATCATATTCCAAAACTTTCCAAAAATGTTCCTTATAGAGGGTCAAAAAAAAAGTGTAAAAAATAGTCTTCCTTACCAAAAATCACACTTCAGTTTATAGGTCTCTATGTTTAGCTACCAAGTGCAATGCAAGCAAGAGAAGCCAATATGAAGCACGACCTAAGCAAGCAGCAGCAAGCAGGAAGTGTGGCTTAAGCAAGTTTATAACTGTAGTATATATAGCAGTGTGTGTTTATTAGACAAAGGCTACATTGTGTTGGGTTTTATGTACATTTATATACTGTATAGTGATAATTTGGAAGACAAATACTTAACTTGGTAAATGCTATGCCTATTTGGTATTCAAAAAAGAATAATGAACTCGAGTTATTATATTATATTATATATATATATATATATATATATATATATATATATGTCGTACCTAATAGCCAGAACGCACTTCTCAGCCTACTATTCAAGGCCCGATTTGCCTAATAAGCCAAGTTTTCATGAATTAATGTTTTTTCGTCTACCTAACCTACCTAACCTAACCTAACCTAGCTTTTTTTGGCTACCTAACCTAACCTTACCTATAAATATAGGTTAGGTTAGGTTAGGTAGGGTTGGTTAGGTTCGGTCATATATCTACGTTAATTTTAACTCCAATAAAAAAAAATTGACCTCATACATAGAGAAAAGGGTTGCTTTATCATTTCATAAGAAAAAAATTATAGTAAATATATTAATTCAGGAAAACTTGGCTTATTAGGCAAATTGGGCCTTGAATAGTAGGCTGAGAAGTGAGTTCTGGCTACTAGGTACGACATATATATATATATATATATATATATATATATATATATATATATATATATATATGTCGTACCTAGTAGCCAGAATGCACTTCTAGGCCTACTATGCAAGGCCCAATTTGCCTAATAAGCCAAGTTTTCATGAATTAATTGTTTTTCGACTACCTAACCTACCTAACCTAACCTAACCTAACTTTTTCGGCTACCTAACCTAACCTAACCTATAGAGATAGGTTAGGTTAGGTTAGGTAGGGTTGGTTAGGTTCGGTCATATATCTACGTTAATTTTAACTCCAATAACAAAAAATTGACCTTATACATAATGAAATGTGTAGCTTTATTATTTCATAAGAAAAAAATTAGAGAAAATATATTAATTCATGAAAACTTGGCTTATTAGGCAAATTGGGCCTTGCATAGTAGGCTGAGAAGTGCGTTCTGGCTACTAGGTACGACATATATATATATATATATATATATATATATATATATGTCGTACCTAGTAGCCAGAACTCACTTTTTGGCCTACTATTCAAGGCCCGATTTGCCTAATAAGCCAAGTTTTCCTGAATTAATATATTTTTTCTAATTTTTTTCTTATGAAATGATAAAGCTACCCATTTCATTATGTATGAGGTCAATTTTTTTTTATTGGAGTTAAAATTAACGTAGATATATGACCGAACCTAACCAACCCTACCTAACCTAACCTAACCTATCTTTATAGGTTAGGTTTGGTTATGTAGCCGAAAAAGTTAGGTTAGGTTAGGTTTGGTAGGTTAGGTAGTCGAAAAACAATTAATTCATGAAAACTTGGCTTATTAGGCAAATTGGGCCTTGCATAGTAAGCTGAGAAGTGCGTTCTGGCTACTAGGTACGACATATATATATATATATATATATATATATATATATATATATATATATATATATATATATATATATATATATATATATATATATATATATATATATATATATATATATATATATATATATATATATATATATATATATATATATATATATATATATATATATATATATATATATATGTCGTACCTAATAGCCAGAACTCACTTCTCAGCCTACTATTCAAGGCCCGATTTGCCTAATAAGCCAAGTTTTCATGAATTAATGTTTTTTCGTCTACCTAACCTACCTAACCTAACCTAACCTAGCTTTTTTTGGCTACCTAACCTAACCTTACTTATAAATATAGGTTAGGTTAGGTTAAGTAGGGTTGGTTAGGTTCGGTCATATATCTACGTTAATTTTAACTCCAATAACAAAAATTGACCTCATACATAGAGAAAAGGGTTGCTTTATCATTTCATAAGAAAAAAATTATAGTAAATATATTAATTCAGGAAAACTTTGCTTATTAGGCAAATCGGGCCTTGAATAGTAGGCTGAGAAGTGAGTTCTGGCTACTAGGTACGACATATATATATATATATATATATATATATATATATATATATGTCGTACCTAGTAGCCAGAACTCACTTCTCAGCCTACTATTCAAGGCCCGATTTGCCTAATAAGCAAAGTTTTCCTGAATTAATATATTTACTATAATTTTTTTCTTATGAAATGATAAAGCAACCCTTTTCTCTATGTATGAGGTCAATTTTTGTTATTGGAGTTAAAATTAACGTAGATATATGACCGAACCTAACCAACCCTACTTAACCTAACCTAACCTATATTTATAAGTAAGGTTAGGTTAGGTAGCCAAAAAAAGCTAGGTTAGGTTAGGTTAGGTAGGTTAGGTAGACGAAAAAACATTAATTCATGAAAACTTGGCTTATTAGGCAAATCGGGCCTTGAATAGTAGGCTGAGAAGTGAGTTCTGGCTATTAGGTACGACATATATATATATATATATATGTCGTACCTAATAGCCAGAACGCACTTCTCAGCCTACTATTCAAGGCCCGATTTGCCTAATAAGCCAAGTTTTCATGAATTAATGTTTTTTCGTCTACCTAACCTACCTAACCTAAACTAACCTAGCTTTTTTTGGCTACCTAACCTAACCTTACCTATAAATATAGGTTAGGTTAGGTTAGGTAGGGTTGGTTAGGTTCGGTCATATATCTACGTTAATTTTAACTCCAATAAAAAAAATTGACCTCATACATAGAGAAATGGGTTGCTTTATCATTTCATAAGAAAAAAATTATAGTAAATATATTAATTCAGGAAAACTTGGCTTATTAGGCAAATCGGGCCTTGAATAGTAGGCTGAGAAGTGAGTTCTGGCTACTAGGTACGACATATATATATATATATATATATATATATATATATATATATATATATATATATATATATATATATGTCGTACCTAGTAGCCAGAACTCACTTCTCAGCCTACTATTCAAGGCCCGATTTGCCTAATAAGCCAAGTTTTCCTGAATTAATATATATACTATAATTTTTTTCTTATGAAATGATAAAGCAACCCTTTTCTCTATGTATGAGGTCAATTTTTTTTTATTGGAGTTAAAATTAACGTAGATATATGACCGAACCTAACCAACCCTACCTAACCTAACCTAACCTATATTTATAGGTAAGGTTAGGTTAGGTAGCCAAAAAAAGCTAGGTTAGGTTAGGTTAGGTTGGTTAGGTAGACGAAAAAACATTAATTCATGAAAACTTGGCTTATTAGGCAAATCGGGCCTTGAATAGTAGGCTGAGAAGTGCGTTCTGGCTATTAGGTACGACATATATATATATATATATATATATATATATATATATATATATATATATATATATATGTCGTACCTAGTAGCCAGAACGCACTTCTCAGCCTACTATGCAAGGCCCAATTTGCCTAATAAGCCAAGTTTTCATGAATTAATATATTTTCTCTAATTTTTTTCTTATGAAATAATAAAGCTACACATTTCATTATGTATAAGGTCAATTTTTTGTTATTGGAGTTAAAATTAACGTAGATATATGACCGAACCTAACCAACCCTACCTAACCTAACCTAACCTATCTCTATAGGTTAGGTTAGGTTAGGTAGCCGAAAAAGTTAGGTTAGGTTAGGTTAGGTAGGTTAGGTAGTCGAAAAACAATTAATTCATGAAAACTTGGCTTATTAGGCAAATTGGGCCTTGCATAGTAGGCCTAGAAGTGCATTCTGGCTACTAGGTACGACATATATATATATATATATATATATATATATATATATATATATATATATATATATATATATATATATATATATATATATATATATATATATTTATTATATTTTAATCCAGCATAAGTACAAACGCATCTTCAATATTTTTTAGGAATGCTGCTAAATGCTATATACTGTATGGCAAAGTAAAGCATTGACAGAAAATTGCATAAGACACTTTCTCTAGATTTAAATGAATAAAGGCTTGTACAGTATTTCATATTACTGAACTTTAATTTTCAATAACATGTTTCGATATAATTATGAAAACAATGAAATAGCTGTGATAAAGTAGAAAAACTGTTCCCGGTCACAAAGAGATTTTGTTTACATAAAACCAAAAAATTTCAAATGTGCCAAGATCAATCTAGAACAAGTAGGAATATGCAAAAAGCTATATTTATTAGAAAAACCAAAATATTGTTGGTGAAATGAGGGTCTTATGACTGGAGCAAAGAGGGCGAGACTAATATACCATATTTACATGGTGGCAGGTGACACACAGTTTGTGAAAAATTGAAACAGCAAGAAACCATGCACCATTTGGGAGGAATGAGACCTGTTAATTTGAAATTACATATTTCTGTTAATATTAGGATAAATTTTGATAATGAGAGCAATGTAATATCCAAGTTCATAAAAGGTACGCAGATGAGTTTAGAAATCTATTACATTAACAAAAGTATGTAGACACAGAAGAGAAGTGTATCTACAGCATCAGTATGGAGAGTGTGTAAATGCAGATGAGAAGTGTATCTATAGCATCAGTATAGAGAGGTGCAAGTGTATATACAGAAGAGAGAAGTGTATCTATAGCATCAGTATGGAGAGAGGTGCGAGGTCGAAGAGCGAGTGTGTAGTGGAGGAGGATGCACAGCCTTACGTTTATGCAGCCTGAGCAAATCGTCAAAGGTAAATGCGGGAGCCTCGCACTGTGGACTGGACGCTGTCGAGGACAGGCTAAGAAGCGAGGCTTTGCGGAAACTATTGAGCCGCACAAACAGGGACTTTGGACGAGGGCGAGGGCTGAGCCCCGTAGGGCTAGGCAGGGGCGCCAGACGTGAGGGCGCGGGGGACATTGCACCTGCAATGATACATGCCTCAGTCCTCACCCAACACATGGACTGCACAACAGCCCACACATCAACATATTGCTCAACATACTATCTGCCACATATGGCTGAACATACTACCTGCCACATATGGCTCAACATACTACCTGCCACATATGGCTCAACACACTACCTGCCACATATGGGTGACAACATTTACCACACAAACTCCTGAAGGTGCAGGTTAGTTTGAGTAGCTCTTCCAGCTGTATGACAGGATGCAATATACTAATACTGGAGGTACTGAAGCAATACAAAAGTTAAAACAGTGGCACTGCTTAATCAGAAAAAAATATCTAACCACTGGTAAAACATGAAATTGAACCAAATAAGCAGTCAATTTAACTATGATATAAAACACAGTATGTTGAGTGTGTATACGAGTACTGTATATATTTTTGTAGGATGACAATTTGGCTCTAATGACTAATAACTTCATGCTTCCATTGGCTGCAATCACGGCACCTGAGGTACAAGCACAAGCAAAGATCCATATAAAAAGTGTTTATGTGGGTTAATATACGAGACCTGCCAATAATGTACAAGTTTATTATTCACGCTCAAATTACAGATGGTCATAGATGTAAAGACGAGCTTGAGAGAATGAAGAATGTATTTTTATGGCTTGTTAAATAGAAACTGTGAATGGGAGGATGCAATTGACTCTAGAAATTGCTTAATAAATCAAAGAATCTTCATAGATTTTACTCTTAAACAGTTTACTTGAAACAGTTTAATTAGAGGCAGTGTTCATTACACAAGTCACTATGCATGATGGAACACACAAATGCCCCATATTTTACACATGACTCAGGATACTTCACCATTTATTAACCCATAAAATTGCATAATTTAATTGTGAACTGCAGCCAAATGCTGATTAAAATATTATTAGCCGTAAACAGGTCTGATATAATTAAAAGTTACATTTTAACTTTTGAAAAGAAATTTTGAGATTAACAAAAAAAAATCTGCTTTTTAATATTAGTAATGCAAAATTGTGCAATTATTTTATGCAAGTACCTCTGGCAACTATGTTATACTGCTGTTATATACAAAAGATTTGCACCTTAAGGAAATTTAGCTTTAACACTTGGCCTTAGGATAAGGGTATATTTGTATGTGTATTTATCAGTACTGGGTAGATAGGTGGTCAGCAGTCCTTAGCTGCCCATATATGCACAACTGGTGGGGATGGGGATACAGGGGTCTGCCAAATGACAATTAAATATCTTTGGAGTCTGGCTCTGAACAAATGTTTTCCCCGTTACCATTTTCTGCTTAAGTGGCGCCCATGTGCCTACTTGCAATTCCCAGATGATGGTAACCCCACACCTCTCACTCCAAGTTGATGTACCCTACACCTGCAATTTCTTGTTGCTAGCAGCCCTACACATGTGACTCCCACCTGACGGTAGCCTACATGGATGGAAGTCTACACTGGAGGTTCCCAGCTGATGGTGGCCTTCTTTCAAAGCTCTGCACTGACGACAGCCCTACACTGATGACTCTCAGCTGGCGACAGTCCTACACCAATGACTCTCGGCTGGTGATGCCAGCAGTTCTCGGCTGGTGCTACCCTACGCCAGCAGATCTCGGCTGGTGCTAGCCTACGCCAGCAGTTCCCGGCTGGTGCTAGCCTACGCCAGCAGTTCCCAGCTGATGCTAGCCTACGCCAGCAGTTCCCAGCTGATGCTAGCCTACGCCAGCAGTTCCCAGCTGATGCTAGCCTACGCCAGCAGTTCCCAGCTGATGCTAGCCTACGCCAGCAGTTCCCAGCTGATGCTAGCCTACGCCAGCAGTTCCCAGCTGATGCTACCCAACAACTGAGGTTTCCGGCTGATGCTAGCCTATGCCAGCAGTTCCCAGCTGATGCTAACCTACACCCGAGGTTTCCAGCTAAATGTAGTCTACACCAGCGGTTCCCAGCTAAAGGTGGGAAACACCTACAGTTCCAAGCTAATCATAGCATACACTTGTGGTTCTCAGCTGAGGGTAGCTCGAAACCGAGGTTCCCAGCTGAGGGTAACCCACAACCATGGTTCCCCGCTGATGGTAGCCCAAAATCGAGGTTCCCAGCCAAAGGTATTCTACAACTGTGGTCCCCAGCCAATGGAAGCCTACAACTGTGGTTCACAGTCAATGGTAGCCTACAGCTGTAGTCCCCAGCCAATGGTGGCCTACAACTGTGGTTCCCAACCAATAGCAGCCCAAAATCGAGGTTGCCAGCTGATGGTAGCCTGTAACAGAGGTTCCCAGCAAATGGTAGCCTACAACTGTGGTCCGAAGCTGATTGAAGTCTACAACTGTGATCCCCAGCCAATGGTAGCCTACAACTGTGATGCCAAGCTGATGGTAGACTACAACTGCGGTTCCCAGCTGATGGTAATCTACAACTGTGGTTCCCAGCTGATGGTAGCCAACAACTGTGGTTCCCAGCCAATGATAGCCTACAACTGTGGTCCCCAGCCGATGGTAGCTTACAACTGTAGTTCCCCCACCAATGGTAGTCTACAACTGTAGTTCCCCCGCCAATGGTAGTCTACAACTGTGGTCCCCAGCCGATGGTAGCCTACAACTGTAGTTCCCCATCAATGGTAGCCTACAACTGTGGTCCCCAGCCGATGGTAGCCTAAAACTGTGGTTTCCAGCTGATGGTAGTCTACAACTGTGGTTTCCAGCTGATGGTAGTCTACAACTGTGGTTCCCAGCTGATGGTAGTCTACAACTGTGGTCCTCACCAATGGTAGCCTACAACTGTGGTTCCCAGCTGATGGTAGCCTACAACTGTGGTCCTCACCAATGGTAGTCTACAACTGTGGTTCCCAGCCAATGATAGCCTACAACTGTGGTCCCCAGCCGATGGTAGCCTACAACTGTAGTTCCCCGTCAATGGTAGCCTACAACTGTGGTCCCGAGCTGATGGTAGTCTACAACTGTGGTTCCCAGCTGATGGTAGTCTACAACTGTGGTCCATAGCCGATTGTAGCCTACAACTGTGGTTCCCAGCCGATGGTAGTCTACAACTGTGGTTCCCAGCTGATGGTAGTCTACAACTGTGGTCCCCAGCTGATGGTAGCCTACAACTGTGGTCCATAGCCAATTGTAGCCTACAACTGTGGTTCCCAGCCAATTGTAGCCTACAACTGTGGTTCCCAGCCGATGGTAGCCCAAAATTGAGGTTCCCCACCGATGGTATCCTACAACTGTGGTCCCCAGCAGACAGTAGCTTACAACTGTAGTCCCCAGCCAACGGAAGCCTACAACTGTGGTTCACAGCCAATGGTACCCTACAACTGTGGTCCCAGCCAATGGTAGCCTGAAATTGAGGTTCCCAGCCGATGGTAGCCTACAACCCTGGTTCCCAGCTGATGGTAGCCTACAACTGTGGTTCACAGTCAATGGTAGCCTACAACTTTGGTTCCCAGCCAATAGTAGCCTATAACTGTGGTTCCCAGCCAATGGTAGCCTACAACTTTGGTTCCCAGCCAATAGTAGCCTACAACTATGGTTCCAGCCAATAGTAGCCTACAACTATGGTTCCAGCCAATGGTAGTCTACAACTGTGGTTCCCAGCCGATTGTAGCCTACAACTTTGGTTACCAGCCGATTGTAGCCTACAACTTTGGTTCCCAGCCAATGGTAGCCTTCAACTATGGTTCCAGCCAATGGTAGCCTAAAACTATGGTTCCAGCTGATGATAGTCTACAACTGTGGTCCACACCCGATGGTAGCCTGTGCTGCACAATCTACATTTTGACATTTTGTCTTGTTTCATCACTTATGAATCCCAATTTTGCTCACTTGTAAATCCTGATGTTATATGTATGTTTCTTGCTGGAGCAGCTCCTACTCTGATCACTGGCTGTTTCCTTAAGAACCCAGAAAATAGGTTACTTGAAATAAGCAACTTTTGAAAGAAAATTGCTTTCAAATCATCACTAAATATGATAGATGCCAGGTGGCCATTTCACAATCGATAATTTTCAAATTAGAAATATTACTCCTATAGTAATATTACTATAGGTTTCGAATGTTTATATATAGATCTAAAGGTGAAAACTTTCTTGCCAATTCAAACGTTAATACTTGAGCATCATATTAATAGTTTTATCACGTCATAAATGGTTAAGAATAATTGGGGTTGATTAGATATTCTTAATGAGTGTGGTGTAATACGAGTCCAATAAATAATATCACATTTATTATTACAAGTATATATACAAGAACTCTTGTATATACAAGAGTTCTTACACTCTTGTAAAGCCACTAGCACGCATAGCTTTTTGGGCAAGTCCTTAATCCTAATTTTCCCCAGAATATGACAAGCCAAATCGTTTAACAAACAGGAACCCATTCACTGCTGGGTGAACAGAGGCTACAGTTAAGGATTGTCACCCGGTCAATCCTCCCGGTCAGGATACGAACTCAGGCAAAAGTGCTCGCGAAGCGCCGGGCGAGTGCTTTACCACTGCACTACGGGAACTCTTTAATACCATTAGAGTGAATTATTAATTTAAATGTTAAGATGATTGCATAAATAGGATTTAATGGCATAAACACTATGGAATTTATCTAACAAGGTAATAGTTGGTTGGGTTTTTAAATGGCAGGGAAAAAAATGTGCAGACTGATTCAGAGGGCTCACAATTTCTATAATAAAAAATAATATATATACAAATTAAGTTCACATTTGTGAAATAACGAATCAGGAGATGAATGGCTCTGCGGATGTTCACAAGAAATTCAGTTTAAACAAATTTGATATAAACTTTTGAAATGCTTCACTTAAATAGCAAATCTTTAGTTAGCTTCAAGTCCCACCTGGATTTTGTTGTGCCTGAGTGGCACCAGCACCAGGAACTTCCATCCTTCAAAAACCTTACCAGATGCTCTGTCACTAATAATCAAATCATGCAATTTTCTTGTGTGAAAAAATTAATCACAAACCCCTATATGCTTATTACAAATGGATTTAGTTAAACTACTGAATATACGTTATACATAATGGTGAAGATGCAGCAGTGACGTCAGCAATAGGAGCAGCTGGGGATGCCTCTGGAAGGAAGCAGGGCTGAGGCCAATGCTAGTTCTACCAAATGCATGAGGGGGATCATTGATGGTGATTTGGTCAGGCAGAACGTACTAGGATCATATTAAAACATGCTAATATTTCTTAGGAAACTATAAAGGAGATGCATTAACATTAGAATACCAAATTCATAAATAAAGTGATTCTTGGTAAACTTTATCATATATGCTCTTCAATGATAAGGCATATGATCATTCCCTTTATCTGATTGGCAGTTGGATGTGCAGAATTAACCTTAAAATTCATTCCTCATGCCTGGGCGGAGGGGCCACCCAGGACTACAATATTAGCAAGTGCCACGTGCCCAGAAACAACGATGTCCCACCTTCTGCGTTTGTCCAAGTTGATGCCGCAGATCAAAAATGGATTAGTTGGATGTCAGTATAATCAATCTGGTACACAGCTGTTATCAGTGGCTCGTGTAATAATGTGATTTGCAATTCAATATATAATTATGAGTTCCAATGCAAACTTAAGCTTTGGCATAGAACCTTAAAAATACCATAAATTAGGGATAATCTGCTAACAAAAAAGTATTAACATTACAATGTATCTTGGTAGCACTATTGGTGTATTATTCATGATTATTTTACTCAATATATTTAGGCCATAATTAAGAAACTTTTGGGCACT
Source organism: Procambarus clarkii (assembly GCF_040958095.1). Lineage (NCBI taxonomy): Eukaryota > Metazoa > Arthropoda > Malacostraca > Decapoda > Cambaridae > Procambarus > Procambarus clarkii. The sequence goes on along the minus strand of NC_091223.1, from coordinate 11,373,135 downwards.
ATCATTTTTCATATTAAAAACATTAGTGTATATTTTACGTAAGAGAATAATTTGTTGATATCTAGTTTTGAGTTTGTGATCTCACATGGCACATCTGCAAGCCAATTGCATATTTAAGAGTTCCAAATATCCTAAAATTATCTCTTGGTAAAGGTTTGAGGGGAAAAGATGGAGGGTGCTTTATGTTAGATGGGAATAGGAACCACTGGGGATGGTGTGCCAGGGCCCACTAGCCCATCTAACATCCCTAGAATGTGGTACTGCCAAGCACTAGTGTCTACACTACTACCAAGCTCATGCTACCATTTACCTCACGCAGGGATTCCTTCCATGCCATTATGTGCAAACCACCTTGTGTATAATAATATATATATATATATATATATATATATATATTTTAGTATGTTTTGATATTAGTCTTTCTTGTAAACATACGTTGTTGAATAAAGTATGACGAATGGTAAGATTAATGATTCTAACATGAATCTTCTCAATATTTCTTATGTTTTTCTTCACTGTTGGGGGTAGTTGAAAAATTAACTCTCCAAAGTTCATTTTCACTTTTTATTTATGGTCTGACACCTAGAAGCATTTCGTAAGAACAATTTTTACATTTTCAGACTTTTTTTTACTTACTTAGATCGTGCTTATATTCATTTTTTGGGAGAGGTGATGGGATACAAATGTTTTTGGGTGAGGTGACAGGAAACAAAAGACAAAACACGAAACAATGGATATATACAATGGGCATATAACCATGGGTATACATTCTATCTACTTGCTTCTGTGCTGGTTCGGGGTCTTGTAGTGGGTAGAATGTAATTATCTGTTAATTGGCTGTTGAGTGCTGGTTTTGACTTTTTGATGTTTAGGGCCTCACTGATGTCGAATCTCCTATTATTGTTGTATCTGTCGATAATTTCTGTGTTGCTTATTAAGATGTCTTTATCGATGGTCTATTTGTGTGTGGAGATTATATGCTCCTTGATGGAGCCCTGTTATTTATGCATTGTTAATCGCCTAAAAAGAGACGTTGTCTTGCCTATATACTGAGATCTTTGGGGCTGACAGTCCCCAAGTGGGCATGAGAAGGCTTAGACGATGTTGGTTTCCTTCAAGGTGTTCAGTTTGGTGTCTGGAGAGTTCTTTATGAGTAGGTTGGCTGTTTTCTTGTTTTTGTAGTAAATTGTTAATTGTATCTTCTGATTTGTGTCTGTGGGGATAATGTTCCTATTAATAATATCTTTCAGGACATTTTCCTCCGTTTTGTGAATTCGTGGGTCAAATTCCCGGATGGAATTTGACCCACGATTTTTTTTTAAATGGTGTCTGTTTACAAGAGCCCTGATGAAGGTGTGGTGAACCCTGTGTATCCGCGGGCCGTTTAAATCTTGCGTAGTACTCCAAAGCATCATATAAGAACATAAGAACGCAAGAACAAAGGCAACTGCAGAAGGCCTATTGGCCCATACGAGGCAGCTCCTATTTATAACCACCCAATCCCACTCATATACTTGTCCAACCCGCGCTTGAAACAATCGAGGGACCCCACCTCCAGCACGTTACGCGGTAATTGGTTCCACAAATCAACAACCCTGTTACTGAACCAGTATTTACCCAAGTCTTTCCTAAATCTAAACTTATCCAATTTATACCCATTGTTTCGTGTTCTGTCTTGTGTTGATACTTTTAATACCCTATTAATATCCCCTTTGTTATGTCCATTCACCCACTTGTAAACCTCTATCATGTCGCCCCTAACTCTTCGCCTTTCCAGTGAATGCAACTTAAGCTTTGTTAATCTTTCTTCATATGAAAGATATCTAATTTGGGGAATTAACTTAGTCATCCTACGCTGGACACGTTCAAGTGAATTTATATCCATTCTATAATATGGCGACCAAAACTGAATTGCATAATCTAAATGGGGCCTAACTAGAGCAAGATATAGCTTGAGAACCACACCAGGTATCTTGTTACTAACGCTGCGATTAATAAATCCAAGTGTCCGATTTGCCTTATTACGAACATTTATGCATTGATCCTTTTGTTTTAAATTCTTACTAATCATAATTCCCAGATCCCTTTCACAATCCGACTTCGCAATCTCAACACCATCTAGCTCGTATCTTGTAACTCTATCATCATTACCTAACCTCAGAACTTTACATTTATCAGCATTAAACTGCATCTGCCAATCCTTTGACCATTTCAAAACCCTATCTAGATCAACTTGAAGTGATAGTGAGTCCTCTTCCGAATTAATTTCCCTACCGATTTTCGTATCATCAGCAAATTTGCAAATGTTGCTACTCAAACCTGAATCTAAATCATTTATATATATTATAAACAACAGAGGTCCCAGGACAGAGCCTTGAGGCACTCCATTTACAACATTTTCCCACTCTGACTTGATTCCATTTATACTAACTCTCTGTTTCCTTTGGTATAGCCATGCCCTAATCCAGCTTAATATAGCACCCCCAATACCATGAGACTATCTTTTTAATCAGTCTTTCATGTGGCACTGTATCAAAAGCTTTGCTAAAGTCAAGGTACACAACATCACAATCCTTACCACTATCAACTGCCTCAACTATGCTAGAATAAAAAGATAAATTTGTTAAACATGAACGGCCATTTATAAAACCATGTTGCGACTCAATTATTAATTTATGTTTTTCAAGATGAAGACGAATTTTATTTGCTATTATAGATTCGAGTAACTTTCCCACAATAGACGTTAGGCTAATTGGTCGATAGTTAGACGCAAGTGATCTATCTCCTTTCTTAAAAACTGGTATCACATTAGCAACTTTCCAAAACTCTGGCACTCTGCCTGACTCTATTGATTTATTAAATATGGTTGACAGTGGGTCACAAAGCTCCTCTTTGCATTCTTTAACACTTTCGCTCACCCCGCGCGCCACCCCTCGACAGGGCGATATGGGCCCCAGCGTGTCACGGAAGCGCGCGTTAATTCCGAAAAGTGTATACTCTCTTCAACTTTGTCACCTCAATTCTCCTTCTACGAGAATAAATTTGGTATCATTGTGTTCGCAATAAAATTCTCTACAGCACTAAATGCATATAAACTCCAAAAGCCCGGCTAATTACCCGCAGCAAACAGAGAAAGTGCGAACGAGTTACCCGGGAGCGCGCAAACGGGATAAAATGTTTTCACTATTTTCACTCTGGTCACCTCAATTTTTGTCCTAGGTCTTTCATTTTGGTCTCAATGGGTTCGTAATAAAATTCTCTAGAGGAACATTAGCATATAAAAAAAAACACCTGGTCACGCTCCAACCGCCGACGAGTTGAAGACGGGCCACGCGTTAGCAGTGAGTGAGCGCTCAGAGGCCTTCCTACTACACTCCCAATTCCCACCCTTTTCAAGCCTTTCTTTCGCAATTTTCTTCCTGGAAGGGCCTTGTTCATGATTACTATCCATCGTGGAGTAAGCGTAGATAGTTTCTAAAGCCGCAGTAAGAAATATAGCCACGGAAAATAGCCGAAATGTTCACACGTTTGAGATGCGAGGGGAGACGACATTGGTCACAACAGTGGAGCAAAGACAATGGGCCCACGGCGTGTGCCAAGCCGCCTGAGGGCCACGAGGCTCAACAAAGGAAATGGGAAGACATCGGCGCACATTTTAAAACCAGTCCCCAAAAAATCGGATACAAACCTGATTTTTGGCGAATTTTTAAAGTGGATGACGCAATGCTGCGTCATCCCCGGCATTACCGCCAGTAAACGGATGACGCAATGCTGCGTCATCCCCGAGCGAAAGTGTTAAGCACCCTGGCAAACACTTCATCCGGCCCTGGGGATTTGTTTGGTTTGAGTTTTACTATTTGTTTAAGAACATCCTCCCTGGTAACTGCTAAATTCGTCAACCTGTTCTCGTCCCCACCCACATAGACTTGTTCGGCTGAAGGCATATTGTTAAGTTCCTCTTTAGTAAATACAGATACAAAATATTTATTAAATATCTCTTCATCACTATCTGTTATTTGACCTGTCTCAGTTTTTAATGGACCTATCCTTTCCCTAGTCTTAGTACGATATAACTGAAAAAAACCTTTAGGATTTGTCTTTGCTTGCCCTGCTATGCAAACTTCATAGTTTCTTTTTGCTTTCCTTATCTCTTTTTTAACATTTCTAACCAGTTGTACGAATTCCTGTTCTAAAGTGACCTCCCCATTTTTAATCCTTTTGTACCAAGCTCTCTTTTTACCTATAAGGTTCTTCAAATTCTTTGTTATCCACTTTGGGTCATTAGTATTCGATCTATTCAATTTGTATGGTATACTACGTTCCTGTGCTTTGTTTAGAATATTCTTAAATAAGTTATATATTGAATCCACATCGAAATCCCCATTTAAGTCACCTATCGCTGGGTTCATGTCTCGCTCCAAGACCAGCCCACACCCCATACCCAAGACTTTCCAATCAATTTGACCCAAAAAATTTCTTAGGCTATTAAAATCAGCTTTTCGAAAATCTGGCACTTTAACAGAATTTTTTCCTACTGGTCTATTCCATTCTATGCTAAATCTGATTTCTTTGTGATCACTGTTCCCTAGCTCACTCCCTATTTCGATGTCATTAATTTGTGTTTCCCTGTTAGTTAACACTAAATCTAAAATATTATTTTCCCGTGTTAGTTCCTTAACCCTTAAACTGTGCAATGCGCCTGCAGGCTCACGTCTGGTTTGCGCAACGCGCCTCCGGGTATTTGTATTTTTCACGTTCCATTCAAAACTCCCGCGGCTACATGGGGTTCACATCAGCTTCCTCAGGGCTCTTGTAAACAGACGCCATCTTTAAAAAAAATCGTGGTCCACATTCCCGGGTGTGGGAGCCTCAGTAGTAATTACCTAAGTAATTACCTAAGTGTAGTTACAGGATGAGAGCTACGCTCGTGGTGTCCCGTCTTCCCAGCACTCTTTGTCATATAACGCTTTGAAACTACTGACGGTCTTGGCCTCCACCACCTTCTCACTTAACTTGTTCCAACCGTCTACCACTCTATTTGCGAAGGTGAATTTCCTTATATTTCTTCGGCATCTGTGTTTAGCTAGTTTAAATCTATGACCTCTTGTTCTTGAAGTGCCAGGTCTCAGGAAATCTTCCCTGTCGATTTTATCAATTCCTGTTACTATTTTGTATGTAGTGATCATATCACCTCTTTTTCTTCTGTCTTCTAGTTTTGGCATGTTTAATACTTCCAACCTCTCCTCGTAGCTCTTGCCCTTCAGTTCTGGGAGCCACTTAGTAGCATGTCTTTGCACCTTTTCCAGTTTGTTGATGTGCTTCTTAAGATATGGGCACCACACAACAGCTGCATATTCTAGCTTTGGCCTAACAAAAGTCATGAACAATTTCTTTAGTATATCGCCATCCATGTATTTAAATGCAATTCTGAAGTTAGAAAGCATCGCATAGGCTCCTTGCACAATATTCTTTATGTGGTCCTCAGGTGATAGTTTTCTATCTAGAACCACCCCTAGATCTCTTTCTTTATCAGAATTCTTTAAAGATTTCTCACATAATATATAGGTTGTATGGGGTCTATGTTCTCCTATTCCACATTCCATAACATGACATTTATTAACATTAAATTCCATTTGCCAGGTGGTGCTCCATATACTTATTTTGTCCAGGTCTTCTTGAAGGGCATGACAATCATCTAAATTTCTTATCCTTCCTATTATCTTAGCATCATCAGCAAACATGTTCATATAATTCTGTATACCAACTGGTAGATCATTTATGTACACAATAAACATCACTGGTGCAAGAACTGAACCCTGTGGTACTCCACTTGTGACATTTCTCCATTCCGATACATTGCCTCTGATTACTGCCCTCATTTTTCTATCAGTCAGAAAATTTTTCATCCATGATAGAAGCTTACCTGTCACCCCTCCAATATTTTCCAGTTTCCAGAACAACCTCTTATGTGGAACTCTGTCGAAAGCCTTTTTTAGGTCCAGATAGATGCAGTCAACCCAACCATCTCTTTCCTGTAATATCTCTGTGGCTCGATCATAGAAACTGAGTAAATTCGATACACAGGATCTTCCAGATCGAAAACCATACTGTCTGTCTGATATTATATCATTTCTCTCCAGGTGTTCTACCCATTTAGTTTTGATTAGCTTTTCCAATACTTTCACTATTACACTTGTCAATGATACAGGTCTATAATTGAGGGGGTCTTCCCTGCTGCCACTTTTGTAGATTGGAACTATGTTAGCCTGTTTCCACACGTCTGCTACGATTCCTGTACACAGGGATGCCTGAAAGATCAGGTGAAGTGGAATGCTGAGCTCAGATGCACATTCTCTCAGAACCCATGGTGAAACGCCATCTGGGCCAGCTGCTTTGTTCTTCCCGAGCTCCTTTAGCATATTTTCCACTTCATCTCTAGACACCTCTATCCGCTCTATGTTGTTCTCTGGAATTCTTATTGTGTCTGGTTCTCTGAAGATTTCATTTTGTACAAACAAACTTTGGAACTTTTCCTTTAAAGTTTCACACATTTCCTTTTCATTTTCCGTGAATCTGTTTCCCATTTTCAACCTCTGGATATTATCCTTTACCTGCAATTTGTTGTTTATGAATTTGTAGAATAGGCCCGGTTCTGTTTTACATTTATCTGCTATCCCTTTTTCAAAATTTCTTTCTGCATCTCTCCTTACTGCTGTATAGTTGTTTCTCGCATCTTTGTATCGCTGGTATGTTTGGGGGTTTGGCCTCTTCCTATACTGATTCCATTTTTGTGTCTTTTGGTCTCTTGCCCTCTCACAATTTCTGTCAAACCAATCCTGTTTTCTGGCCCTGCATCTCTGTTTTGGTATGAATGTTTGTGTGCCTTCCTCATATAGTTTTAAAAATTTGGCATACATTTCATTTACTACCCTGCCTAGCAACAATTCTGTCCAATTACACTCATTAAAAAAATTTCGAAGTTCCGCATAGTTGCCTCTCCTTAAATCGAGTTTATCAACTGTTTCAATGTCCCCATTTTCTTCTAGATGATATCTTAAAGCATATTTAATGTCTAACAGGACGTGATCACTCTTTCCCAAGGGAGGAAGGTACTGGATGTCAAAAATCTCTTCTTCTTTCCTGGTGAATACTAGATCCAGTACTGACGGTACATCTCCTTCCCTCATTCTTGTGGCTTGCTTTGTGTGTTGATACAAGAATGTCTCCAGAATGAGGTTCACAAATCTGCATGTCCAAAAGTCCTCCGTTCTTGCTTCATAGGCCTCCCAGTCTATTGCTCTAAAGTTGAAGTCCCCTAGTATCAACAGTCGTGATTTATCTTTATCTGCTTGTACAATAATATCTCATGACCATTATGAGGCCCTCTCGTTTGTCATCCAGTTCTTCCTTTGTCCATGTGTTGCTTGCTGGTGGGCTGTAGGTATTTACAATTATCAGCTTATCCTGATTCCAGACCTGCAATGCCATTATGTCAATATCTCGAGGGTTTTCAAATATTAACTCTTTTTACCTTCAGGTGTTTTTTCACCAGTACAGCCACTCCTCCTCCCTTCCTAGTTTTCCTGTCACGTCTCCAAACTGAGTAGCCTCTTGGGAATATGACTTCATTTATTATATTTCCTTCAAGTTTCGTTTCTGATAATGCAACAATATCTGGGACCCTAAGCTGGATTATATCTTGCAACTCCAAAGTTTTTGACCTCACTCCATCTATGTTGGTATATACAATTTTCAGGAACATGTTCCCTTTTCCTTTGCTCTTTACTCCCCCTTCCACTACTGACCTTGTTGCTTTGTTTTTATGTACCATTTCACAAGCTTTCCAGTCCCTGTCACTTTGTAGAAAAAAGAATTTCTGTCTTCTTCATTTCTATCCCCATTTAGACGTTTTGCCTCAATTAGGTTCATTTTCAGCTTTTCTCTGTCTTCCTTGGAGAGGTCTTGTCTTATTGACCAAGATTTGCCAACCTCATCACTCTGCAGTTTCCTGGCATTTCTTAGCACTTCCATCATGTTTTTCACTCCATTAAACATTACATTAAATTATATCATTACATTAAATTATATTAACATTATATAAATTATATAAATACATAATTACATTAAAGTAGTGTGTGAGCAACCAAGTCTGGCGCTCGCAGCATGAGCGCACAGCACTGCTGTTCAGCATGTGACCACAGCATCGCCTAATAATGTCAAAATATATATATAACCTGTATTATTTAGCTATGATAGTGTTATATTAGAGCCTGAGTGTGATAATGACTGGGTACAATGTTCAAATATCAGTGATTCAATGCTGTTCACGATGTTCACAGCGCTACCCACAGCACCACAGCATTATTTCGTTTATCTAGGAATCTTCAAATGATTTCTTAGGTTCCTTTTCAAAATAAACGTGTGGTCAATTATTCATTTACAGGAATTAGTGACCAGGATTGTGATAATAGCAGGATTGTGGTTATAATTAGCATTGTGCGTAGTATTGTGGAAGGAGGAATTTTGATGAGGGAGGGAGGGCGAGAATTGAGGTAGCCTCATTGTGTGTGTGTGGCTGCCACTCTTGTTTTGCTCACCATACTAGCTTAGTGGTTCGCTATGGGCAACACATATGTACATGGGTATATATAGTGTGTATATATAGTGTAAGAACAGCAACAGGAGAATGTTGAGAGGAGCTATTTTGGTGAGGGAGGTGACGTAATCGTAGCGTCGTCTGTTGTGTGATTTTTCATGCAGTGTATGGTGGCCACTGTACTGTTTGGACACAATACCGGCTTACTTGCATAGTTCTGGTAAATAAAACATGTAGATAGGTATATAGAACATGTGTAATAAGAACTATAACAATATGGTGGGAGGAGCAATGTTGGAGTGAGGGAGACTGGCTGGGTGTGGCTGCTCTCACTCGAGGTGTTCTGAATGTGTTCATGGCCAAATGCTTCTATTGGCCCATACGAGGCAGCTGCTATTGGTCCATACGAGGCAGCTGATATTGGCCCATACGAGGCAGCTGCTATTGGCCCATACGAGGCAGCTGATATTGGCCCATACGGGGCAGCTGCTATTGGCCCATACGGGGCAGCTGCTATTGGCCCATACGGGGCAGCTGCTATTGGCCCATATGGGGCCGCTGCTATTGGCCCATACGAGGCAGCTGCTATTGGCCCATACGAGGCAGCTGCTATTGGTCCATACGAGGCAGCTGCTATTGGCCCATACGAAGCAGCTGCTATTGGCCCATACGAAGCAGCTGCTACGCGGTGTTCTGAATGTGTTGATGGTGAATGTATATAGTCTGTGACAGTGTATAGTGTGTAAATAGATTGTATATATACACAAATTAGCATGATACATAGTAAATATGTGCTGCATATGTGTACACAAGTTTCATGCACGTAACACAGTGTCTACGGACAGTACGGATGTTGTACTGTGATATTATAGTGTACGTGTTCATTATACATTGGATTTGCACATAAAAACAATGAAAATGTATTTGGAAAGGTGCGCAAAAAATGAACGAAAATATATTCGCGGCAACTCGCGCGCCCCGCCCCGAGCGCCCCACCGCCCCCGAGAGTTTACGGCACAGGCGCACGGGGAATGATGACGTCATGCCCCAACTTCCGGACCCCATAGTAGCCAAAGTAAGTACAATTTCGACTTTTTTTTTACATACCCATACTGAGGGAAGGGTTTTTGACACTTTAAAAAGAAAAATAATTTTTTCCAGAGAATTTATTTCCTGTGCACTGCGGGGGTGTCACATTTGGAGGCAACGCAGTTAAGGGCTTAATGTGTTGCGTAAGAAAGCAATCGTCAATTAATTCTAGAAAATCTTCTGCTTCACTATTCCCTGTTTTGTTCAACCAGTTTATTCCGCTAAAATTAAAGTCACCCATGACATAAATACTGTTAGATCTAGATGCTCTAGATATTTCATCCCATAGGTGCTTTGCTTCCATTCTGTCTAAATTTGGTGGCCTATATATAACTCCTATTATAATATTATTAGCTTTTTCGTTTAATTCTATCCAAATAGTTTCTGTGTGTGGCTCAGTTTTGATTCCCTCTTTGAGACTACATTTCAAATTGTCCCTAACATATATGGCTACTCCACCTCCTCGTCTAATATATCTATCTGTGTGAAATAGTTTAAATCCATTTATTTGATATTCAGCTAATAGTTCTCTATTTTCTACATTCATCCACGTTTCGGTAAGTGCAATAATATCTATTTTTTCTGTGCAGACAAGAGCATTAAATTCGTTAATTTTATTTCTTAGACTTCTACTGTTAGTGTAATATACCCTAAGTGAATTGTTATTTTGAGGCCCTTCTCTTTCCCTGATCATTTTGCCAATTTCTTTCTCTCACAAACACATACTTTTATTACCTCCTTCCTCCAAATCAATTCCCATACCACTATCTACTAACAGTTTAAACCCAAACAAACACCTCTAACCACTTCTTCCAACGAGTTCCCAACAGCAACAACCCCAGCTCTCGATAGATGCACCCCATCATGAGCATACATTTCATTTCTTCCATAGAAGTGTTCCCAGTTGTCTATGAAAGATATTGCATTTGATTTGCAATATCTTTCCAGCCGGCAATTGACACCAAGTGCCCTCGATATCCATTCATTTCCCACTCCCTTTCTTGGAAGAATGCCACATATGATCGGGATTCCTCCCTTGCTCCTAATTCTACGGCTGTTTTATACCTCTGAATCAGTTCCTCACTCCTAACTCGACCAATATCATTTCCTCCCACGCTAATGCAAATAATGGGATTGTTCCCATTTCCAGCCATAATATCATTCATGTTGTTTATAATATCACCAATGCCAGCTCCGGGATAGCAAACCCTTAACCTGTTCCCCCTATCTCTAGCACAAAACGTTCTATCCAAATACCTTATCTGGGAATCTCCCACAACTAAGGTTTGCTTAGGTACTTCCTTTACTCTCTGAGGGGCCTGCGCTTCCTTGCTCTTCGTTGCTTTCCCTTTTGCGTGATCCGCAGTCTCACCACAGCACTCGTCCTCCAAAACGTCAAATGAATTAGAAGTTGCTATGGCGTTTGAAGGCGGCTTTATCATATGATGCAATGCGCAATTTACTGCAAGTCGGTCAAAGCATCATACGATGCGATGCGCAATTTAAGGGTTAAGGACCTGCCCGAAACGCTGCACGTACTAGTGGCTTTACAAGATTGTAAATATTATGCTATGTATTCTCACAAACCCAATGTACCTTCTTGTATATAAATAAATAAATAAAAATATATAAATAAATAATGTGTGCAGTTTTGGTTTTGTCACTGATATCAAATATATATGATATGCGCAGTTTAACCCTTACATGGCGCATAGCTATATACCATTTGACTCCCACAGGCGCATACCAAAAAAAAAAAAAAAAAATTATATTTTCTTCCTAACCTGTTAATTTGTGTTCACTGATCACGGGAAAAATAATAACAAAATCTTAAGTGGCATATATTGCCCGCTATAGGGCGGGGAATTCTGGCAAAAAATAGGCGCTGACTCAGCATGCATCCCAGGCGGTCTGTTGATCGCCAGCTGTCAGACCGGAGTTGCCACAAAGAGATAATTACCTAATTATTTCAATGTGTCTGATTGATTTTTCGTAGTTTTTTGCTGTAATATTATTCAATAGTGTGTAGTGTGATATATTTATATAATAAACTGAGTGAATCATCGCTGTACTCAAAAATATGGTGTGCATATTGTTGATTCAATTATGTTCATCAAACAGTGAACAAATACTTTGTCGGTTATTACACTATATACACAGGTTATATACAAGTATTTGCATGTTTCGTTCACCATAACTGTACATCAAAGCTTGTATGGTGAGTAAAGGCACAAAGACGTAGGACCTCACAGTCAGCTGATGGCTGCCGCCCTCAAGGCCAGACGCACTAATATTTCTCCTACAACAATACTGTTTGTGGTGCTATTACGCTATATATACATATTATATATATAAATATCTACCTGTTTTATTCACCATACTTGTACAAGTAAACTGGTATGGTGCCCAAAGACCATCGTGGTCATCAGTAAACAACATGGTAAGTCCTGCAGATGACGCTCCTCCCTCACCAAAATGGTGGCTCCCAACCTTCTCCTCTTGCTGTTTATACCCTCTATACACACGTTATACATAAGTATCCACATTTGTGTTCACCATAGCGAACCACTAAGCTGGAATGGTGAGTGCAGTCAATAAAAGGTGGCCACACACAGTCAGAAGACATTGCCACCACCCTCCCTCCCACAGCATTACTCCTCCCTCCATGGCACACAGCGCTAAATATCACCACAATCCTGCTATTATCAGAACCCTGGTCAGTTTTATCACAGTCAGGGGTCTTCTGTAATAATATCATCGCTACATAATAGCATGAACAAGAATATTATGGTATTTTTAGGCGATGCTGTGTTCACAAGCTGAACAGCAGTGCTGAGAGTTCATGCTGCGTGCGTCAGGCTTGGTTGCTCACTCAATACTGAGGCCCCTAACACCTGGGAGTTTGGCCCATGATTTTTTTTTTAAATGGCGTCTGTTTACAAGAGCCCTGATGAAGGTGTGGTGAACCCCGTGTATCCGAGGGCCGTTTAAATCTTGCATAGTACTCCAAAGTATCACATGATGCGATGCGCAATTTACTGCAAGTCGGTCAAAGCATCAAATGATGCGATGCGCAATTGAAGGGTTAAGGGTTAAGTTGTGTTCCCTGACCACGAGAAAAAAAAATTATTGTACTTACTGATGACGTAATTGAGCCAACAATATGGGCGACAACGTCACAACCTGCATGTTCGCGCATGCATGGTGCGTCCCGGAGACGTCGCACACGGTTTTGAAGCAGCCACAGTTGCCACAAATTTATTTTTGCAGCATTGTTTACAGTGTCTAGGCATATTTTATCACTAATATTATTCACTAATTGTGGTGCATATAATGTTACATCATGGTCAATGGCAATAAATGTTGCATACATCGAGTATACACATGCGCACACAAATGTTTTCCATTACGCCAATATAATATGTATTCACATTGTTCATTATTATATTTACACACATGCACACACTATTTACAGGTTTTTTCACAATTATTGCACATTTAGAAGTCTTGGAGAGAGTGGTAGTCATTGAAGCAGTCGACAGCACACAAAGGGACTGCACATGCTTCACACCATGTTAGCACCAGTTTACGTTTCTGATCTCTCCTATTTGTTGTTTTACAAACTAAGCAATCACATTGGCCTATTGCACGCTTTCCAGCTGGTGGGAAATGTTTCAGTCTGTGTGCTTGAAAGGCCTCCATGTGAGCGAGCCTGGGTGTAGCAGCATGCTGCAACACTGGGTTCATGATGGGTCTTTGTATGCCAGAAACATCTTTGCCAAACTTTGCTAATAACTGTGTTGCAAGTGTAAAAGCAAATGAACAAACTTGTTTACGTCCAGTTTTCACCAGGTACATATTGTAGCAGTTCAGCATGCTCATGTCAAGATGAAAAAACACTTTTTTCATCCACTTCAATGTGTTCCTAACACGCTCAACAGTGCCCACCATCATGTCAGATTTATCAACCAAACTCATATTGATATTAAAGTCAAGAACACAATCTGGTTTATAGAGTGGTTCGTTCGTTACTCTGTTCACCTTGCCACGGTTCACCATTGTACCATCATGAACATTTGTCAGCAAGTTCACTTCTCTCTTGTCTTTCCACCTAACAGTATTTGATCACTTTTTCTTAGCTGGTAGTCACCAACTTCAAGTTTATTTTCAAACACTGGCATTTTCTTTCTTCTTGGCTTTACTGTGCCAACCAATCCAGTTCTATTTTCAATCAAAAACATAGCTAGCAAGGGACTTGTATAGTTGTTATCCGTGTATAAAATGTGGCCCTTGTTCATCCATCAGTGACTTCACTACACTATCTGAGAAACGATGTTGGTCATTTCCAGAAATGTCAACATCGCTAGCAGAATACAGAATCATGTGTAACACGTAACCTGTTTCACAGTCACAAAGAACAAATAATTTCAATCCAAATCTGTTGCGTTTGGAGGAAATATACTGCCCGAATGCAACACGTCCTTTGAAAAACACAAGGGATTCGTCAATCACTGGCTTCTGTGCTTGTTTGTAGAAATCTCTGAACTTTCCAATCACTTCATATTTATGGTGCCTGACACGCCAAAGTCTATCACCCTCTGTCTGGTCCTCATTACTTGCAAACTGTAGACACCTGAGGAGTATCTGAAACCTGTCACGGGACATATATTTCCCGAAGAAAGGTGTTGGAATAGTCTGGTCTTTGCTCCAATAATCAGTGATCGTGTGTTTGACACAATGCTTCATCAACATACATATTGCTAAAAATACATACATCTCACCTACAGTTGTGTTTTTCCAACGATGCAATCGTAAATATTCTGTGATCTCTTTTCCAATGAGATGAGCCGCATGGAGGTTCATTTGGTGTACAATATATTCCATCAGCGGCTCCTCATAAAATGCTGTAAAATATTCCATTTCACACATGTCCTCACCATTATCCGGGAAAAGGTCTGTAATCCCAACGTCTTTATTGTCAAAGGCAGGAATTGGAGGAATAAAATCATCACATCATTCCTCACAAGTGTACCTAGTGTCCTGCAAGATGCAACAGGGGCACGATGGCGAGGAAGCAATGCACATCGTAGACCAGGAGCTGAAGCCTGTCTACGCAAAGTACGGCTCCTACGTGCACGTGGGGTGAAAGCACATGAACATGAGGGTCTTGGTTCCTCATGTTGTTCCATGCGGTAGTGCTTAGCTGGACGAGACACTGCTGATGCGACAAATTCTCGCTCGGTAACACCCCTGGTACTAGCAACAGGTGCGGTAATACTATGTTCTGAATCCACTTTACTAAATCCAGAAAATGAGTCGCCTTCCTCTGACTCGTCGGCTAAAATATCCTCATAGTCTAAATAGGCACAGGAACTGTGTGGTCATGGGTGGATAAGGGGTAGACACTGGGCGAAGTGGCACGAGTGAGGGTGTAGGCCTCGTCATGGGAGGAGGCTATCTCATTTTCATTGTCTGCACTTCTATCATCAGTCAATTGTGTACAGTCCTTATCATTGTCAGAGTCATCAAAATCACTTTCCTCACCATCAGAAAATAATTCACTAGTTCTTTGCTCTTGGGTAAGTGACTGTGTGGTGCATGCCCTGGAGGCGTTCGGCCATGCGCTTGCCATGGTGACCGCTGGGTAACTGAGGCCTCCCATGCCTTGGTAGCGTGAGCTGGATTTTTTTACAAAATGGCGGCTGTTTACTCTAGCCCCTGGGCAGCTTATGGGAGCCTCCCTTACCCCGCTGGCTGTTCAAATCTTACGCAGTACTCCAATACGTCATATGACATGATGCAAAATTTATTGCAAGTTACTCAACACATCATGACGTGTTGCGTAGTTTAAGGGTATACAACCAACACAAATTATCGACAGACATAACGATAACAGGAGACTCGACATCAGTGAGGCCCTAAACATCAAAATGTCAAAACCAGCAATCAACAGCCCATTAACACAATTACATTCTACCCACTACAAGACCACGAACCAGCACAGAAGCAAGAAAATAGAATGTATACCCATGGTTATATGCCAACTGTATATATCCATTGTTTCGTGTTTTGTCTTTTGTTTCCTGTCACCTCACCCAAAACCATTTGTATCCCATAACCTCACCCAGAAGCACATATAAGCACAATCTGAGTAAGTAAAATATTGTCTTTGAAAATGTAAGAATTGTTCTTGCAAAACGCTACTGGGCGTTAGACCATAAATAAAAAGTGAAAATGAATTTTGGAGTGTTAATTTTTCAACTACCCCCCAACAGTGAAGAAAAACTTAAGAAATATTGAGAAAATTCATGTTAGAATCATTAATCTTATCCTTTGTCATATTCAACTATCTCTATATATATCTATATATATATTATATATATTATATATATATATATATATATATATATATATATATATATATATATATATATATATATATATATATATATATATATATATATATATATATCGTACCTAGTAGCCAGAACGCACTTCTCGGCCTACTATGCAAGGTCCGATTTGCCTAATAGGCCGAGTGATTTTCTTTATTTTCAATAAATTGTTTCCATTTAGTTTATTTGAATTATTATTATTATACAAATAAATAAATAAATAAATAAATGTTTATTTAGGTAAGGTATATACATACAAGAGATTTTACAAAGTTTGTTGGATTAATAGATAGAGCTAGTACATACAATGCCTAAAGCCACTATTACGCAAAGCGTTTCAGGCAGTATTAGTATATTATATTAAGACCATAATTTATTGACTTAGTTGTGATAGTTTAGGTTGGGTTAAGATAGGTTAGGTTAGGTAGGGTTGGTTAGGTTCGGTCATATATCTACATTAGTTTTAACTCAAATTTAAACAAATTAACTTATACATAATGAAATGAACAGATTTATCATTTCATATGAAAAAATTTAGATAAATTATTTAAATTCAGGAAAACTTGGCTTATTAGGCAAAATGGGGCTTGCATAGTAGGCCAAGTACAACGTTCTGGCTATTAGGTACGACATATTATATTTTATTTATATTTTATATATATATATATATATATATATATATATATATATATATATATATATATATATATATATATATATATATATATATATATATATATATATATATATATATATATATATATCTCGTACCTAATAGCCAGAATGCACTTCTCAGCCTACTATCCAAGGCCCAATTTGCCAAGTTTTCATGAATTAATTGTTTTTCGACTACCTAACCAACCTAACCTAACATAACCTAACTTTTTCGGCTACCTAACCTAACCTAACCTAAAAAGATAGGTTAGGTTAGGTAGGGTTGGTTAGGTTCGGTCATATATCTACGTTAATTTTAACTCAAATTAAAAAAAATTGACCTCATACATAATGAAATGGGTAGCTTTATCATTTCATAAGAAAAAAATTAGAGAAAATATATTAATTCAGGAAAACTTGGCTTATTAGGCAAATTGGGCCTTGCATAGTAGGCTGAGAAGTGCGTTCTGGCTACTAGGTACGACATACACACACACATACATACATACATACATACATACATACATACATACACACACACACATATATCAGCTCATCCTTCTGTTATGGTAGTAGTTATAGTAACAATGAGGACCATAGTACATATACCGACGTACAACAAAATTAGAACGTAGCAATCTGAACTATTGAGTTGGACAAACCAGAAAACTATTTTTTATTTGTATTGCTTTGACAAACTAAACCTATTCTAACCTCCCTAGGCCTAATATAGTATATATGTGTGCTATCCTAGGCCTAGGAATATTTAAGTTTGTGTTTCGCTTCATTTATTCTAAAAGAATTCGTTACTAGTCAGTATACTACTATCTAAAAGCTAAGAATGTATGAATTTTGACTATTGATGATCATCACAATGGGTACTATATAAACAGGAGGAAGGGTTGTGTGTGTGTGTGTGTATATATATATTGTGTTGACATCATTTATTTGACCAGGCGAAGGAGAGCATATGGTGTTATTCCAGTGTTAAAGCAGCATGTCAAAGTTGGTTTAATACAACACTTAAAACACAGCATCACATATATTACCAATATATTACAACACTTGGTCGACATATGAAACAACCTGCATACCGACAGCCATGCACAACATACTTTGCAATCACATAATTCTTCATTTAAACTTACATAATTTAATCAAGATTTGGAATAGAGAAAAGAACACTCCTAATGCATCATAATTATTGCATGGTAAATAAAACTTTTTGAAACAATATTTCCAAGATCATGTTAGGCAAAACTTAAGTTTTGCCTAACTTAACTTATTACCA
This sequence comes from Procambarus clarkii, assembly GCF_040958095.1. Classification (NCBI taxonomy): domain Eukaryota; kingdom Metazoa; phylum Arthropoda; class Malacostraca; order Decapoda; family Cambaridae; genus Procambarus; species Procambarus clarkii. The sequence goes on along the minus strand of NC_091223.1, from coordinate 11,355,110 downwards.
GTGTATAAACCAACTTGAAACTGACTGAAAAGTTATGGCAAAATTTACAGAAGGAAGTTGTACTCCACTGAACGTGAAGTTTATGTTAGCTGTATCAAATACTGCAGTTTCTCATCTACAAAAACAGCTCACCAGTGCACTTTCTCCTTTACAAAAATAAAGAATATAAAAAATTAAACTAAATTTAAATAACACTAAACCCCACTTTGCTATACAGTAGTTTCAATTATGAGATTAATTTTAAAATTTCAAAATAAAAGGGAACGTTACAACTTAAGCAACAAAAACCTCAATGTTGAATGTAATGAAATGGCTCTTTTTGGAAGAGTCCCATTGGCTCCCTGAAGATAACTTGCTGATATTGCTACATACTGAAGGGTCACATCAGTTGAGGTTCTGTTTGGCCTATCGGGGACTAGAGTCGGAACCTTGTCTTTCTTCCAGAGGTGCAGGGAGCAGGTGACAATTCCCCACCTCACCAGAAGTCTCCTGAAAGTCAGCACAGCCTTACAGACAACTGGAGAGTTCACAGAAAACAAAGCCTTGAAACCACCAAACAACTCTGCAAAGGATTCATATAAAATAAGAGATTCCCTCAAACTAGCTGAAAACCTCATTAGTGCCGATTATCACCACGAAGTGGTGTAGCATCAGCCTTCAGTCGCCTCAGCACCTCAGTTCTGGAGCCGATGAACAAGTCACAATAATCCAACAAACTTGGAAGGTTTACGGTGGCTCCCATTTAGGGAGCCACCCTCCAGAACCCAAAAAATATTAAAAAAAAAAATTCTTCTTAACCTGTTAATTTGTGTTCCCTGACCACGAGGAATTTTTTTAACCCTTAAACTGCACATGGCATATATACACCATGAGTAACATGTCCCATGGTGCGCATGGCGTATATATATGCCATAGGGTGCCAGGCACAATTCAAATGGCCCGCGGCTACACAGGGTTCACATTAGCTTCTTCAGGGATCTTTTAAACAGATGCCATTTTTTTTTTAAATCATGGACAATATTCTCAGGTGTGAAGGCCACAGTACTGTTGGAGCAACCAAGGCTGGTGCATGCAGCATGAGCAAACAGCATTGCTGTTCAGCTTGTGATCACAGCATCGCTGAAAAATGTCAAAATAAATATATAACTGCTATAATTTAGTGATGACAATATTACAGATGATCCCTGACTGTGATAAAAATAACCTGGGTGGTGATAATAGCAGGATTGTTGCAATAATTAGCACTGTGGGAGGAGTGATGCTGAGGGACGGAGGGAGATTGCATCGTTTACTGACTGTGTGGTACCTGTTATTGTCTGCATTCACCATACCAGCTCAGTGATTCTCTATGGTGAACACAAAGGTAGACACTTATATATAATGTGCGAATTAGTGTAATAACACCAAAAGGATTATGCTAGAAGGAGCCATTTGGGTGACGGAGGTAACGTCGTCTGCATGATTTGTCTGGCTGTGTAGAGGGTGGGCCACTATGCTCTTTGGGAACCCTACAAGCTTAGGTGTACAGTTACGGTGCATACAACATGTAGATACTTATATATAATGTGTGTATATAGTGTAATAACATTGCAAACAGTATTGTTGGGAGAAAAAGTTTAGTGTGTGTGACCTTGAATGAGTGAGGGAGCCGCCAGCTGACTGTGTGTGTGTAATTACCTAAGTGTGTAATTACCTAAGTGTGTAATTACCTAAGTGTAGTTACAGGATGAGAGCTACGCTCGTGGTGTCCCGTCTTCCCAGCACTCTTTGTCATATAACGCTTTGAAACTACTGACGGTCTTGGCCTCCACCACCTTCTCACTTAACTTGTTCCAACCGTCTACCACTCTATTTGCGAAGGTGAATTTTCTTATATTTCTTCGGCATCTGTGTTTAGCTAGTTTAAATCTATGACCTCTTGTTCTTGAAGTGCCAGGTCTCAGGAATCCTTCCCTGTCGATTTTATCAATTCCTGTTACTATTTTGTACGTAGTGATCATATCACCTCTTTTTCTTCTGTCTTCTAGTTTTGGCATATTTAATGCTTCTAACCTCTCCTCGTAGCTGTTGCCCTTCAGTTCTGGGAGCCACTTAGTAGCATGTCTTTGCACCTTTTCCAGTTTGTTGATGTGCTTCTTAAGATATGGGCACCACACAACAGCTGCATATTCTAGCTTTGGCCTAACAAAAGTCATGAACAATTTATTTAGTATATCGCCATCCATGTATTTAAATGCAATTCTGAAGTTAGAAAGCATAGCATAGGCTCCTTGCACAATATTCTTTATGTGGTCCTCAGGTGATAGTTTTCTATCTAGAACCACTCCTAGATCTCTTTCTTTATCAGAATTCTTTAAAGATTTCTCACATAATATATAGGTTGTGTGGGGTCTATGTTCTCCTATTCCACATTCCATAACATGACATTTATTAACATTAAATTCCATTTGCTAAGTGGTGCTCCATATACTTATTTTGTCCAGGTCTTTTTGAAGGGCATGACAGTCATCTAAATTTCTTATCCTTCCTATTATCTTAGCATCATCAGCAAACATGTTCATATAATTCTGTATACCAACTGGTAGATCATTTATGTACACAATAAACATCACTGGTGCAAGAACTGAACCCTGTGGTACTCCACTTGTGACATTTCTCCATTCCGATACATTGCCTCTGATTACTGCCCTCATTTTTCTATCAGTCAGAAAATTTTTCATCCATGATAGAAGCTTACCTGTCACCCCTCCAATATTTTCCAGTTTCCAGAACAACCTCTTATGTGGAACTCTGTCGAAAGCCTTTTTTAGGTCCAGATAGATGCAGTCAACCCAACCATCTCTTTCCTGTAATATCTCTGTGGCTCGATCATAGAAACTGAGTAAATTCGATACACAGGATCTTCCAGATCGAAAACCATACTGTCTGTCTGATATTATATCATTTCTCTCTAGGTGTTCTACCCATTTAGTTTTGATTAGTTTTTCCAATACTTTCACTATTACACTTGTCAATGATACAGGTCTATAATTGAGGGGGTCTTCCCTGCTGCCACTTTTGTAGATTGGAACTATGTTAGCCTGTTTCCACCCGTCTGCTACGATTCCTGTACACAGGGATGCCTGAAAGATCAGGTGAAGTGGAATGCTGAGCTCAGATGCACATTCTCTCAGAACCCATGGTGAAACGCCATCTGGGCCAGCTGCTTTGTTCCTCCCGAGCTCCTTTAGCATATTTTCCACTTCATCTCTAGACACCTCTATCCGCTCTATGTTGTTCTCTGGAATTCTTATTGTGTCTGGTTCTCTGAAGATTTCATTTTGTACAAACACACTTTGGAACTTTTCATTTAATGTTTCACACATTTCCTTTTCATTTTCCGTGAATCTGTTTCCCATTTTCAACCTCTGGATATTATCCTTTACCTGCAATTTGTTGTTTATGAATTTGTAGAATAGGCCCGGTTCTGTTTTACATTTATCTGCTATCCCTTTTTCAAAATTTCTTTCTGCCTCTCTCCTTACTGCTGTATAGTTGTTTCTCGCATCTTTGTATCGCTGGTATGTTTGGGGGTTTGGCCTCTTCCTATACTGATTCCATTTTTGTGTCTTTTGGTCTCTTGCCGTCTCACAATTTCTGTCGAACCAATCCTGTTTTCTGGTCCTGCATCTTTGTTTTGGTATAATTTTTTTTGTGCCTTTATCATATATTTCACAAAACTTGCCATACATCTCATTCACTTCCTTGCCTAGCATCAAGTCTGTCCAATTATACTCACTAAAAAAATTTCTAAGGTCACCATAATGTCCTCTCCTGAAGTCTGGTTTTTCAACTGCTTCAACCTCCTTATTTTCTTCCAGCTTATAACGCATTGCATACTTTATTCCCAAAAAGACATGGTCACTTTTACCCAAGGGAGGAAGGTACTGAATGTCAAATATCTCTTCCTCCTTCCTGGTAAATATCAAATCTAGCATGGAGGGAACGTCCCCTTCCCTCATCCTCGTAGCTTGTTTAACATGTTGATACAAGAATGTTTCCAGGATGAGGTCTACAAATTTACAGGTCCAAAAATCTTCTGTTTTAGCTTCATATGCTTCCCAGTCTATGGATTTCAAGTTGAAGTCACCGACTATCAACAGTCGTGATCTATCGTTATCCGCTCTCGCTATAATCTCTCTCATTATTGTTATAAGACCTTCACGTTTACTATCTAGCTCCTCCTTTGACCATGTGCTGCTTGGCGGTGGACTATATGCATTTATCATCATTAGTTTATCATCCTCATAGCAGATCTCTAGTGCTATTATGTCAACTTCTTGTGGATTGGCAGTCATTATTTCCTTCACCTTTAGGTGTTCTTTTACCAGCACAGCAACGCCACCGCCTTTCCTAATTTTTCTGTCCCGTCTCCAAATTGAGTAGCCCCTTGGGAATATGACCTCATTTAAAATTACATCTTCAAGTTTTGTCTCCGTGAGTGCAACAATGTCTGGTGTCTGCAGCTGTATTACATCACTTAACTCCAGTATCTTCGATCTCACTCCATCTATGTTGGTGTATGCAATCTTCAGGAACTTGTTCCCCCTCTCCTTATTCTTCACTCCCCCTCTCTCTATTGATTTTGTTGGTTTGCCTTTATGTACCACTTTACTGGTTTGCCTACCCCTATCACTTTGTAGAAAAAAGAATTTATTTCTTCTTCATTCCTGCTCTCATTTAAATGTTTTGCCTCGGCGAGGTTCAGTTTCAGCTTCTCTCTATCTTCTTTTGAAAGATCTCGTCTTAATGACCACCCTTTCTCATCCTCATCCCTTTGCAATTTTCTAGCATTCCTTAGTACTTCTTCCATCTGTTTGGCACCGTTTAGGGTGATCCTCAAAGGTCGATCTTTCCCTTTTACGTACCTGCCTATTCTCCTGTAGTCGCACACATTCTCTCTGTTTGTAAGACCTTCCACGAGGCCAACAATTTTATCTACTACTTTAGCTTCTTCTACAGCTCTTTCTGACCTAGATGTTATCGCCTTTTCTTTGCAGCCAAAAATGATCAGGGACTTACTCCGATCAACTGTGTTTTGCACCAACTTCGGGTTAGATGCCAATTCTTTCCTCACTTCTAGCCTAATGTTTGTTTTATCTTGGTTGCTGCAGTGTTTGACTTCCTTTACTGCTTCTTCTATTTTTTCCTTCTCCTTGGCCACTTGTGCATAAGTGAGTTGCATATCTTTCTTGCACTGTTCTATTCCCTGTGTAACTTCCTCCATCTGTGCTGACAAAAGCTGTTTCTCCTGTTGAATTTCCTTGCCTAACCTATTGTAGTCATTTATGTTTAAATTTACTTTAACTTCTTCCAAAGCTATTTTTAAGAGTTTATTTTCTTCTTCCATGGCTTTGCAACTTGTTTCCAATTGATTCTTATCCTTGCACAAGTCTTTCACTAAACCCTCAAGACATAAAACTTTGCTATTCAAATGGTCATTACTTTCTTTCAATTTACTAATTATTTCTACATGAGAGTTCACTATAGTATCTAAATTTACCAACTTGTTATGTAGACTACTAATATTAATGCTTTCTTCATTGAATCCCTCAAAATCAAGCTCTGTTTTGTTTTTCCCCTTGCCAGCGGCCATCTTGAATGTTGTTCTCTACACTGTAAACACTAGGGGCAACTTTTTCTCGGAGTTGCGTGGTGACCACCGGCCAGGTCGGACGCTCCTGAGGTCTCTCCGCACTGGCTAGTGTTTACGTTGGGTGATTGCTTGTTTGCCCTGCTGGTGGTGGTTTGCCACTGACAGGGTGACGTTTGCCTTAGCCATGGGGTCATCTCGCCCTCCAGTGCAGAGGACATTGTCGGCTGGTCTAGCGTTTACGGTGCCGGTGGATCATCCATTGGTTGGTGTCGCCCTGGTGGACGTGCTTCATGTGCAGCTGTCGGACCTGGTGGGCGTCCAGCTGCTTCAGGGCAACCGTGCTGTGGTCAAGTTCCGCCTCCAGGCTGCCTTTCAGGTGTTTCTCGAGCGTTGTGAGGGGCGTGTTTACCCACTCCCTGATTCAGCTGGCTCAGTTAAGGTGGTGAATCTTAGTGTCACCTTGACGTCTGTGGCGGTGCATGGTGCCCCCTTCGAATTTCAGGAGGACTTTTTAACCTCCTGTTTTGAGCGATTTGGGACCGTGTTAAGTGTTCGTTGGAACAAGGTCGTTGCCGGGCACTGTGTTGGTATGCTTGACGGCTCCCGCACCCTGACGATGTCGCTGAAGTGTAGTGTACCGTCGTCGATGTCCGTGTTGGGTTACACGCTCCGCTGCTTGTACCGGGGTCAACCGCGCACCTGTTATCGGTGTGGTCACGAGGGTCACCTGGCTGCGGCGTGCGACGTGGGAGCACCTGGTCGGGTGCATGTTTTTCGTGCAGAGGATTTCCCGCCCTTGTTACGTTCGGACGGTTCTGAGGACGGAGTAGGTGCTGTGCCTGAGGCGCCTGATTGCCTGTCTGCTGCTCCGCCTGTTGAGGCGAGTTCTACGGCCTGTGCGACACGTCAGGTGACTGCTGTGGCCCCTGGGGTTGTTGAGCCGGTGTGTGTGGGTGTCGAGCCGTCGCCTGAGCTGCGTGTAGTGCAGGATGTCTCGGTGGAGGTCCATGTCCCGCCCCCGCCTGTGGATGTGATACCGGCTCCCGGGAACGCGGGTTCTGCTGTTTTAGAGGGGGTGCTTCGGCAGGGGGAGGTGCCTGCCGTGCCTGTGTGTGTTGGTGACTGTAGTTCTGCTCTTTCCGTCCCTTTGCAGAAGCGTGCGCGTCGGTGTTCTGAGGCTGTTTCCCTGGATGATGTGGACAGTGTGGGTGATGTGGCCTCTGTGGACTCTTCGGACGGTGCGGGTGTGGCCTGTGTGGATGTAAAGATGGTGGCCGTACCTGCGGCGGGGCCTGCTGGGCGTGGTGTGGTGAGGCCTGTCTCGAAGCGTTCACGGCGGGCTCGGAGTGTGTCTCCCCTTCGTGGTGTGCCTTGGGAGGAGGTGGGGGAGTATGGTTATCTGGCGCCCCCCGCCGAGAATGATGGTGCTGTGAGGGGCTCCGACGTTGCTACCTGTGCCTCTCCTCCTGCGTCTCCTGCTGTTGGATCTCCGCAGTGGGGGGTTGTCCCTGATGATCGGGACCTCGTCGTGATGTTGCGGAAAGATGTGCGCCAGAGGGCCTCGGCTCCTGTGCCCGGTGGTGGGGTCGGTGCCGCGCCTGCGTCCCCTGCTGTATCCCCTCCCTCTTTGCTCCAGTCTGGGGATTGCCTAGTCCCGTCTGCTGGGGTCGTGCTCTGTGAGGGTCCGGAGTTGGGCCCTTATCGGGATGCCCGGGTGCTTCCGATCCCGTGGTGCTCGTCCACTGTCTGGGTGTCGCGGGTGAAGGAGTTTGTGTATAGGGTGCCTGATAGGATGTCTCAGCCGAGGGCGCCGCCTGGTGGCCGGCTGCCCGCTGACCTGCGGGTGATTTGGGAAGCGTACTGCTTGCGCTTTCCGATACACAAGTTTCCGGAGAAGTATTAGTTCCCGTCTTGCGCACGCTGCTAAGCCGTGCATGGATCAGCTGCCACCGTGATCACGACCCCCCCCCCCCACCCCCCCGGTGCGGGGTGTCTCCCTCTAACGTTCGCCTCTGTTTTCGTCGCCACTCTTCTCTCTACGGCCCATCACATCTACCGCTTTTGACTTTCTTCTCCTCCTGACCGTCAACGCGTCTCCTTACATCTGTCCTGGTGCAGTCATCGGGAGGGTTACCCCTTCATGCAAACTGCGCCTATTCTCAAGAAGAAGAAGAAGAACTTTTTCTCATCCACTATTTCACTTCCCTTGGCACTTTCCTGTTATCTCACCTATTTTTCAAGAGCACTATACCTTTATGTTCTCTGGGACACCACTCACTACCATCAACCTGTACTACAATACTTAGGATTGTTGAAATATGCTGGAGCTCCTCTGCTGCAAGTGTTGACCCTAGGGGTGTCACCTTTTTCACCTAGGTGTGTGTGTGCGTGTGTGTGTGTGTGTAGCGACGACTCTTAATGCCTGAACGAACTATATCAGCTTAGTTGAACAGTTGTGGTGACCAAAACATGTAGATTCTTATATATAATGTCTGTATATTGTGAATAAAATATAAAACAGGATGGTGGGAGGAAAAAGTGGGCGAGTGAGGCATTGTTGAGGGAATGGCAACAAGTGGCTGGCTGGTGTGTAGCGGTCACTCCTTGTTGCTTTTCGACTCTCAATACCAACTTAGTGGTTCGTTATTGTGAACAAAACATGCAGATACTTATATATAACGTGTGTATAGAGTGTAATAACAGTAAAACTATTTGTTTATTGTTTATGAACATAATTGAATCACTAATATGCACACCATACTTTTGAGTACAGTATAGCATTTATTCACCACTTTTATTATATAAGTATATCACAATACACACTATTGAATAATATTACTGCAAAAAAAACTAAGAAAAAATTAATCAGACATATTGAAATAATTAGGTGATAATATCTTTGTGGCAACTCCCACCTGTCAGTGCGGGTGACGCTAACCGGCTCTGACGACTGCTCTGTCAACGCCCACTTTTTGCCAGACTTCCTTGGTCTATTGTGCCCAAAATGTCATTTATGATTTTTTTTTATTTTTCCCATGCTCAGGGAACACAAATTAACATTTTTAGAAGTCAAAATAATTTTTTAGAATTTTTTTTCTTGTTCACAGGGGCACAAATCTCCTCAGGACCCCTTAGCAGCTTAAGGGTTAATTGTACTTACCAATGACGTAAATGTGCTGACAATATGAGCGATGATGTCACATCCTGCATACTCGCTCATGCAAGGTGCATCCCGGAGGCGTCACGCGCGGTTGTCAAACAACCAGAGTTGCCACGAATTTATTTTCACAGCATTATTTACAGTGTCTAGGCATATTTTATCACAACTTTTTTCACTAATTGTGTTGTACATAATGTTACTTGATGTTCAATGATAATGTAACTTGCATACATTGAGTATACACATGCACACACAAATTTTTTCAATTACACCATATATAATATGTATTCACATTTTTCATTATTATATTTACACACATCCACACACTATTTACAGATTTTTGCAACATTATTGCACATTTAGAAGTCTTGGAGACAGTGGTAGTCGTTGAAGCAGTTGACAGCACATAATGGGACTGCACACGCTTCACACCATGTTAGCACCAGTTTACGTTTCTGTGGTCTCTTTTTTGCTGTTCTACAAACTAAGAAATCACGTTGGCCTATTGCATATTTTCCAGCTGATGGCAAATGTTTTAGTCTGTGTGCTTGAGAGCCCTCCATGTAAGTGAACCTGGGTGTAGCAGCATGCTGCAACACTGGGTTCATGATGGGTCTTCGTATGCCAGGAATTTCTTTGCATAACTTTGTTAGTAACTGTGTTACAAGTGTAAAACCCAATGAACGGAAACTTGGTTTACGTCCAGTTTTCACCAGATACATATTGTAGCTGTTCAGCATGCTTACGTCAACAAGATGGAAAAAACTTTTTCGTCCGCTTCAATGTTTTCCCAACACACACAACAGCACCCGCCCACCATCATGTCAGATTTATTAACCAAACTCATGTTGATATTGTAGTCAAGAACACAATCTGGCTCACATACTGGTTGTTTCATTACTCGGTTCACCTTGCCACTGTTCACTATTGTACCATCATGAATGGTTGTCAGCAAGTTCACTTCTCTCTTGTCTTTCCACCTAACTGAGAGTATTTGATCACTTTTTCTTGACTGGCAGTCACCAACTTCAAGATTACTGTCAAACACTGGCATTTCCCTTCTTGGCTTTACTGTGCCAACCAATCCAGTTCTATTTTCAATCGAGAACCTAGCTAGCAAGGGACTTGTATAGTAGTTATCCGTGTATAAAATGTGGCCCTTGTTCATCCATGGTGCCATCAGTGACTTCACTACACTACCTGAGAAACCATGTTGGTCATTACCGGAAATGTCTACATCACTAGCAGAATACAAAATCATGTGTAACATGTATCCTGTTTCACAGTCACAAAGAACAAAGAATTTCAATTCAAATCTGTTGTGTTTGGAGGGAATATACTGCCCGAGCCCAACACGTCCTTTGAAATGCACAAGGGATTCGTCAATCACCAGCTTCTGTGCTGGTACGTAGAGATCTCTGTACTTTAAAATCACGTCATTCATAATGTGCCTGACTTTCCAAAGCCTATCATCCTGTATCCGGTCTTCAATACTTGCAAAATATAGACACCTGAGGAGTATCTGAAATCTGTCTCAGGACATATATTTCCCAAACAAAGGTGTTGGAACAGTCTGCTCTTTGCTCCAATAATCTGAGATAGCGTGTTTTACCCAATGTTTCATTAACATACATAGTGCCAAAAATACATACATTTCACCTACAGTAGTGTTTTTCAAACGTTTCAATTGTGAAAATTTTGTTCTCTTTTCCAATGAGATGAGCTGCATAAAGGTTCGTTTGGTGTACAATATATTCCATGAGTGGTACATCATAAAATGCTGTAAAATAATCAATTTCACACATGTCCTCACCAGTATCAGAGAAAAGGTCTGTAATCCCAATGTTTTTATTGTCAAAGGCAGGAATTGGAGGAATAAAATCGTCACCATCACTCCACACAAGTACACCTAGAGTCCTGCGAGACGAAACAGCGGCACCACGGCGAGGAATCGTTGCACACCGTGGACCAGGAGCTGAAGCCCGTCTACGCAAAGTATGGATACTACTTGCACTAGCGACAGGCGTAGTAATACTATGCTCTGAATCCACTTCACTAAAACTAGAAAAAGAGTCGCCTTCCTCTGACTCATCGCTCAAAATATCATCATACTCTAAATAAGTACAAGAACTATGTGGTCGTGGGTGAATTGGAGTAGACACTGGACGAGGCGGCACTGGTGAGCGTATAGGCCTCGCCATGGGAGCAGGCTGTATCTCAAATTCACTGTTTGTGCTATCATTGGTCATTTGTGTGTAGTCCTTATCAATGCCAGAGTCATCAAAATCACTTTCCTCACCATCAGAAAATAATTCACTAGTTATTTGCTCTTGAGTAAGTGATTAAGTGGTGCGTGCCCAGGAGGAGTTTGGCCGTGCGCTCGCCATGGTGACTGCTGGGTAACTGAGGCCTCCCACGCATTGGAGGCAAGAGCAGGATTTTTTTCAAAATGGTGGCTGTTTACTATAGCCTCTGGGCAATGTATGGGGAGTCCCCCCTACCCTGCTGGCCATTTAAATCTTGCGTGGTACTCCATCACGTCATATGACGTGTTGCGCACTTTTGCACAAGTTACTAAACAGTTCATATGATGTGTTGCGCAGTTTAAGGGTTAAGAAAAACATCACAAGCCAAAGGAAAACCACAATTCAAGGTGAGGAGAGAAAACCGAAACCCTGTCAATAAACTAGGATGGCTCAAGAGGAGCAGGAGCAGGTTGAAGGTGCACAAATGCAAGAGACAATTTGCAAAACAGTGACATGGAGGCATCAACATTGAATGCAAGCAATAGCACTACACCAATGGCAAACATAAGAGACAACAATTTCATACGAGATGCCAATCGAGAAACAATAGTCTCCGTGGTGTAGTGGTAAGACACTCGCCTGGCGTTCCGTGAGCGCTATGTCATGGGTTCGTATCCTGGCTGGGGAGGATTTACTGGGCGCAATTCCTTAACTGTAGCTTCTGTTTAACACAACAGTAAAATGTGTACTTGGATGAAAAAACGATTCTTCGCGGCAGGGGATCGTATTCCAGGGACCTGCCCGAAACGCTACGCGTAATAGTGGCTGTACAAGAATGTAACAACTCTTGTATATATCTCAAAAAAACAAAAAAAAAAAAAAAAAAAAAAAATGAACAGGAAGGGAAGGACAGACCAAATGGAGATTGAGGAAAGACGAAGAAACAAGTGGAGGTGAAATGAGTGCCAGGCACCCTCATACTGCCACTGTGAAGAAAGATGCAGGTGGGACACCAACAAACCAGCCACCTGCTAGCCATCAGATGCATAAAGCAGAGGAAAAGTTTGAACCAGCATGGAACATTGCCAAACTGATCGGCTGTTAGAGGCATAGCCAAGGAAAAATGCACAGGTTCAGACACTGGGCATGAAGTGCCAGAAACCAAGGCAGGGCCAGCAAGAAAGAGCAACCCCCTCCCCCCCTCCCCCAAGAGTACAACTCCAGACTGGACAACACCCAGATCAACAACCGAGTTGGAAAAAACAAGTAAATGACTTTCACTTCAATTAGTCCAGACGAAAGCAATCCATCATGAGAGCCATGAGATCAGGAAATGCAGCCATATGGAAGGAAAATGCCGGTTCCACGCCAATGCGTGGCAACTCATTGCAAATGAATGTCTCGCAAAGCCAGTGGAAGGACACATCATGGCCAGTCTACTCCATGGGGAATATTTGACAAACCTCCCACATGAACCACACAGAACCAAACCCTAAGAAGTCAGAAGCCGAGCCACCCAAAGGGTCCAGCTCTGTAGGAAAAGACCGAGGTGGCCTACCCCAGTTAAGGCAACGAACCACCATGTAACAGAGTGAAGCTGGAGCACTGAGTCTAGAAAAAGTTTAATATTCCTCAGGGCCTGCCACACCACAGCATGGTGCATGCCTGAAGAATGGACTTGACCACCACTCCTGGGTGGCCTGGTGAGCTCTGGTCATGAAGCCCCAACCCAGAGACGAGGCTTCCATGAACATCTCGAGTGATGGAAAGCTGGTACCATGGAACCAAAATTCTTGCTGGCAAAGCAAGAACTGATGAAGGGCGGGTGGGTCCTGAACTCGCTATTTATAGATGCAGTGAAACGGGCAGAAACTGGTACAATGCCTCAAGCCAAACCATAGCAAGAAGAAAGACAATGCAGACAAAGTTTGGACTCCCACACAATCTATCAATCAACCAACGAGTTATCCAAATGAAGATGTAGACAGAGCAAAGCTGCTGAATGCAGGGAAAGAGACACCGATTGAGAGACCCAAGCAAGGCCCAGACAAGTTCAAATCTGGGACAGAAACCTGGGACTTCCTTTAATTCACCAGGAACTTGAACCCCGTGAGCTAGGGAAGAATTAGATACCTGCCCAGCTGACAGATGGACTGATTTGGGGCCCACACTGCCAGTCATCAAGGTAGGGCAACAAACAAACCCCCCCCCCCCCCACTAACAAATGCAGCTAGGTCACAACGACCCTCGCTAGTCTGCTAAACATGCAGGAAGCTAGGTTCAAACCAAAGGGAAGAACCCTGAAGTAATAAGCCTGATACTCCACAACACCTGGATGTATAGACATGATAATAGATGTCTTGTGATCCAGGGACACTTTCCAGGGGCACTGTATTACACACTCAGTACTTCGGAAGTGAGTAATAATCAACGAAGCAGTCCATGGTGCATAGCGCGACTTCGCTCTCATTGCACCAGGTACAGATAAATTTTTGCTACCTGTTTCTTCATTATGTGTGCTTGCAAATAACCCAGTCCCGTACACCCTTGACTTTATAACTTGTAGGTTGTATGTAGCCAAGCTTGTAAAGCATAAAGGTAGTATTGAAAAGATCATAGGAAAAGATCAATTTGTAAGGTAGTCTTGAAAAGATCGCTTTGTATGGTCCCACACAGTAAGAGATTCAGCTTGCCTGAAAGAGTGTACGTCAGTTAGGAAGAGATTCAGATATTCTTGAAAATATCTATGGGAAAACACCACCATGGAAGCTGCTAACACTGTTCATCTATGCTACTTGTATCAGATGCATCATCACTGAATGCAGAAAACGATTCATTTATGTATCATCAAAATAAATTGGAGATAGCATAGGATTGCAAGGGTGACGCTCAGAGCTACAACTGGATACGCTCACTGTATCGTCCTCATAGGTGCTGTATCACTTGCATCCGACCTTTGTGTTAGGTCCTTATTGCGCCTAGCTTCACCAATATTATGACCCTTATGTTCTTCAAACAATAAGGTTTGAAGTTCACCGACAGAGTGTTTTCTTTCAACTCTGCACCAGACAGGTGTTTGGGAGCCAGAGGCGCTTGCGCCACCTATGATTGCCCATTCAGTACTAACCCAGCCAGCAGCCATAGGGCATTCTGGGAATTTTTTCCAAGATGGCTGCCGCTCACTGGAGGTCCTAAGAGTCCATTTCGTACACAACCAACCTCGTACACATTTAGAATGGGTACCGAAAAATCAAAAAGAGTTTTCTCAGTTGGCGCAGTTTCCCGCTGACCAAGAATACTTGGTTGGCGCAGTTAAGTAGTTAAACTACGCATCACGTCATATGATGTGTTGAGTAACTTGCAATCAATTGCGCATCACGTCATATGACATGTTGGAGTACCGCGCAAGATTTGAATGGCCAGGGCGAAGAGGGAGAATGGCCTATTGACATAACTCGAGTGCATTGGGGAGCTGTGTAAAACCCTAGTTTGTGCCTTGGAGAGGCTGCAGGATCCAGTAAGTTCAGTAGAACTTCGGTTTCAACTCTTTTGACCATGTTGTAGCTCAGTTGATTAAGGCAGCATCTGGGATGCTCCTGGACGTAGGTTCGAGTCCTCGTCACGGCCCTTGTGGATTGTTCATTTGATGGATCATGCTATTGTGATCTCTGTATGCAATTAGTGAATAATATTAGTGATAAAATATGCCTAGACACTGTAAATAATGCCGTGAAAATAAATTCGTGGCAACTATGGCTGCTTGAAGACCGCACGCGATACCTCTTGGACGCACCGTACAGGAGCGAACATGGAAGTTGTGACGTCATTGCCCATATTGTCGGCTCAATTGGTAAGTACAATTAAATATTTTTTTATTTATCACGTGGTCAGAGAACAAAACTTAACAGGTTAGGAAGAAAAAGTTTTTTTTTGGGGGGGGGGGGGTGTTATGCACCTGTAGGTGACAAAGGCTAATTAGCCCTTAGCAACACAAAGGTTAATGTACCTACTTTTTTTTTGTCAAATTTCTTATACAATTTTTTTATACTGTTTTACAATCCATTTTCTATTTTTTCGTACCCATTCTTAATGTGTGCAAGGTTGGTTATGTACGAAATGGACTCTTAGGACCTCCAGTGAGAGGCAGCCATCTGGAAAAAATTCCCAGAATGCCCTAGGGCTGCTGGCTGGGTTAGTACTGAGTGAACAACCATGGGTGGCGCACGCGCCTCTGGTTCCCAAACACTTGTCTAACGCGGTGTTGAAAGATAACGCTCTGTTGGTCAAATTCAAACTTTGTATATACAATATCCTATGTACAATATACAATAGATACAATATCCCACTCTGGCCCCAGACATCACTCGGTACCCCTACTCAAATCTCTGAATATGTTAGATATTAAGTCACTGCACATTCTCTTATGTGTATTATACATATATAAAATGCTGAACTGTAATGCCAATCCTGACCTCAAAAGCTTCATTGAAGGTTGTAACAGAACCCATGAGCACCACACCAGAAATAAATGCAGTTTTGATATTCCTAGAGTACGACTTAACCAAACTAGAAATGCTCTACAAATCAAGGGACCCAGAATGTGGAATGACCTTCCCAACCATGTTAAAGACTGTACCTCTCTCAACCAGTTTAAGATAAAAACGAAGCACTACCTAATAATATCCCTGTAACCTACCTTACCCCTCTATTGTTAATCCATGTCTGTTTTTTTTAACAACGCCGTTTGTCGAGCTAATTGTATTTGTGCTGCTTTTTCAGCCATGTTTCCCCCCTTTTTTATCTCTTTATTTGTTCTCAACACATTTTATTCTTTATACTCAATTAGTATTAAGATTTAGTCATTAATGTTTTTCATGCCCGAAGCGCTTTGCGTAATAGTGGCTTTAGGCATTGTATGTACTAGCTCTATCTATAATTCCATCAATCTTTGTAAAATCTCTTGTATGTATGTACCTTACCTAAATAAACATTTATTTATTTATTATTACTTATTGTTTGAAGAACATAAGGGTCATAATATTAGTGAAGCTAGGCACAATAATGACCTAACACAAAGGTCGGATGCAAGTAATACAGCACCTATGAGGACAATATAGCGAGCATATCCAATTGTAGCTCTGAGCACCATCCTTGCTCACCTATGCTATGCTATCTCCAATTTATTTAGATGATACATAGATGAATCGTTTTCTGCGTTCAGTGATGATGCATCTGATACAAATACCATAGATAAACAGTGTTAGCAGCTTCCATGTTGGTGTTTTCCATAGATATTTTCAAGAATAGCTGAATCTCTTCTTGACTGATGAACACTCTTTGAGCCTGACAATCTCTTCCTGTGCGGGACCTTACAAAGCGATCTTTTCACGACTACCTTACAAATTGATCTTTTCCTATAATCTTTTCAAGACTACCTTTCATTTTACAAGCTTGGCTACATACCAGCTACAAGTACTAATGCCAAGGGTGTACGTGAGTGCATTATTTGCAAGCACACAGAATGAAGAAACGAGAAGCGAAAATCTATCTGTACCTGGTGCGACGAGAGCGAAGTCGTGCTGTGTACCATGGACTACTTCGTTGATTATTACTCACTTCCGAAGTACTGAGTGTGTAATACAGTGTGTTACTGTGTAAATAGTGTGTGAAACTACATATTGTAATTTTAGTGAATTTTTAACAAGTAATAGAACAGTAACAGTAACATAAATACAACAGTAACATTAACAGTAAACATTTATTGTGCACACATTACTGGCACATGTATCACAGTTCCATGGAACATTATGAACATTCTACTGTATACATATTGTAAAGACACCAATATGCATCATATACGATAAAAAAACAAATAAAACCGCATTGGAAATACATAGAACAAATAATTGAAAATATATTTGTGGCAACATCCGGTGCTTGAATGGCCTGCGCGACCATGTCTGGGCGAGTCACGCACGGGCGACCAGGCCCTGATGACGTCACAGCACACCTTATCCACATCCCTCAACCAAAGTAAGTGGAATTTGGTATTTATTTTTACATAGACATGTTCAGGGAAGGGAATTTATCATTTTACGAAGAAAAAAGAATTTTCTGGGAACACTTTATTTCATGCGCACAGGGAGAATTTCACAATAAACTCGGCACAGCACGGTAGTTAAGGATCTGCCCGAAATGCTATGCATGCTAGTGGCTTTACAAGAATGTCAAACTTCAAGTCTCTGTACTCTCAAACCCAATGTACCTTCATGTATATAAATAAATAAATAAATAAATAAATAAATAAAATAAATAAATAAATAAATAAATAAGGGCACTCCTCAGGCTCCTCCTCAACCCTGAAAGTCTGCCACAAAGGTTTTGGGGCGGAGCCAAAATCCTCACCCAATACACGAGACAGGAAATCATCCTCCCAAGGAGAAGGCTCAGGGTAAGGGGCAGTTGTGAAGGTAAGTGCACCCGTTGATGTGGGTGGGTTCACCCCCTGGAGGAGGTTGAGCTACACCTCGAGCTAAACCCTGACGACTCCGAAACCCTTCGATGTTTCGGAGCCGGAACCAGATGAAGACCAGAAGGCAGGTGAACCAAATCCACAGGGAAAGGAATAGGAGGCACCAAATTAGCCCTTTTATGCTAAGGGTTTTGGTGTTTATTTTTGATGATTTGAATATTGACTTATAACTATGGGCGACTGTGTTTTTAACATTATTTTAACTAACATATAATTATACTTCACCCACAACGTCAAGCTACCTAACCTAGTTCAACCCAACCCATCCCAGCCTCTCACTCTGCAGGAGGTACAGCCAGCCAGGAGGTGGAGAACATTGATGATCTCCCAGGTGGAGATCATCAACACCTCACAAGACTTAGGGTCATAGATGTCACCGACCCAACAGGCAGCAAGATGGGGACAAAGAATAATAGTCATCCTGTAGGAAAGACAATGAACACAATTCAGTCTCGCACACAGCATAAGCAAGCTCAGTGGGCCAAGCTATACTGACCACTTTAGAGATCCACAGGGAATTCCCAGGGCCTGAAAGACAGTAACAAAACTGACACCCAAGGCACTAGGGCCACTCACTGAAAGAGCATACCCCCAATCACAGCCAAAACCACTGGGCTATGAGTGGCAACCATGGCAGGCCATGTAAACAAGCGCACAAGCCCCAGTGCACCCTAACACAATTAACAAATGCCTCTAGCCAACAGCCCAAACAGAGGAATAAAAAATCCTTGAGGAGCACAAGGTAAGGTGCCCCACCCTGGTGGTCAGACCTCTAGGGGGCAAACCCCCCAAACACACCAGAGAAGGGAACTCTGATTATGGAAAGGTAGCATTAGCGGGTACACAGAAGAAAACCCTGAGTGCATGCATCTCAAAATGCCAAGAGAGCCATGCCCATACAAAAAGCTGGAATGGAAACATGCACGTAAAGCCTATACCAAGAAAAGAAACCATGAACAAAGCAAATGGCCCCTGCAGGACAAAGTCCAAGAATGGCCTGCACTTCATTTTGAAGCAACAAGGCTTGCATGCAATCTGACAGACTAGTAGTACTACAAGCTGTACTGACAAGTAGGGCATCACCAAGAGAACCGAGATACTGAGGCAACCGAAGACTGAAGCTGGGCCACACAGTGGTGGCAATCAATAATAACAAGTTGCAAGCTAGTTTGAATGAATCCCTTGTTATGTGTTAATTGGTTGCATAGTTGTTTGGTGGTTTTGAGACTTAGCTATAAGCTGTGCTGACTTTCTGGAGGCCTGTTGTGTGGTGGAATGCTGTCACTCACTCCCTGTGCCTCTGAGGGGGCCAGGTTCTGGCTATAGTGTCCCTAGTAGGCTAAACAGAGCTTCCATGACTGATTTGACCCTTTATTATGTAGCAATCTCAGTAAGATAACATTAGCGAGCCACTGGGGGGGGGGGGGGTTCTTTCCAGAAATAAATGTTTTCTTCCAGCAAAATGTTCATACAATTATACTGTACATTGCTTGTTTTAATTTAGTAGTTACACAACTTTACAGTGACTTCGGTTAAGAAAAATAATAAAATTATTAAAGTTCACATATTTACATTTACTTCACTTCACTAATTGAAACAAGATTATATCACCTGAAAATTATTGTAATAAGATGACTTCTGATGCAGCTCACTCAAAACAGATTGTATCATTATAATAACTAAAATTATAGCAGACATTTCTGTGTTCATTACAAAACTGTGACTATAATATTTACTGTTCATTGACACAAACTACCCAAATATTCTTACCTAAAAAAACTGTATTGGTGATTAGTTATATTACAGCTACAATATGAAAGATTAATGAACATAAAAAATAAATTTTGTAAATATCGATGGAGGTATAAAAATTAGCTGTTACTGGTATACATTGGTTAATTGCATACACCAGTTAATGGCATACACAGGTTAATGGCATACACTGGTTAATGACGTACACTGGTTAATAATACTGTATACAACATTACTGCACCTCTGTCTAACCTCTTTACCTTCCAACACTGCAATGCTCTCCTTCTTGTGATTATTTAAAGTTTTTAATGTTTGATTTCAACTAAATTCAAAATTTTTTAATTTATTATTAGATTTTTTAAATGTGATATTTAATACATATTGCATTAAATTAGTAATGTTTATACTCCTACTTCTAAATTAAACATGCAACAGGCAGCATTGTGACTTACCATATTTGCTCCTCTCAATCTCTTCAGCGAAGAACTTCTCAATCTTTTCAGCAAAGTGTTTTTTAATGCAAAAGATGATGCCAATGCAGCCCATGACAATAGCCACAGTCATAAGGCCAAGCCAGAAGGGCTCCTCAAACATCCTTTCTGAGAGTGGCTTGAATGGGATCCTCAGCATTCTGTGTTCACAGCGTTCTCCTGTAAATGTCCATATGAGGATTACTCCTCCTTAGGAAAGTATATGTCAAATCTGGTCAAAGCATATTACAGACCCCTGAATTTGTGGTTAGTACTTTGGGGCAACTCTGTAGGGTTCATGAACCCCTACTTGCCTGTAATGGCAAGTATTGTAGTTGCCCTCTGCTATGCCTATTTCAAGGGGCAAACCCTTAGACCAACACTGCACAGTCTTTCACAAGAGCTGTCAAAAATGCACTCCTCCATCTTACTGTCACTCTCTGGTTAGATCTAACCATTTTCCCAGTTCAAAATGAAGGGCTTGAACACCAGCTTAACTTTGAAAGCAGTCTATAGAATTCCTAACACTGATGTAGTTGAATTTAACTCCTATCTTCAAAACTTAATTTTAAGAAACAAGCTTAACAAAAATAAACTAATATTAACTAATTAATTAAAAAACCAGCGTTGAATGTAATGAAACCCCATTTCTTGAGCTCCAGGGGCTCCTTGGAGCTATCAGATTGATACACACTATATTAGTCTGGGGCATCTGTCAATTGGAGTTCTGCCTAACGGGGACCATGAGCCAGAACCTGACCCCCCCCCCCACTCTCAGAGAGGCACGGGGACTAATGGCTTATGGAAACCCCCATGTGTTTGGGAGGATTCCGTGTCTGCCATTGACTGGGGTTAAGTAACCCAGAAAAGTAGGCATAACAAAACAAACACAACCTGGTAAAAAATTGCAACTGAAGACCGAACAGAGCGACATAACTCCCAAAAAATCAGCGTTGAATGTAATGAAACACCATTTTTTGGGAGTGACCCGGAGGCTCCCCAGGGCTATCCAGGCTGATATGCTAATGTCAAACTTTGGCATCAGTCATGTGTACGGAGTTCTTTGGGACTACCAGTGCCAGTATTGGACCTATTCATACAAGTGAAGGTTCTTACACAGAGGATGATAAAGAAATTAGTGAAATCCTAAAAAAGCAGTATGAGGACATATTCAGCACTCCAATAAACATGAAAGTGGAAGATCTAGACAATTTCTTTATGCGGGATATCCAAACCCCTGTAAATATAACTGATATCAACACGAGCGTACTAGACTTTGAAAGAGAAATTGAAAACATGCCCATGCACTCAGCTCCGGGTCCAGATTCATGGAATTCAATATTTATAAAGAAATGCAAAGTGCCAGTAGCACAGGCACTCGGTATAGTGTGGAGGAAGAGTTTGGACACAGGGGAGATACCAGATGCACTTAAAGTAGCAGACATAGCCCCTCTACACAAGGGAGGGAGCAAAGCATTGGCAAAGAATTATAGACCAGTTGCACTAACATTGCACATAATAATGAAAAACTTCAAGCAGATATTAATAAAGTTTTCGAATGGGCAACAGAAAATAACATGATGTTTAACCCTTAAACTGCGAATGGCATATATATACACCATGTGTAACATGTACCACAGTGAACATGGCATATATACACGCCATAGGGTGCCAGGTATGATTCAAATGGCCTGCGGCTACACGGGGTTCACACTAGCTTCCTTAGGGCTCTTGTAAACAGACTCCATTTAACAAAAAAATCGTAGGCGATATTCTCTGGTGTGAGAGCCACAGTACTGTTGGAGCAACCAAGGTTGGCACACGCAGCATGAGCGAACAGCATTGCTGTTCAGCTTGTGACCACAGCATCGCCGAAAAATGTCAAAATAAATATATAATTGTTATTATTTAGCGATGACAATATTACAGATGACCCATGACTGTGATATAAATAACCAGGGTTGTGATATAAGCAGGATTGTTGTAATAATTAGCGCTGTGGGAGGAGTGATGCCGAGAGATGGAGGGAGACAGCATCGTTTACTGACTGTGTGGCTAGCTGTTATTGTTTGCATTCACCATACCAGGTCAGTGGTTCTCTATGGTGAACACAAATGTAGATACTTATATATAATGTGTGTATTAGTGTAATAACAGCAAAAGGATTATGCTGGGAGGAGCCATATGGGTGACGGAGGTGACGTCGTCTGCACGATTTGTCTAGCTGTTTAGAGGGTGGCCACTATGCTCTTTGGGCACACTACAAGCTTAGGTGTACAGTTACGGTGCATAAAACATGTAGATATTTATATATAATATGTGTATATAGGGTAATAACACTGCAAAAGGTATTGTTGGGGGAGAAAGTTTAGTGCGTGTGACCTTGAAAGAGTGAGGGAGCCACCAGCCGCCATCTGTGTATAGCGACGACTCTTAGTGCCTGAACTAACTATATCAGCTTAGCTGTACAGTTGTGGTGAACAAAATATATACATACTTATATATAACGTCTGTATATAGTGTAATAACACCACAAATGGTATTGTTGGGGGAGAAAGTTTAGTGCGTGTGTTGAGGGAGTGGCAGCGAGTGGCTGGCTGGTGTGTGGCGGTAACTCTTCGCTGCTTTTCGACTCTCAATACCAACTTAGTGGTTCGGTACGGTGACCAAAACATGCAGATACTTATATATAACCTGTGTATAGAGTGTAATAGCAGCAAAACTATTTGTTTATTGTTTTATAAACATAATTGAATCACTAATATGCACATCATACTTTTGAGTATAGCGATTATTCACCACTTTTATTATATAAATATATTACAATACACACTATTGAATAATATTACTGCAAAAAAACTAAGAAAAAATCAATCAGAAACATTGAAACAATTAGGCAATATCATCTTTGTGGCAACTCCCATCTGTCAGCGCGGGTGACGCTGACCGGGTCTGACGACCGCTCTGTCAACACCCATTTTTTGCCAGACTTCCTCGGTCAATTGCGCCCAAAATATGTCGCCTACGATTTTTTTTGTATTTTTTCCGTGCTCAGGGGACACAAATTAACATGTTTAGAAGACGAAAAAAAAATTTTGAATTTTTTTTTTCTTGCGCACAGGGGTGTAAATGTCCCAAGGACCCCTGAGCAGTGTAAGGGTTAAGAAGAGGTCACTATGGGGCACTTTGAAATTTTTTTAATGAGTGTAATTGGACAGAATTGTTGCCAGGCAGGGAAGTAAATGAAATGTATGCCAAATTTTTTAAAATATACGAGGAAGGCACACAAACATTCATACCAAAACAGAGAGGCAAGGCCAGAAAACAGGATTGGTTCGACAGAAATTGTGAGAGGGCCAGAGACCACAAGACACAAAAATGGAATCGGTATAGGAAGAGGCCAAACCCCCAAACATACCAGCGATACAAAGATGCGAAAAACAACTACACGGCAGTAAGGAGAGAGGCAGAAAGAAATTTTGAAAAAGGGATAGTGGATAAATGTAAAACAGAACCGGGCCTATTCTACAAATTCATAAACAACAAATTGCAGGTAAAGGATAATATCCAGAGGTTGAAAATGGGAAACAGATTCACGGAAAATGAAAAGGAAATGTGTGAAACCTTAAATGAAAAGTTCCAAAGTGTGTTTGTACAAAATGAAATCTTCAGAGAACCAGACACAATAAGAATTCCAGAGAACAACATAGA
This sequence comes from Procambarus clarkii, assembly GCF_040958095.1. Classification (NCBI taxonomy): domain Eukaryota; kingdom Metazoa; phylum Arthropoda; class Malacostraca; order Decapoda; family Cambaridae; genus Procambarus; species Procambarus clarkii. The sequence continues at coordinate 11,331,604 of NC_091223.1, read as the reverse complement.
GTGGATAGAGGTGTCTAGAGATGAAGTGGAAAATATGCTAAAGGAGCTCAGTAAGAACAAAGCAGCTGGCCCAAATGGCATTTCACCATGGGTTCTGAGAGAATGTGCATCTGAGCTCAGCATTCCACTTCACCTGATCTTTTAGGCATCCCTGTGTACAGGAATCATAGCAGACGTGTGGAAACAGGCTAACATAGTTCCAATCTACAAAAGTGGCAGCAGGGAAGACCCCTCAATTATAGACTTGTATCATTGACAAGTGTAATAGTGAAAGTATTGGAAAAACTAATCAAAACTAAATGGGTAGAACACCTGGAGAGAAATGATATAATATCAGACAGACAGTATGGTTTTCGATCTGGAAGATCCTGTGTATCGAATTTACTCAGTTTCTATGATCGAGCCACAGAGATATTACAGGAAAGAGATGGTTGGGTTGACTGCATCTATCTGGACCTAAAAAAGGCTTTTGACAGAGTTCCACATAAGAGGTTGTTCTGGAAACTGGAAAATATTGGAGGGGTGACAGGCAAGCTTCTAACATGGATGAAAAATTTTCCTTCTGATAGAAAAATGAGGGCAGTAATCAGAGGCAATGTATCGGAATGGAGAAATGTCACAAGTGGAGTACCACAGGGTTCAGTTCTTGCACCAGTGATGTTTATTGTCTACATAAATGATCTATCAGTTGGTATACAGAATTATATGAACATGTTTGCTGATGATGCTAAGATAATAGGAAGGATAAGAAATTTAGAGGATTGTCATGCCCTTCAAGAAGACCTGGACAAAATAAGTATATGGAGCACCACTTGGCAAATGGAATTTAATGTTAATAAATGTCATGTTATAGAATGTGGAATAGGAGAACATAGACCCCACACAATCTATATATTATGTGAGAAATCTTTAAAGAATTTTGATAGAGAAAGAGATCTAGGGGTGGTTCTCGATAGACAACTATCACCTGAGGACCACAAAGAATATTGTGCAGGGAGCCTATGCTATGCTTTCTAACTTCAGAATTGCTTTTAAATACATGGATGGCAATATACTAAAGAAATTGTTCATGACTTTTGTTAGGCCAAAGCTAGAATATGCAGCAGTTGTGTGGTGCCCATATCTTAAGAAGCACATCAATAAACTGGAAAAGGTGCAAAGACATGCTACTAAGTGGCTCCCAGAACTGAGGGGCAAGAGCTACAAGGAGAGGTTAGAAGCATTAAATATGCCAAAACTAAAAGACAGAAGAAAAAGAGGTGATATGATCACTACGTACAAAATAGTAACAGGAATTGATAAAATCGACAGGGAAGATTTCCTGAGACCTGGAACTTCAAGAACAAGAGGTCATAGATCTAAACTAGCTAAACACAGATGCCAAAGAAATATAAGAAATATCACCTTCGCAAATAGAATGGTAGACGGTTGGAACAAGTTAAGTGAGAAGGTGGTGGAGGCCAAGACCGTCAGTAGTTTCAAAGCGTTATATGACAAAGAGTGCTGGGAAGACGGGACACCACGAGCATAGCTCTCATCCTGTAACTACACTTAGGTAATTACACAGTACACAGACACTGTACCCTATATTGTGAGGTACTAGATACCCTCACCTCGTTGAGACAACAGTACTGGCTTCCTCAAGGTCACCAGACTGTAAAGTCCATTCTCAAATCCAGTGTAATCTGCCGGAGGTATGACGCTCAGGTGTGTCCTTATCCAAGACATCCACCACTCCCTAAGGAACGAGTTGTCCACCTTCATCCTTTCTTTGTCTAGGATTAATCATTAGGGCACAGGACAACAACACCCACAAGGGGTAAGCCTCATTATTATAACAATTTAAGTTCATGTACAACACTTGTACATATATGGAGTCATCAGATATTATGGTGTAATACTTTGACAGGCCAGTGTGACCATAGACAGAGGTGCCATAGGCACAATCAGAGAGCACTGTATAAACATCAGAGATCCGCGGTTGTTCAACTTCCTCCCAGCGACTATAAGAAATATTGCCGGAACAACCGTGTACATCTTCAAGAGAAAACTGGACGGTTTTCTAAGAGAAGTTCCGGATCAGCCAGGCTGTGGTGGGTACGTGGCCCTGCGGGCCACTCCAAGCAACAGCCTGGTGGACCAAACTCTCACAAGTCGAGCCTGGCCTTGGGCCGGGCTTGGGGAGTAGAAGAACTCCCAGAACCCCATCAACCAGGTATCAACCAGGTATCACATGAGAAATTAGTTGAGCTGTACCATCCCATGACCCATGGTCACCATTAACACACATCCAAGACAGACCACATGTGGCAAACCAAGTCCGATGCTGGAGGATGAGCTCTCACACTACTGAAACAGCTGAGGCCAATTTAAATCTTTAACTAAGGTAGTGTATATAACCCATTAACAATTAAAGCTACCATTTAATTACAGTAAGCATAAAATGTGAAACCCCCCAAAATGTGTGAAGTGAAGTTTACTTGTGACAATAAATTATAAAATACAGTCCACTTGTAAGTAATGAATACAATTAAATACAATTTTTTGAATTAATAATCAAATCAATCACCAGTATATTTCCCCACAGTGTTTACTGATTGAACCTATGACACCTCTTGACATGAATCCATTGTAATTAATGATAAATTTGTTTTTTCAAATACCTTTTAATTCCTAAACCGTTTCAACTGTGATCTGCAATTTCCTCCTGTGCTCCAATTGCTACATATGATTTTCCCATTTGATTTGTAATTATTTTTATTCAGCACCACCTCTATGTAATACTTTTAAACAGCTGTGCTGTTAAGGATTGATTGTAACCAACAATACAAAAATCTCCAATAATACACACCTTCAACATTAGACAATACTTTTCATTATGTAGTATGAGAGGTAGAGAGGATGATATGGCTATTCACTAACCTTCCCACCAGGCATGGCATTGGCACTTAAAGGTATGATTACCAGGAGTGCAGGCACCACGGCTCTGACATGGGTCACCATCACATGGGGACACCCGATCTTGGCAGCGGAGTCCACCATAACCCCGCTCACATACACAGATGTATCCATTAGGCCCTCCAGAGTGACATTGACCCCAGAGGCATGGAGACATCTCACACCACCTCACCTGAAACCCAGTAGTATTTAGTTGTACCACCAGAGGTCAGGATTATTCTAGTGTATGGACAATGATTCAACACAAGTTGCCTTACCTTGGTTATGAAAAGGTCATTACACATGGCAGAAAAAGAGAAGTTAAAATAAATATGAACAAGGGTGATAAAGTAGAGTGACCTGTCTCCTATGATGGCACAATTCAATATTTTTTTTTTAAATATTTGAACGAATACAACATCTAATGATAATGCATGGAAATATAAAACAAATTACAGTAACACCTCTGCTTACGAATGCCCCTATTAACGAACTTTTCAGGTTACGAGCCCAATTTCTTCGTAAAATTTGAATCGGGTAACAAGCTTTGCCTCGTGAAACGAAGTTTGTTGATACGCATATGGCTGACTTAGAGCGTGGTGGCATGGCAATCGTGCTTCAGTTTACCAGTGCCTCCCGCCTAATGACAATCTCGCCTGAATTCTTTGTAAAGAATCACAGTTTTTTTTGGAGAGGGGGTGGGATTTTGGGGTATTTGAACATAAAAGTTGTAATTATATATTTATTTAGTTATTATTTTATTTATTTTTTTATATACAAGAAGGCACATTGGGATTGTGAGGATGCATAGCATAGTAATTACATTCTTGGAAAGCCACTAGTATGCACAGCGTTTCGGGCAGGTCCTTAATCTAAGACACTTATAAGTAGGTAAATACTTGCAAAATTTATAAAAATGATAACAGTTACATAGCATGAAAAAAAATAAAAGATGAGAAAAAAATTGTAGGTATATTAAAGCACATAGGTAGCTCAGAATGATTGCAATGACAGCTTGAATGGTAGTTTAACAAAACTTAGCAGGCACAATACAGCATATGGCTAGCACATAAAAGAAGACAGCAATGAACACAATGATAAAGTTGTTTGGATTAAGTACATAAAGATTGGGTAACACTAGATACAGAGCAAATTTAAAGCTCAGTGTAGGAAACTACGAAGTTGAAATTAGGTACTTTTTGGTTTAGTTTTTAAATAAGGCAAAAGTTTGACAGCTCACTAGGAAATGAGTTCCATAGACTAGGTCCCTTAATTTGCATAGAGTGTTTACACAGATTAAGTTTGACCCTGGGGATATCAAAGAGATATTTATTTCTGGTGTGATGATAATGGGTCCTATTACATCTGTCCAGGGAGAGTTTCAGAGCATGGTTTGCATTTAAGAACAGGTTTTTGTAAATGTAGTTGACACAAGAGAATGTGTGAGGGGAGTTAATATTTAACAAGTAAAGGGATTTAAACAAGGGAGCTGAGTGTTGTCTGAAAGCAAAGTTAGTTAGTTATTCTGATAGCAGATTTTTGCTGGGTGATGATGGGCTTAAGGTGGTTTGCAGTGGTAGACCCCCATGCACAGATACCATAATTAAGATAGGGATAGATTAGTGCATAATATAGTGAGAGGAAAGCAGAGTTAGGAACATAATATCTTATTTTGGAGAGTATTCCAACTGTTTTAGAGACTTTCTTAGTTATGTGTTGAATGTGAGTGCTGAAGTTGAGTCTTTCTTGGTCTAGGAATAGGCCAAGAAACTTGCCATCATTTTTATTACTGATGTTAATGTCTATCTGTAGCTGAATTGCATTCGATGATTTGCTTCCAAATAAGATGTAGTAGGTCTTTTCTATGTTTAGTGTTAGTTTGTTAGCCGACATCCATAAGTATACTTTTTTTAATTCATTGTTCACAACATTAGTGTATGTGGGTTGGGGTCTGAATAGATGAGGGTAGTATCATCAGCAAACAATATAGGTTTAAGAATATTAGAGACATTAGGCAGATCATTGATATATATAAGAAATAGAAGAGGTCCCAAGATGCTGCCCTGTGGCACTCCAACAGTTATTGGTAGAGTGGAAGAGGTTGTATCATTGATGGTTACACATTGGTGTCTGTCACTAAGATAGGATCAATTATAGTCCAGGGCAAGGCCTCAGATTCCATAATGCTGGAGTTTAAGTAAAAGGTAGTTGAGATTAACCCTTACACTGCTCAGGGGTCCTGGGGACATTAACACCCGTGTGCAAGAAAAAAAAAAATTCAAAAACTTTTTTTCGTCTTCTAAACATGCTAATTTGTGTCCCCTGAGCACGGGAAAAAAAAAAAAAAATCGTAGGTGACATATTTTGGGCGTAATTGACCGAGGAAGTCTGGCAAAAAGTGGGCGTTGACAGAGCGGTCGTCAGACCCGGTCAGCGTCACCCGCGCTGACAGATGGGAGTTGCCACAAATATATTATTACCTAATTGTTTCAATGTCTCCGATTGATTTTTTCTTAGCTTTTTGCAGTAATATTATTCAATAGTGTGTATTGTAATATATTTATATAATAAAAGTGGTGAATAATCGCTATACTCAAAAGTATGATGTGCATATTAGTGATTCAATTATTATGTTTATAAAACAATAAACATATAGTTTTGCTGCTATACACACTATACACAGGTTATATACAAGTATCTGAATGTTTTGGTCACCATAACGAACTACTAAGTTGGTATTGATAGTCGAAAAGCAATGAAGAGTAACCGCCACACACCAGCCAGCCACTCGCTGCCACTCCCTCAACACACGCACTAAACTTTCTTCCCCAACAATACCATTTGTGGTGTTATTACACTATATACAGATGTTATATTATAAGTATGTATATATTTTGTTCACCACAACTGTACAGCTAAGCTGATATAGTTCAGGCACTAAGAGTCGTCGCTATACACAGATGGCGGCTGGCAGCTCCCTCACTCATTCAAGGTCACACGCACTAAACTTTCTCCCCCAACAATACTGTTTGCAGTGTTATTACCCTATATACACATATTATATATAAGTATCTACATATTTTATGCACCGTAACTGTACACCTAAGCTTGTAGTGCGCCCAAAGAGCATAGTGGCCACCCTCTAAACAGCTAGACAAGTCGTGCAGACGACGTCACCTCCGTCACCCATATGGCTCCTCCCAGCATAATCCTTTTGCTGTTATTACACTAATACACACATTATATATAAGTATCTACATTTGTGTTCACCATAGAGAACCACTGACCTGGTATGGTGAATGCAAACAATAACAGGTAGCCACACAGTCAGTAAACGATGCTGTCTCCCTCCGTCTCTCAGCATCACTCCTCCCACAGCGCTAATTAGTACAACAATCCTGCTATTATCACAACCCTGGTAATTCATATCAGTCATGGGACATCTGTAATATTGTCATCACTAAATAATAACAATTTTATATTTATTTTGACATTTTTCGGCGATGCTGTGGTCACAAGCTGAACAGCAATGCTGTTCGCTCATGCTGCGTGCGCCAGCCTTGGTTGCTCCAACAGTACTGTGCCTCTCACACCTGAGAATATTGCCCACGATTTTTTTTTTAAATGACATCTGTTTACAAGAGCCCTGAGGAAGCTACTGTGAACCCCGTGTAGCCGCGGGCCATTTGAATCGGGCCTGGCACCCTATGGCGTATATATACCAAACGTGCACCGTGGGACAAGTTACTCAGGGCGTATATATACGCCATGCACAGTTTAAGGGTTAACAGTATCAAAGGCTTTTCTTAGGTCAATGAAGAGTCCAATCGGAAACTCATTTTTGTCAAGGGCTGAGTAGATTACGTCAAGGAGACTAATGATTGCTTCATTGGTGCTCTTTAGGGACCGGAAGCCAAACTGGCAGGGGCTGAGTATGTCGAATTTTACGAGGTAGGAATAGGCCAGTTGTAGATAATTTTTTCAAATATTTTTTATAGAATGGGTAGATTTGATATTGGTCTATAATTATGTCCGCCGGATTACCTCCTTTATGGACTGGCGTAACTCTTGCTTTTTTAAGGATATCAGGGAAGGTGTGACACTATAGATTTGTTGAACAGTAGAGCTATGGGTTGTGCAAGTGCATGGGAGGCGCTCTTGTATACAATGGACGGAATTTCACTGGTGTTCCCTGGCTCAGTTTGTAGAGAGTGTATGATGGACACAACATCTCGCCATAGGTCCCTAGAAAGCCAGTGGTAAGGTTCAAGCCAAGAAAACACATGTGAGAATGACTATAGAGGAACAACAAGAGATCATTCGTAAACATGAAAATGGCATGAGAGTTGTTGATGTAGAGTAGTGGATGTCCCTTCCTCATTTATTAAGAAAATGTGTGCAGTATGGGAAGAATTGAAATGTTTTGCTGAAAAGTTTCACCCAAATCAAGCTGTAGCAGACCGTTGTCTTAACCTTTTTTTATGATAATGTGATGTATTTGTAACATTTATTAGATAGCAAATTCCTTGGCATTCTCATTGACCACAAGCTGAATTTCCAGGGACACATTCTAAATATATAAAAAAAAACCAGCGTTGAATGTAATGAAACGCCATTTTCTGGGCGAGACCTGGAGGCTCCCCGGAGCTTTACCAGGCTGATATGCTAATGTCAGACTTTGGTATCAGTCATGTGTATGGAGTTCTAGGGCCTACCGGGGACCACGGCCAGAACCTGGCCCCCTCAGAGAGGCAAGGGGAGCAATGGCCTATAGAAACCCCCGTGTGGTAGGAAGCATTCTATGTCTGCCATCGACTGGGTCAAGCATCCAGAGGTGTAAGCATTCCAAAACAAATCCCTATTCTGGTGAAAATTGCTACCTAAAGCCGAACTAGTGGATAGAACTCTTCAACAGAAAACATGGAAACTAGTATGACATCATACGGCACCGCGCCGCTGTCTGCGCAGCTCCCCCATCCCCGGGAGGGGGAAGGGGGAGCCCCAGACCTCCCACGCCGGCTATCGACCCATCAGTTCTGAGGCTGGATGTCAAAACACACGAAAAACCGCTGACCGGAGGGAGGGAGGGTTGCCGGGGAGCCTCCGGGTCTCACCCAGAAAATGGCGTTTCATTACATTCAACACTGGTTTTCTGGGGGGAGCCCCGTCGGCTCCCCGGAGCTAACTACCCACAGAGAAAGGTCAAAGGGACAGAACCAGGAGGGGGTCACCACGCACCCCCCATGGAAGCGAGACAACCAGCAGCAAACGCGACAACGAGCAGCAAGGCCCCCACACGAACACCAAAAATCCATGCCCGAAAGATTGCAAGGCCACATCGCCCAGACGACAGTGAGAGCAACGAAGCCACGAACGCCACAGGCATGAGGGAAGAACACAGGCAGCTTAGCTGCAAGAACACGGCTGACCACCCGGGACACCATCACCCGCGATCCGGGAAGAACAGAACCGGATCAATGCAAAACGCGCTCCGGACCCAAACGCCGTGGCACACAAACAACAGCGAAGGGCCGCCACTAAACACAAAACATGACACACCCCCGGCCCGACCAACGGAGCACCAACAAACCCTGGACCCCTCCAGAACGCAGCAGCCCCACCCCGCGCCAGAAAAGATGGAGACTGCTGCCACCGAACAACCAAAACGCTAAAACCGAAGGAGCAAAAATACTCAGCGACTCGACCCCCAGAGGCAAAGGCCAAAAGGAAAGAGCCGACGAAAAAACACACCGGAACCGAAGGGGCACTACCAACCGAGGAGAAGACAGAGCATGCTGACCAGAGACCAGGATGGTGCAAGTGGCACACGAACAGGCCGAAGGTGAAACGACGCACAAGACAGCTTACTAACGGTGCAGAAGCAACACCAAGACCGACAGCAAGCTGAAGCGGCTCCGCCACCTCCGTACAAAAAGAGGCGACAGTATGTGGCAAGACGACGGCCCCCAACCCCCACCAGAAAACCAAGCTGAGAGTAAACCAAGCTAACAAGAGTAACCACCTAAGAAGGGACAGGAAAAGGAAGGACCGCCAAAATACCCATACTGCCGCCAAAAGAAGCACGCAGGTGGGACACCTACCACGAAGCCACCCGACCACCAACCGGAGGCGAGACCGCGAGGCAAAACATAAGCAGCCCCGACAAGGCCCCTCCGAGCCCAGGAAAAGGCGGAGCCGCGGGAAGATCTCGGGCGCGACCACCGAAACCCAGGCGGCACAAGGAAATGGAACGTCTGCCGAACAGAAAAACTCCCCAAAGCACGCAAGCCCGCCAGGAGTTCAGAAACGACAGGTCTGACGCGAGACATCGCAAGACCCCAAAAAACCAACCGGCAGGGCAAGCTAGGAAAACCAAAGAAGGTGTAAGGGTCGCCGCCAGAACAGTACCCGAACCAAGGGGTACGAACAACTGCAATAAACCGAGACAAAGAAGCACATCACAGGACACAGGCTGAAAAACGCCCAAGAACACACGCAGAACACCACTGCTGCAGAGGAGGCAGGAAGAAAGAGCAGAAGCACAAAAAAAAACAGGAAAACAACCAGGGGTGGACAATCAGGCAGGGACAGAATACCCCCACGCAATCCCCAGGCACAAAACAGCAGCAAAGTGCCACACCACAACCGAACACAGGAACAAGGACACGCCACCGTGAAACACGGTACCAATGCACACATGCAGCAGCAGCAACAGGCACCACCGCAACATGCAACATGTAAATAGCAACGCCCTTCTGCAAAGGCAGAGAAACAGAGCAGGCAAACCCCAGACAGGGCCAACGGAGACACGACAAAATCCCAGCAGGCCCAGAAACCTGCACCAGGCGACCGACGGCGGAGAAACCCCGCCCGATACCTGCTGGATGGGGTACTGGGAGCTCTTTTACACCCCAAGCCCGGCCCAAGGCCAGGCTAGACCGGCCAGAGGGTAGCCCACCAGGCAGCTGCTAGGAGCGGCCCGCCGGCCCACATACCCCCACAACCAGGATGGGCTGGAACTGCTATACGAAAACAGGCTAGTGTGCCCTGGAAGTCCACCGACGAACCAGCAAGAAGGCTTATGCTCGCAAGTAGGTCGTGTAACAACCACAGACCTCTGATGGTAATAGTGTTCCCCAATTGTGCCTATAGCACCACTGCACTCCACTGGTACTATCCCACAAGTTCTACCAGATAGGCAGGACCCAAGAGCCAGAGCTCAAACCCTGCAAGCACAGCCAGGAGCCTTACCAGGTGAGTACAGAACCAACCCTACAACCCCCACACCTCACAACATGAAAAAACGTGGGTCCCCTGAATGACTTTAGCATGGTTTGGACATGCACATGAGGGGGACAGGAAGGGTTGAAAAAGGGACAGTCACTGGTGTGCGAACGGTCTCAGTCATACTAAAATATACCTAAATAAAGACAGGTATATAAACAACACCGCATCCAGCGCCCGGCCAAAAGATGCCAGACCGCAGAAACTCACCTGGCGAACGGGGGCAAGAACTTGACACAACTCAACCGTGCCCAGAAGAACCTGGGATCACCGCTGGGTGAAGACGCCAGAGCCGGACCCTGCCGGACCCGCAGGAGAGCAGGGAGAGGCGAAGGAGGCGGCCCACACCCATGACACAGGGAAAACCGCAGCGTCCTCCCCACAACTGGGAACCAGGACACCCCCGGAGCGAAGGGGCACATACCGCAGCGAGGGAGAAGAACGAGAGGCGAAGCACTGTAGCAAAAAGGGCGCAAAACACCAGCACTGAAACACCGCCCAGACCAAAACAAACTCCACGGCGCATGCGCATGACACGCTGGCCAAACCGCACAACCCTCTCTGCGGGAAGGCGCCAACCAGGACTACTGCACTAGAAAAGTAGCCAAAAGAGGAAGCAGGAACAATAAAACCGGCCAAAGAAGCAAAGAGAGCCCAAAAAGGAACCCAACCGGGTGACAAGTAGCCCAACAGGGCGACAAGTAGCCCAACCAGCCCACAAGTAGCCCAACCGGGCCACAAGTAGCCCAAAATGGCGACAAGGACAAGGAGCCGACAGACATTCCAATAATGCGGGAAGTAGCGAAAAACCTTCCTGAACCCTAGAGAACACAGAAGCCAACACTATAGCACTAGAGATCTGCCATGAGGATGATAAACTAATGATAATAAATGCATATAGTCCACCGCCAAGCAGCACATGGTCAAAGGAGGAGCTAGATAGTAAACGTGAAGGTCTTATAACAATAATGAGAGAGATTATAGCGAGAGCGGATAACTATAGATCACGACTGTTGATAGTCGGTGACTTCAACTTTAAATCCATAGACTGGGAAGCATATGAAGCTAAAACAGAAGATTTTTGGACCTGTAAATTTGTAACCTCATCCTGGAAACATTCTTGTATCAACATGTTAAACAAGCTACGAGGATGAGGGAAGGGGACGTTCCCTCCATGCTAGATTTGATATTTACCAGGAAGGAGGAAGAGATATTTGACATTCAGTACCTTCCTCCCTTGGGTAAAAGTGACCATGTCTTTTTGGGAATAAAGTATGCAATGCGTTATAAGCTGGAAAAAAATAAGGAGGTTGAAGCAGTTGAAAAACCAGACTTCAGGAGAGGTCATTATGGTGACCTTAGAAATTTTTTTAGTGAGTATAATTGGACAGACTTGATGCTAGGCAAGGAAGTGAATGAGATGTACCTTACCTTGAGGTTACCTTGAGGTGCTTCCGGGGCTTAGTGTCCCCGCGGCCCGGTCGTCGACCAGGCCTCCTGGTTGCCGGACTGATCAACCAGGCTGTTGGACGCGGCTGCTCGCAGCCTGACGTATGAGTCACAGCCTGGTTGATCAGGTATCCTTTGGAAACTTGTATGTCAAGTTTTGTGAAATGTATGATAAAGGCACAAAAAAATTTATACCAAAACAGAGATGCAGAACTAGGAAACAGGATTGGTTCAATAGAAATTGCGAGGGGGCTAGAGACCAAAAGACACAAAAATGGAATCAATACAGGAAGAGGCCAAACCCCCAAACATACCAGCGATACAAAGATGCGAGAAACAACAGGCTTGCCGCTTTTGTTGCCTTCCCTAGTTTGTATTTGGCACTTGGTGTATTTACGCATCTTTACCAGATCTTGGTGCCCTGTCTGAATCTGCTTGGGATTCGGTGTCTGGCCTACCTCAACAACTGGCTGGTGTGGGCTCCCAGTCGGTCCACTTGTCTGCTCGCCAGGGGTGTGGTTCTTTCCAGATCACCGGGTTCGGTTTCCTGGTGATCTGGAGGCCGTTTCATCTGTTTCTGTCCCGGGTTCGGACCTGGCTGGGTCTTGTTTAGGGCTCTTGGGCTGGTACTTTTATTTCCCTCCAGAAGTGTTGCTGCGGCTGTGGTCCTGCTTTCAGCTGTTCATGAGGGGGTACCGGGTTGCTCAGCGGTTGCTCGAGAGGTTGTGCAGTAGTCTGAACTTCAACGTGCTGGTCTGCCCACAGGGTGGGGTTTGGCTTCGGTGTCTGTTTGGTTCCTTCAGAGACTCCCCTTCCACCTCTCTTGCAATCGTTGGGTTCGTCCTCTGGGGATCTTGTGTTGGTGCTACGTCACCAGCTTCCTCTTTGGGGTTTTTGGGGTTCTGTGCCTTAGCACCTCCCCGAGTCCGTCCGTTGGGCTCACAGCACAGTTCGGGAGTTCGTGGCTGTCTGGTTTGCGCTTCAGAGGGTTCAGGTTACTCGGTGCTTTACCAACCAGCTCCATTCGGACTGTTCTCTGGCGGTTCTTTGCCGGAACCACAGGGTTTCTCTTAGGTGTTTGACCTTTGGGGTTGGTCCCTTTGAGTGGCTCATTTGCTGGAATTTCGAGGTTTGGCTAACTGTGAGGTTCATGTCCAGGGTGTGTCCTACGGCCTTTCGGACAGCCTGTCTCGGTTCATTCCTCTGTTCGCAGATTGGCCAGTTGTAGCCGACTCATTTTGTTGGCTCTGCCGAACATATGAACTCCTGGCCATGAACACCTTCGCGTCGGCGTGGTCTAGGCGTCGCCCATTCTATGTGGCGCCCTTACCTGTCTGCGAGGCATTCACGGTGGATGCCTTTCGGCAGGACTGGTCGAGGTGGGGGGTACCTGTTCCTCTTCTCCCGGTCCAGCTGTTGCTTCGGGTTCTGGATCGGTTGCAGCCCATTCCCATGGGAGTAGTCCTTATGGCTCTTTGGTGGCCGGCCCAGCTTTATTTTCAGACGCTGCTTCATAGGTGTCTGAACCCGGGGCATTTTCCCGCAGCTCCGCTTGTTTTGGCAGGTCGGATCAGTCCTGTACGTGACTGGTTCGGCCTTCTCCTCGGCTCTTCGCGTCTGGTTTTTTGATGTGGGTATCACCATCTCTGTGATGATCAGGTGGTTTTGTCGTCGGTGTCCCACCTGCGAGCTTCGTCTCGGCGACAGTATGACGTTCCTGGTGTTTCTATGCACTTTTTCTTGCTCTTCGTAGGTTGTCTTCTCTTTCGCATCGGGTTGTCTTGTCCTCTCTTGGATTTTCTGGACTATAGTATATTGATGTTTCTTACTGTCGCCTCATTTTGTGCGGCGCTGGCAGAGCTGCTCCGGCTTGCGTTCGGGGTGGATGTCACGTCTGCCTCGTTTCGTACGCTTTCTCGTGTTTTGTTTCACCTCTGGCCTGCTCATGCGTCGCCTGAGCCGTCCTTGTCCTTGATCAGGGTGCCTTCTTATCTTCTCCTCAGTTTGTGGTAGCCCCTTCGGTTCAGGTTTCTGCTCTTTGGTTCTGGTGGTAGCTTTGTACGTTTGCAGCCTTTCTCCGTCCTGGCTATAGTTGAGACAGCTGCTTTCCGGAGGGGTTCTTGGGTGCTTGATTGGTTTGACCAGGTGTGCGTCCTGTGTTATCCGGTTGCGCTTTTTGCCGTTTCCTGTATACCGTGTCTGGGGATGCGCTTGAGGTTGATCCGGTGCCTCTCGTTCCCTGTTTCAGGGCTCGGGTCTCCCAGGTCGTCCGCAGAGTTTTTCAGTTTTCCAGCCTGTGGTCTGTCATTGAGCCCATGCTGTTCGGACGTTTGCAGCTTTTGCCGCTGTGTTGGTGACGTCTAGGGCTCATTTCGGGAGCAGGGATTTGAGCGTCACACAGTTTTTGCTTTTATTCACTATATACAGACGTTATATATAAGTATCTACATTCGTGTTCACCTTAACAAACCACTAAGTTGGCATGCTGAGTGGCAGTGCCAGTGGCTGCCACTTCCTCCGTCGCTCAAGTCACCTGACTCGCCCACATTCTCCTTCCACAATACTGTTTTTGCTTTTATTCACTATATACAGACGCTATATATAAGTATCTACATTCGTGTTCACCATAACGAACCCCTAAGTTGGTATGCAGATTGGCAATGGCAGCCCGGCACTGGCTGCCACTCCCTCTCTCCCTCACCTCACCTGACTTGCCACCATTCTCCTTCCACCATACTGTTTTTGCTTTTATATACAGACATTATATATAAGTATTTACATGTTTTGTTCACCATAACTGTGCATCTAAGCTTGTATGGTGAGTAAAGGCACAAAGACGTAGCTACTCACACAGTCAGCTGGTGGCGGCCGCCTTCAAGGACAGACGCACTAATATTTCTCCTCCAACAATATTGTTTGTGGTGTTATTATGCTATATACACACATTATACATAAGTATCTACCTGTTTTATTCACCATACTTGTACAAGTAAACTGGTATGGTGCCCAAAGATCATAGTGGTCACCAGTAAACAACATGACAAGTTGTGCAGACGACGCCACCTCCCTCACCAAAATGGCGGCTTCCAACCTACTCCTATTGTTGTTTATACCCTCTATACACACGTTATATATAAGTATCTACATTTGTGTTCACCATAGTGAACCACTAAGCTGGTATGGTGAGTGCGGTCAATAAAAGGTGGCCACACACAGTCAGAAGACAATGCCACCACCCTCCCTCCATGGAGCACAGCGCTAAATATCACCACAATCCTGCTATTATCAGAACCCTGGTCAGTTTTATCACAGTCAGGGGTCTTCTGTATTAATATCATCGCTACATAATAGCATGAACAAGTATATTATGGCATTTTTAGGCGATGCTGTGGTCACAACCTGAACAGCAGTGCTGAGAGCTCATGCTGTGTGCGTCAGGCTTGGTTGCTCACTCAATACTGAGGCCCCTAACACCCGGGAATTTGGCCCACGATTTAAAAAAAAAAATGGCGTCTGTTTACAAGAACCCTGATAAAGGTGTGGTGAACTCCGTGTATCCAAGTGCCGTTTAAATCTTGCGTAGTACTCCAAAGCATCATATGATGCAATGCGCAACTTAACCCTTTAGCTGCGCAACACGCCTGCAGGCCCAGGCTTAGGGTGCGCAACGCGCCCCCGGGTGTTTTTATTTTTCACGTTCCATTCAAAACTCCCGCGGCTACATGGGGTTCACATCAGCTTCCTTAGGGGTCTTGTAAACAGACGCCATCTTAAAAAAAAATCATGGTCCACATTGCCGGGTGTCAGAGCCTCAGTAGTGAGTGAGCAACCAAGGCTGGCGCTCGCAGCATGAGCGCACAGCACTGCTGTTCAGCGTGTGACCACAGCATTGCCTAATATTGTCAAAATATATATATAATCTGTTTTATTTAGCCATGATGGTATTATAGAAGAGCCCGAGTGTGATAATGACTGGGTACAATGTTCAAATATCAGTGATTCAATGCTGTTCACGATGTTCACAGCGTTAGCCACAGCACCACAGCATTATTTCCTCCATCTAGGAATCTTCAAACGACTTTTTAGGTTCCTTTTCAAAATAAACTTGTGGTCAATTATTCATTCACAGGTATTAGTGACCAAGATTGTGGTTATAATGAGCGTTGTGCGGAGGAAGGAGAAATTTTGGTGAGGGAGGGAGGAAGGAAGAGAATTGAGGTAGCCTCACTGCATGGCAGTAACTCTTGTTTTGCTCACCGTACTAGCTTCGTGGCTCGCTATGGGGAACACACATGTGGTATTTTGGTGAGGGCGGTGACGTCGTAATCGTGGCATCGTCTGCTGTCTGCTGTATGATTTGTCATGCAGTGTATGGTGGCCACTGTACTGTTTGGACACAATACCGGCTTACTTGCATAGTTATGGTAAATAAAACATGTAGATAGGTATATATAACATGTGTAAATTGTGTAATAAATACAATAACAGTATGGTGGGAGGAGCAATGTTGGCAAGTAAGATGATGGAGTGAGGGAGACTGGCTGGGTGTGGCTGCTCACACTCACAGTGTTCTGAATGTGTTGATGGTGAATGTATATAGTGTGTGACAGTGTATAGTCTGTAAATAGATTGTAACTGAAAATCTTTTAATTAAGATACAAAAAGCAAAATCACATATTTTAGAATTTCAATATTATTATTATTACTGGATTTCACACTTTTTTTTTAAATATGATCTAAAAACCCAGTTAAAAAGAGAGCTAATGTGGCCAACAAGGGTAGCCAACAATCAAACCTCTATGAAGCATAGCAATCTAGCAGAGCACAGACTGACCCCTCACCTGACAGAAGGCACCAGTGTAGCCATTGGTGCACAGACAGGAATGATTGGTTCCCTCAGTGATGCAGCGACCACCATTAAGGCAGGGAGACGGGTCACACGTGGCCACTCCTGACACCCGTACACCAACACTTCCAACACCCACACCCATGGATCGGTTCAACCACCCTGGGTCTGCCAATGCAAGCATGAAAAAAAAAGAATTATGAGTCCACTATATATATAATTCTAGATGGGTTACCCAGCAGTACCTGGGTCAACCCCGTGCCTATGCCTCTACCAAACATCCTATATAACAGGTCTTCTCCCCTTCCCCCCCACCACATGCACCTTCCCGATTTCCCCCACCACTGTACACATCTTCACACCCTTCTCACACATACCCTCCCAGTATCCCCCTAAGCACATACTACCCATATCCCACCACACACCCTCCCAGTCTCCACTCACCCATATGATCTCCCCCTCCCCCCCAAAAAACCAGCGTTGAATGTAATGAAACGCTTTTTCCTGTGTGAGCCCTGGAGGCTCCTCGGAGCTATCAGACTTATATATACACTATATTAGTCTGGGGTATCAGTCAAAGAAGTTCAGCCTACCGGGGACCACAAGCCAGAACCTGGCCTCCCTCAGAGGCAGGGGGAACATTAGCCTATGGAAACTTCCATGTGTTTGGGAGCATTCCATGTCTGCCATCGACCGGGGTTTGGCACCCAGAAAGGTAGGCATAACAAAACAGACCCCACTTGGTAAGAAATTTCTACCGAAGACCGAACAGAGAGGCATGCAGAACTTCCCAAAACCTAAAGAAACAAGTAAACAAGCAAATGTCATACACCACTGCTGCAACACTTGTCCATGCAGCCCTCCCGTGCCCAGGAGGGGGGAGACCAAGACCCCCTCCCCCATGCTTACTACTCACACCTTGGTTCAGAGCCTGAGCATCAAAAACGAAAACAGTCGACCAGAGGGAGGGTGGCAAGTAGTCTCTGAGGCTTCTTCTCTTGCCTGCCATTCCACCGAGTCTTGATCTTGTTGACGCTATTGTCACTCACATTGTGGATGCACTCGAGACGGTGCTGGTCCGCCTCGTCACTAATTCTTTCCGCAGTCCGTCCTTCCCATTCCTGAGGCTGACCCGTCTCTCCTCTCCTCTGCTTCTTCTACAGTTGACGTCTATTCTTCCGCATTTGCCTCTGCTATCTCCAATGCGTTTGAATCGATACTGGACAACGTCCTTTGGAACTCTTTGGCGAGCCTTCCCTGTGTCTCTCCCCCAGGCTCCCTTGCCGCACATCTCTGCCCCCAGTACTAAGTGGAAGCAATCCTCTGTCGTCCCAATTTCCAAGCGCCCTGCCACCTTGCCTGATGGGCCTCTTACATTGCGTTCTCCCGTGACTTGTCCTTGCACCCTTCCTAGGTCTTTCTCACGTTGTCCTGCTGGCGCTTCTGCTGAGTCCGATGCGTTAGCGTCCCAGTCGTGAGGCTCCGGATGCCATCTACGTACCTTGCCTGTCCCGTTTTGACTTCCTCTACACTTTTACACAGGTGGAAATTAAGTGCCCAAATGAGCCATAAAGACATTAGAAAGAATTTTTTCAGTGTCAGTAGTAGACAAATGGAATGCATTTGGAAGTGATGTGGTGCAGGCTGACTCCATACACAGCTTCAAGTGTAGATATGATAGAGCCCAGTAGGCTCAGGAACCTGTACATTAGTTTGATTGACAGTTGAGACGGGATCAAAGAGCCAGAGCTCAACCCCCGCAAGCACAATTAGGCAACTACAATTAGGCAATTAGGTAAGCACATTCGCACTTGCCTCCTTCACATCCTTTGCCCTCACCCATCGTTTCTTGCCTCCATCCCTCACTTTCTTTACTGTGGCGACGCTTTGCGTTCGCCTTCTGTATTCTTTCTTCCCATCCTACGTTCCTTTCCTCTTGTTTATTTTCCCCACTTATCCTCACCTGCCTTGACGGCATCGTTCTCTTTTGACTCTGGCACGTCATGACTGTTGATGTGTTGTTGTGCATTGTTATATACACATCTTTCTACATTACCACTAGTGTAGTCATCGGGAGGATATACCTTCATGCAAACTGCATGTATTGCAAAGAAGAAGGGAGCCTCGGGGGCTCACCCAGAAAATGGCATTTCATTACATTCAATGCTGGTTTTCTGTGGGGAGCCCCTCCAACTCCCTGGAGCTACCTAACCAAAGACAAGTAAAAGAGAGTTACCTGAGGAGCGGATACCATGCAAACATCAACTTGAAAGGCAAGACAACTGGCTGCAGCCTGCACCCCAAAGCCACACATGAACGACTGGGACCAGGAATATTGACCAAATAACGGACAGCCACGACCCTGTTCGACCTCTAAAACCCCCGTGCCCGAATGTCAGCCCAAGATATGTTGCCGAACACGACAGCAAAAGCAGCACACTTACGAACGTCATGGGCACGAGGGTACAGTGCTGTCTGCCTAAATTTAATAACCCTGCAGACGACCTGGGGTTTATTCCATTCCTGTGGACGACCTGGAGAAGCTCAGTTAGCGTTGCACGATAAGAGGCGACAATATTAAGTATCAAATGACAGTCCTGAAAAGGCCAAGAAAGGACAAAACAACCCAATCGAAAACTGAAGACAACCTACGGAGAGAGAAAAAGGCCAAAAAAATGCCAGGAAACTTCATACTGTCGCCAAGACGAAGCTCGCAGGTGAGACACACCATCAAAGAAGCCACCTGATCACCAAACAAGTGGTGCTATACTCGTGTCGAGAAGACCAGACTCAAAGAGCGGAGGAGTAGAGCGAACCAGCTATGTACCGGTCTCATCTGCTGAAAGAGGTAGAACCGCAGAAAGCACCCCGTATTCGGACACCGAACAAGCAGCACCTGAAATCAAAGCTGGGCCGGCCCCCAAGGGACCACAAGGGCGACTCTCCACAGTAAGACTCCAAAGAGCCATAGAACCCAAAGCAACAGATGGACTGAGGGGGGGAAAACGAAGTGGTATAGGTAACCCCACCTTTATCAGTCCTACAGAAAGGCGACCACTGCAACAGCTTCACAGTTTAACATTTAAATAAATAAATAAATAAATAAATATGTTTATTCAGGTAAGGTACATACATACAAGTGATGTTACATTAATGGATTGTTATATAGATAGAGCTAGTACATACAATGCCTAAAGCCACTATTACGCAATGCGTTTCGGGCAAGAAAAACATTAATATCTAGAACTTAATACTAATTGAGCATAAAGAATAAAAAGTGTTGAAAACAAATACAAATAAAGATAAAAAAAAAAAAAAAGGGGAACATGACTGAAAAATCAGCACAAATACAATAGGTTAACAAACAGTATTGATTAAAAAAAAAAAAAAAAAAAATTTACAGACATGGGTTGACAATAGAGGAGTGAGGTAGGTTACAGGGAATTTATTAGGTAGTGCTTCGTTTTTATCTTAAACTGGTTGAGAGAGGTACAGTCTTTAACATGGTTGGGAAGGTCATTCCACATTCTGGGCCCCTTGATTTGTAGAGCATTTCTAGTTTGATTAAGTCGTACTCTAGGAATATCAAAACTGTATTTATTTCTGGTGTGGTGCTCATGGGTTCTGTTACAACCTTCAATGAAGCTTTTGAGGTCAGGATTGGCATTACAGTTCAGCATTTTATATATGTATAATACACAAGAGAGAATGTGCAGTGACTTAATATCTAACATATTCAGAGATTTGAGTAAGGGTACCGAGTGATGTCTGGGGCCAGAGTTGGATATTGTCCTAATAGCAGCTTTGTGTTGGGTAATGAGAGGACGTAAATGATTTTGGGTAGTAGAACCCCAAGCACAAATACCATAGTTGAGTTATGGATAGATGAGGGAGTAATAGAGAGTAACCAGGGCCGGGCGGGGTACATAATATCTGATCTTAGAAAGAATGCCAATAGTTTTTGAAACTTTTTTTGATATATTTAGAATGTGACCCTGGAAATTCAGCTTGTGGTCGATGAGAACGCCAAGGAATTTGCCATCTAATTTGTTACAAATTTGGGTATTGTTTATTTTGAGATTTATCTGATTAGAGGATTTATTGCCAAACAGAATATAAAACGTTTTGTCAATGTTAAGGGTGAGTTTGTTGGCGGTTAGCCAAAGATGGACTTTCTCTAGCTCAGTATTTACTGTGGCATTTAGAGCAAGGGGGTCAGGACTGGAGTAAATGAAGGTTGTGTCGTCAGCAAATAGAATTGGTTTCAGGTGTTGGGAGGCATTTGGAAGGTCATTAATGTAGATGAGAAAGAGGAGAGGGCCAAGTATGCTGCCCTGAGGAACACCAATGTTGATGAGTAGGGTGGGAGAAATTGTATTATTCACAGAAACATACTGGAGCCTGTCAGTAAGATAAGATTTGAGGTATTGCAGGGAGTGTCCTCTGACTCCATAATGATGTAATTTAAGAAGAAGGTTTTGATGGTTGACAGTGTCAAAAGCCTTACGCAGGTCCACAAATAACCCAACAGGAAACTCCTTTTTATCAAGAGCTGCGTGAATTAAGTTAATCATACTAATAAGTGCATCGTTAGTGCTTTTTTTGGGTCTGAAGCCATATTGACAAGAGCTAAGTATATTGTGTTTGGCTAGAAAAGAGTAAAGCTGCTTGTAGATTAGTTTTTTGAATATTTTTGACAAGTTAGGCAGGATTGATATAGGTCTGTAGTTGTTAACATCTGTGAGATCACCACATTTGTGGACAGGGGTTACTCTTGCTTTTTTTAGAATGTCAGGAAAGGTTTGGAGTTCAAGTGACTTGTTGATGAGCAATGCAATAGCAGGGGCTAGAGATCTGGAGGCTTTTTTGTAAATTAAAGTTGGTATCTCCTTGAGGGCACTAGACTTGGTTTTAAGGGAAAGGATTATTTCATTGACATCAGTGGAACTAGTAGGCTTTAGGTACAGCGACTGGATAGTTACCTGTAAGATAGTCCTTAACATCAGTACAGGAAGATGGAATATCATTTGCAAGGGATGACCCAATGGAAGAGAAGAACCTATTGAACTCAATAGCAGAATCAGAGGCTGAAAGCTGACCAGCGTTATTGGAAAGGAGTGTTGGTTTGTTATTTAAAATCTTCTTTGATCCCAATATTTCTGAAATTGTGCTCCAAGTTTTTTTAATGTTGCTCTTTATTTGGGTAAATTTATCTTCATAGTATTTAGTTTTGGCTCGTCTAATTATTTTAGATAGCAATAACGAGTAATTCTTTGAGAATTCTTTGGAGACTGTTCCTAGCCTATACTTCTTCTCAAGGTCTTGTTTTTTGTTAATGGATTTAAGTATTCCCTTTGTTAGCCAAGGATTGTTAAGTCTTTTGCTTGTGACTTGTTTTGTAAGCATAGGACAGTGGGTGTTATAAAGGCTAAGAGTTGTTTGAAGAAAAGATTGCACTGCTAGGTTGATGTCCCCTATGTTACCTAACTCGGACTCCCAGTTGACATTATCAGCAGCAGTTATAAAATTGTTTATAGCAGTTTCATTGTGCAGCCTAAAGCTTAACTCCCTTGTCTCTAGAGGTGGTTTGCTAATGTTAGTTAAGAGAAATGTGGGGTAATGGTCTGTAGTGCTATCGGTGATTATACCTGAAGTAAGCGGAGAGGTTATGTTGGTCCAGATGTGATCTAGAGTCGTAGCAGTACTATCAGTGATTCTAGTTGGTCTAGTGATTAAGGGTATGAGGAAGCAGGAATTCATACAGTTGAGGAAGCTAACAGCAGTAGGGTGTTCAGGCTCGCAGAGGTCAATATTAAAGTCCCCTGCGATAATTAGATGGTTTTTGTTCAATCTGTTATCTAGTATTAGATTTCTAAGGTTTGAGTTGAATTCAGACACATCAGTGTTAGGAATTCTATAGACTGCACCCACAGACAGGACAGACTCGGCACCCTTGACTCTGAAACTGGCGAAGATATACTCCCCACAGCAGTCTCTAGTTCTAATTATTTTTAAGCATGTTAGTTCATGGTGGTAATAAAGAGAAGTACCACCACCACTCTGCATTTGACGACAGTTGTGAATTGCCGAGTAGTTAGGCATGTTAAAGAGTTGAGCATTATCCTCTTTCAACCACGTTTCAGTAAGTATAAAAAAAGAGAATTTGTTGTCAATAGTTTCAATCAAGGCACTAACATCATCGAAGTGTTTACCTAGGGATCTAACATTCAAGTTGATTAACATAAACATTAGGCTTGAAGTCAGAAAGGAACTGGCATCAAATCCTAAATTGGGGCAAAACACAGTAGACCGAAGTAAGTCTCTGATAATTTTTGGTTGCAAAGAAAAGGAGATAACATCCAGGTCAGAAAGAGCTGTAGAAGAAAAGAAAGTAGTAGATAAAATTACTGGCCTCGTGGAAGGTCTTCCTACCATCGAGAATGTATGTGACTACAGGAGGATTGGAAAGTACATAAAAGGGAAAGATCAACCTTTGAGGATCATCCTAAACGGTGCCAAACAGATAGGAAAAAGTACTAAGGAATGCTAGAAAATTACAAAGTGATGAGATAGAGAAAGTATGGTCGTTAAGATAAGATCTTACAAAGGAAGACAGAGAGAAGCTGAAATTGAACCTTGCCGAGGCAAAACGTTTAAATGTGAGCAGGAATGAAGAAGAAATCAATTCTTTTTTCTACAAAGTGATAGGGGTAGGCAGACCAGTAAAGTGGTACATAAAGGCAAACCAACAAAAGGATTAGAGAGAGGGGGGGGGGGGAGTGAAGAATAAGGAGAGGGGGAAGAAGTTCCTGAAAATTGCATACACCAACATAGATGGAGTGAGATCAAAGATACTGGAGTTAAGTGATGTAATACAGCTGCAGACACCAGACAATGTTGCAGTCACAGAGACAAAACTTGAAGAAAAAATTTAAAATGAGGTCATATTCCGAACAGGCTACTCGGTCTGGAGACGAGACAAAAATTAGGAAAGGTGGTGGCGTTGCTGTGCTGGTGAAAGAACACCTAAAGGTAAACGAAATAATAATTGTCAATCCACGAGAAGTTGACATAATAGCACTAGAGATATGCAATCAGGATGATAAACTAATGATCATAAATGCATATAGTCCACCGCCAAGCAACACATGGACAAAGGAGGAGCTAGATAATAAACGAGAGGGTCTTATAACAGTAATGAGAGAAATTATAGTCAGAGCTGATAAAGATAGATCACGACTTGGTAGTCGGTGACTTCAACTAAAAATCCATAAACTGGGAGGCATATGAAGCTAGAACGGAGGATTTCGGACTTGTAGATTCGTAAACCTCATCCTGGAAACATTCATGTTTCAACATGTTAAACAAGCTACGAGGATGAAGAAAGGAGATGTTCCCTCCATGCTGGATTTGATATTTACCAGGAAAGAAGAAGAGATATTTGACATTCAGTACCTCCCTCCCTTAGGTAAAAGTGACCATGTCTTATTGGGAATAAAGTATGCTATGCGTTATAATTTGGAAGAAAATGAAATTGAAGCAGTTGAAAAGCCTGATTTCAGGAGAGGTCATTATGGGAAACTCAGATATTTCTTTAAGGAAATTGACTGGAAAGACTTGCTGTTAAGACATGAAGTAAATGAGATGTATGTCAAGTTTTGTGAAATACAGTATATGATAAAAGGCACAAAAAAATTTATTCCAAAGCAGAGATGCAGAACTAGGAAACAGGATTGGTTCAATAAAAATTGCGAGAGGGCCAGAGACCAAAAGATACAAAAATGGAATCAATATAGGAAGAGGCCAAACCTCCAAACATACCAGCGATACAAAGATGCGAGAAACAACTACATGGCAGTGAGGAGTGGCAGAAAGAAATTTTGAAAAAGGGATTGCAGACAAACGTAAAACAGAGCCAGGTCTATTCTATAAATTGATAAAAAAAAACAAATTGCATGTAAAGGATAATATTCAGAGGTTGAAAATGGGAAATAGATTCACAGAAAATGAAAAGGAAATGTGTGAAACATTAAACGAAAAGTTCCAAAGTGTGTTTGTACAAAATGAAATCTTCAGGGAACCAGACACAATAAGAATTCCAGAGAACAGCACAGAGCACATAGAGGTGTCTAGAGATGAAGTGGAGAAAATGCTAAAGGAGCTAAGTAAGAACAAGGCAGTTGGTCCAGATGGAGTTTCACCATGGGTTCTGAGAGTGTGTGCACCTGAGCTCAGCATTCCACTTCAACTGATTTTTCAGGCATCCCTGTGTAAAGAAGTTGTAGCTGAAGTGTGGAAAAAAGGCTAACATCGTCCCAATCTACAAAAGTGGCAGCAGGGAAGACCCCCTCAATTAAAGACCTGTATCACTGACAAGTGTAAGTCAAAATATTGGAAAAATAATTAAAACTAAATGGGTAGAACACCTAGAGAAAAATGATATATCAGACAGACAGTATGGTTTTCAATTTGGAAGATCTTGTGTAATGAATTTACTCTGTTTCTATGATCGAGCCACAGAAATTTTACAGGAAAGAGATGGTTGGGTTGACTGCATGTATTTGAACCTAAAAAACCAGTGTTGAATGTAATGAAACGCCATTTTCTGGGTGAGTCCCGGAGGCTCCCCGGAGCTATCCCAGGCTGATATGCTAATGTCAGACTTTGGCATCAGTCATGTGTATGGAGTTCTTAGGCCTACCGGGGACCACAGCCAGAACCGGGCCCCCTCAGAGAGGCAAGGGGAGTAATGGCCTATAGAAGCCCCCATGTGGTTGGAAGCATTCAATGTCTGCCATTGACCGGAACAGGCACCCAGGTAAGCGCCTCAAAACAAACCCCTATTCTGGTTAAAATTGCTACCAAAAGCCGAACTAGTGGATAGAACTCCCCAACCGAAAACAAGCAAACTAGTGTGACGTCACACACCGCCGCGCCGCTCCCCCCTCCCCGGGAGGGGGAAGGGGGAGCCCCAGGCCCCCCACGCCGGCTACCCACACCTCAGTTCTTGAGGCTGGATGTCAAAAACACGAAAAAACGCCGACCGCAGGGAGGGAGGGATGCCGGGGAGCCTCTGGGACTCACCCAGAAAATGGCGTTTCATTACATTCAACGCTGGTTTTCTGGGGGGAGCCCCGTTGGCTCCCCGGAGCTAACTACCCACAGACGGAAAAAAGAGGGACTTACCCGGGAGGCGGTCGTTGCTCACTCCTCAACTCGAAGCCGAGACAACTGGCTGCAATCGCCGACCCAAAGCAACACAGGCCCGACGGGGCCCAGGGACATTCACAAGGTAACGAGCAGTCAGGACCCTGTTCGACCGCCAAAATCCCAGCGCCCGAATATCAGACCAAGACATATTCCCAAAGACGGCAGCAAGAGCCGCGAACTTACGAACGTCATGGGCACGGTGATAGACCGCAGGCTGGCTGGACTTAATAACCCTGCAGACGACCTGGGAGACCCGAACCCGCGAACAGGGAAGAAGGGAAACCAGATCAACCCACAGCGCGTCCCTGACACAGAAGCTATGGCGCGCAAATAACGGAGAAGCGCCGCAACCGGACACAAAACATGATGCACCTCCAGCCTGACCAACCAAGCATCAACCACCCATGGAACCCTCTGGAACGCAGCAGTATCATTCTTCGCCAGAAAAGGAGACGGCTGCAAACGAACAAAACAATCACCACGACCAAAAGAGCAGAAACCCCTGCGCCGGAGGAGAGCATGAAGCTTCCCTACCCGATCCCCAGAGGCCAAAGCCAACAAGAAAAGTGCCTTGGAAAAACAATCCTGGACCGAAGGGGCCACAACAAAACGAGGAGACGAAAGGAAAGCGAGCACTCTGTCCAAAGACCAGGACGGCTCAGGCGACACATGAGCAGGCCGGAGGTGAAACAATGCACGAGACAGCTTGCGAAACGGCGCAGACGTAACATCGATACCGAAAGCAAGCTGAAGCGGCTCCGCCAGCGCCGCACGATACGAAGCGACAGTGTTAGGCATAAGATGACGGTTCTGAAACAACCACGAGAGGAAGGACAAGACCACCCGAACAGACAAGGAACTAACACGACGAAGACGCAAAAAGAAACGGAAGGACCGCCAGGAAACTTCATACTGCCGCCGAGAAGAAGCCCTCAGGTGGGACACCAACAAGGAGGCCACCTGATCACCATAGAGATGATGATAGACTCGAGTCAAAAAAACCATATGCGAAGACTCGAGGAGAAGATCGAACCAGCCACGTGATGTACCGGCCCGATATGCTGAAAGAGGCGGAGCCGTGGGAAAACCCTCAGGTTCGGACACCGAGCAACCAGCGCCTGAAACCAAGGCTGGGACGGCCACCAAGGGGCCAGAAGGACAACTCTCCCCTGGTAAGTCTCTAAGCGAGTCAGGACCTGGAGCAACAGCCGAACCGGGGGAAAGAGGTACAGGAACCCCCACCTCGACCAGTCTAGCCGAAAGGCATCGACCCCGACGGCCTCGCGATCGGGGAAGGGTGCCGCATAAACGGGAAGACGCCGCGACCACGCTGACGCGAAGAGGTCCACCTCGGGGCGCCCGAATGTCTAGCAAAGCCAACGGAAGGACTCGTCGTCGACTGTCAACTCCGTGGAGAGGGGAACGAAGCGAGACAGGGCGTCAGCCAAGACGTTGGACACGCCCCGTACGTGAACCGCCAGGAGAGCCAAACCCCGAGAACTCAGCAGACGAGTCACCCGAAGCGACCAACCCCAAAGAGACAAGGACCGCATCGAACCTCTGCGGTTCAGGCAATGAACCACCGGAGAGCAGTCCGAATGGAGCCGAATCGTCGATCCACGGGCCACCCGAATCCTCCCCAGAGCAAACCACACTGCCGCAAACTCCTGCACCGTGCTGTGAGCTTGACGTAAGGACGGATCCCAACGCCCCTGGCCGGCCTGGTGAGCACTGGTCACAAAACCCCAGCCGAGAGACGACGCATCCGTGTACACATCGAGCGAGGGCTCGGGTAGGCGCCAAGGCACTGAACCCCGAAAAACCCAAAGAGGATGCCGGTGTCGCAGCAACTGACGCAAGGCCCCCAGGGGTCGAACTCTGCGATCGCGAGAGAGGCGGAAGGGGGAACCCCGAAGGAACCAGAACAGCCGTCGAAGCCAAACCCGACCCAGCGGGTAGACCACCATCGCGAAGTTCAGGCTCCCGCACAGCCCCTCGAGCAACCGCCGGGTGACCCGAGGGCCCTCCAGAAACAGACGAAGGCGGGACCGCAGCCACAGGAGAGACTCCGGAGGGAGAGACAAGAAGGCGGTTCGCGAGCCCCAAACGAGACCCAGCCAAGTCCGAACCTGAGAGGGAACCAGATGGGACTTCCTCCAGTTCACCAAGAACCCGAACTCGGCGAGCTGGGAAAGAACCAAATCCCTGGCTAGCAAGCAAGCTGACTGGCTGGGAGCCCAAACCAGCCAGTCGTCGAGGTAGGCCAACACCCGAACACCTAGGGAGACGCAAACGAGCCACCACAACCCGTGTAAGGCGCGTGAACACGCGAGGTGCCAGGTTCAACCCGAACGGGAGACAACAAAAGCGGTAACTCAGACGCCCCACAACAAAACCGAGCCAGTCCCTGAACCGTGGATGAATCGGGACATGCCAATAAGCATCCCGGAGGTCCAGGGACACCATCCAAGCTCCCGGCTCCAAGAGGAGCCGAACCTGAGACAGCGTAGTCATCCAAAAGGAGGGACAATGAACCCAGGGGTTCAGACGGGACAAGTCCAGAATGAACCGCAGGTCCGCGCAGTCCTGTTTCGGAACCGGAAACAGACGGGAAACCCATCTGAGGGACGACGTCGTTTCGACGACGCCCAAGCGTACCCACTCCAAGACGACTCGACAGAGCGCAGGGGAAGAAACCTGCCCTGCCAGCCCCGACCCCCCAAAGGAGGGAGGGGCCACCCAACGCCACCGCAGGCCGCGAGACACGACCCGAAAGGCCCACGAATCGTGGGACCTGGCGCGGGCGAACAGTGCAAGCCGCCCCCCCCCCCCCCCATCGCCCCGTCAAGGGGGCAAACCGCGAAAGGGCCGGCAACCCTTACGAGACCCAGAACCCCGCACAGTGCGAACACCGCGCCGACCAGACAAGGGAGGGTCCGCAGGAGGAGCCAACCCCGAACCTGACACCAGAGGCCAACCATGACGAGGGGAACCCCGGAAAACCAACAAGTCCGACATCGGACAACAAGCCGCCGACGCAGCATGAATAAACTGCGCCACGGCCGACTCCTCAAACAGAAGCGGACATAAAGGTGAAGAAAGCCTAAGAGCCAGAGCCCAAGCAGATTCCACGGAGGAACCCATCACCCCCTGCCTACTCACGAGACGGGAAGCATAAAACAGGGAAACCGCATCCCGCAAAATCAGCGTGAACAGCAACAAGGCAGCCGACGAACGCGCAGCCGAGGACAAGGTGCCGGACCCCGGGACGGACCCAAGCGTCCTCACATCCTCCACAAGCCAATCCGAAGACAGCTCCAGGAGGGAAAAGAACCGCAAGGCCGAAGTCGAAAGGCCCCTGGCACGCAAGTCCTCCGCAACGAGTGCCGCCGAAAGGGAGGGAACCTGCACGTGGAGCTGAATAACGCCCACATCGCGGGGAAGGGTAGGGGCAAACAAGCACTCATTCAGGTACTCAAGCTCGCCCCCCAGGAAAACCTGAAGCACCGTGGAAGCTTCCCGCCACTCCAGCGTGCGGGAACGACAGAAGGAATGTCAGGAATCCAGAACAAACAAGGGGCAGTCTGCTAGCCAGGACGACTCCAGAACCTCATAACGGAGCCAGAAAGGGAACGAAGTCCCAAACCTGAATGCAGACGGATCCATTTCCGAGGCATAATCCGGGTCACGCAGGAGGTAAGCTGCAAAGGCCGCTCGCACCACACCAGGGTGCATGCGATAAGCCGAAAACCTCCGGAAGGACGGAACCAACGTACCCGGGGGAACACGGAACCGAACCCGGGGAGGGGCCGACACCAAATCCAACTCGTACGCAGAGGGGGGAAAAGAAAACCCCACTCCTTGTAACAATAAGCCCCGCTCAGAGGGAAAAAAACCCAGGCAGGGTCCAGTGGGGCCCAAGGCCCCCAAGTCAGCCCCTCCCCAGCCTCGAGGTCCTTCACCACAGGACCCGAGGCCGAGTCCTCTCCCCAAGCCCCGACCCCACAAGACAAGGACGGAGCAGCTGGTAAAGCTGGAGAAAGGGGGGCCCACTGGTCAGACCCAGAAGCTTCGGCCGGGAGACAAGACTCGAATGCCTCTGCCGCCCCCCCGGAAGGGGCACCCCCCGAAGCTGCCCGAGTCTCGAGATCAAGTAACCCCTGCTCCGACCCCGAAACCCTCAGACGCTTCAGGGCCGGAAGCAGGGAGGGGACACCAGAACGAACAGAAGGGGAAGGACGAGGAGGTGCGGACTGAACCAGGATCAAAGCGACCTCCACCCCCAAGTCCGGGTCTCGAAACGCAAACCAGGGCAGCCCCGGGACATCCGGGTGAGCAACCAACCGACCGCGTTGCAACAGACGAAACCTAGACTGCAACGCACGCGCCGCCTGTACCCGAATAGAATCATCAGAGGATAGGGTAAATTGAGTCACAAGCAAGCAGCAACACTCACAGGACTCAGGGTCGAAAGTATCACCGACCCAACAGGCAGCGTGGCAGAGGCAAAAACAATGAGGGTCACCCTGAGACAAGGGGACCGAGCAACCCTCAAACTCACACACAGCGAGTGGGGACTCCGGGGTCACATCCATCGGACTCACGCGCCCCCCTAGGGGATTCCCAGGGTCCCGAGCGTTTACTTTAAGAAGACTCGCGCTCAGGTAGTCCCAGGCAGGGTGCTGCAAACCGGCGTCCAAAACTACCAAGCAAACTTCTATAGCTGAACCCCAGGGACGTGTACACTCACGGGGACCTAGCAGGGGGCGCCACCGAGGAGAACAGTGGACAGGCAAAAACAAACTGAATAAAATGACAGAACCCCCCACCAGGCAAAAACAAAAAGAAAAACAAAACCCCGCAAGAGGACAGCGAACCCCAAGGAACAGAGCCGGCCGCGATGTCGGGAAATACAAGCTGAGCAGCACCCTGCGCCCCTACCAGTGCAAACTGCCTCTTACCTGCCGGTAACAAGGGAGAACAGAACACCCAAGAGCCAAACAGGTGGCCGAAAAACCGAAAGGTAAAACTGACCAGCAGAGGCAGACCCCGAGGAGCCTGTGGAAGGTGGCCCCAAGCCCCAAGGGCAGTACTTACAGGGCACCTAGGGAAGGTAGCCCTAGGCGCATGCAGCCCGAGTACTGATGGTAACTCCTGGCTCTCGCACCCACAAAACCAACACCACACGCAAAGCACAGTGCAGTAGCGACACCGGAGCCAGAGCACACGACCATCGCCTATAGCATCAGCCTCAAGAACTGAGGTGTGGGTAGCCAGCGTGGGGGGTCTGGGGTTCCCCCTTCCCCCTCCCGGGGAGGGGGGAGCTGCGCAGACAGCGGCGCGGCGGTGAGTGACGTCACATTAGTTTGCTTGTTTTCGGTTGGAGAGTTCTATCCACTAGTTCGACTTTTGGTAGCAATTTTAACCAGAATAGGGTTTGTTTTGAGGCGCTTACCTGGGTGCCTGTTCCGGTCGATGGCAGACATAGAATGCTTCCAACCACACGGGGGCTTCTATAGGCCATTGCTCCCCTTGCCTCTCTGAGGGGGCCCGGTTCTGGCCGTGGTCCCCGGTAGGTCTAAGAACTCCATACACATGACTGATGCCAAAGTCTGACATTAGCATATCAGCCTGGGATAGCTCCGGGGAGCAGACGGGGCTCCCCCCAGAAAAGGCTTTTGACAGAGTTCCACTTAAGAGGTTGTTCTGGAAACTGGAACATATTGGAGGGGTGACAGGTAAGCTATTAACATGGATGAAAAATTTCCTAACTGACAGAAAAATGAGGGCCGTAATCAGAGGCAAGGTATCGGATTGGAGGAATGTCATGAGTGGAGTACCACAGGGATCAGTTCTTGCACTGGTAATGTTCATTGTCTACATAAACGATCTACCAGTGGGAATACAGAATTACATGAACATGTTTGCTGATGATGCTAAGATAATAGAGACGATAAGAAACCTAGATGATTGTCATGCCCTTCAAGAAGACCTGGACAAAATAAGTATATGGAGCAACACTTGGCAAATGGAAGTTAATGTGAATATATGCCATGTTATGGAATATGGAATTGGAGAACACAGACCCAACACAACCTATAAATTATGTGAGAAATCTTTAAAGAATTCTGACAAAGAAAGGGATCTAGGGGTGGTTCTAGATAGAAAACTGTCACCTGAGGACCACATTAAGAACATTGTGCGAGGAGCCTATGCTACACATTCTAACCTCAGAATTGCTTTTAAATTCATGGATGGAGAAATACTAAAGAAATTGTTCACGACTTTTATCAGACCAAAGCTGGAATATGCAGTGGTTGTATGGTGGCCATATCTTATGAAGCACATCAACAAACTGGAAAAGGTGCAACGAAATGCCACTAAGTGGCCCCCAGAACTGAAGGACAAGAGCTACGAGGAGAGGTTAGAGGCATTAAATATGCAAAAACTAGAAGATAAAAGAAAAAAAAAAGGTGATATGATCACTGCGTTCAAAATAGTAACAGGAATCGATAAAATTGATAGGGAAGAATTCCCGAGACCCGGAACCTCAAGAACAAGAGGTCAGATTTAAACTAACGAAACAAAGCTGCCGGAGAAATATATGAAAATTCACTTTTGTAAACAGTGGTAGACAGTTGGAACAAGTTAAGTGAGAAGGTAGTGGTGGAGGCCAAAACCGTCAGTAATTTCAAAGCATTATATGACAAAGAGTGCTGGGAAGACGGGACACCACGAGCGTAGCTTTCATCCTGTAACTACACTTAGGTAATTACACACACAGTTCACAGGTGTTCTGTAGGTGCGTCCAGCCAGGTGAGTTGAACACTGACTCTGCACCTTCCCAATGGGCACCAGTTGACCACAAGCTGGCCAACATCATATTACTCCCAAAACCCAGCGCCTTCCTCCACACACTACCCCATAGTATTAGTCTAATGCTTATACCTATCAGTACTTTACAAACACACACACACACTCTACAAAAATTATCTACCAGTTGGAATACATTATTATATGAACATGTTTGCTAATGATGCTAAGATAATAAGAAGGGTAAGAAACTTAGACGAGTATCATGCCCTTCAAGAAGACCTGCACAAAATAAGTATATGGAGCACCACTAGCCAAATGGAATTTAATGAGAATAAATGCCATGTTATGGAATGTGGAATAGGTGAACATAGACCCCACACAACGTATAAATTATGTGAGAAATCCTTTCAGAATTCTGATAAAGAGATCTAGGGGTGGTTCTAGATAGAAAACTATCTCCTGAGGACCACATAAAGAATGTTGTGCGAGGAGCCTATGCCACGCTTTCTAACTTCCGAATTGCTTTTAAATACATGGATGGCGAAATACTAAATAAATTGTTCACAACTTTTGTTAGGCCAAAGCTCGAATATGCAGCGCTTGTGTGGTGCCCATATCTTAAGAAGCACATCAACAAACTGGAAAAGGTGCAAAGACATGCTACTAAGTGACTCCCAGAACTGAAGGGCAAGAGCTATGAGGTGAGGTTAGAGGCATTAAATATGCCAAAACTAGAAGACAGAAGAAAAAGAGGCGATATGATCACTACGTACAAAATAGTAACAGAAATTGATAAAATTGATAGGGAAGATTTCCTGAGACCTGGAACTTCAAGAACAAGAGGTCATAGATCTAAACTAGCTAAGCACAGATGCCAAAGAAATGTAAGAAAATTCACTTTCGCAAACAGAGTGGTAGATGGTTGGAGCAAGTTAGGTGAGAAGATGGTGGAGGCATTATATGACAAAGAGTGCTGGGAAGTTGGGACACCACAAACTTAGCTCTCATCCTGTAACTACACTTAGGTAACTACACTTAGGTAACTACACTTAGGTAACTACACTTGGACTTGGAGTGGAGCATCACATTGAAGAGTCACACTGCTGCAGGCTCCAGGAGAATTCAAATTATCAAAGTGTTGAGAGTATGGTGAGGGCTGCAAGTGGTGTCCCAGAATACATGAAGGTGTAGGGAATTTGAAAAGAAACTAAGAGTTAAGAAATAAGTGTTAGTGAATGAAAAATCTATGGTAGAAAAGTAGATCTTTCAAAACAGCTGAAGGTAAACAAAGATGGCCGCCACCACTGAGGAGGACAGTACCCCATCAAGGGAATGTTTTGCAGGTTTCTCTCAACAAGATGCAATGAAAGGTGGTTTTCTTGGCAGGTTAGTGATTATTGAGGACATGCTAAAGAAATACAAAGAAAAGGTAATTAAATTAGAACAAGAAAATGAAGGTCTCAAGATTGAGTTTTGTAATTTAAAAGGAAGTTTTTTCCAGCAAGGTAAGGAAATTAACAGTTTGACTGATAAGGTAAGGATGCAGGAGGCACACATCAAGGAACTGGAAAAGGATAATGAGGCATGGAAAGAGAAGAGTAGGGAATTTGAAGAAATAAACAAGAAAATAGACTCGTATGGTGAACAACTCCAAGGGAGCCTGAGGGCTAACATGTTGATAGGCAAGGAGATGCAACAAGAAACATCATTGGCAACTCAAATAGAGGAGGCTAATAAAGAACTAGAAAAGTATAAATTAGAAATAAAAGAGACATGCGGAAGTTGTAAAAGAGAAAGAGACGATTAAGAAAGTGTGTTTGGAAGTCAAAACCAGAAATGACAAACAAGAAGCGGATCTTAGGCAAGCAATTAGAAAAGAACTGGTAGCCAACAGTAAACTGGTACAAAACATTGCAGATGACCAAGCAGCAAAAGAGATGAAAATCATAGAAAAAATAGTAGAATTAGAAGAAGGCCTAAATTAAAAGGAGCATGTCAGTGATTTTTAAGAGGATAGGTAAATATGAGAAATACAACAACCACCCCTTAAGGGTGACTTTTAATGGAGTGACGTATATGACAGATGTGCTTTGGAATGCCAGAAAATTGCTATGTGACGAAGATGGCAAACTGTGGTCAATAAGAAAAGATGTCTCAAAGGAGGACAGAGAAAAGCTGAAAATGAACCTCATTGAAGCGAAACGTCTAAATGGAAATAGAAATGAAAAATAAAGATATTCTTTTTCTACAAAGTGTCAGGGACTGGAAAGCTTGTGAAATGGTACATAAAGACAAAGCAACAAAATCATTAAAGGAAGGGGGGTGTAAAGAACAAAGGGAAGGGGAACATGTTCCTGAAAATAGTATACACCAACATAGATGGAGTGAGATAAAAAATATTGGAGTTGAAGGATATAATTATGCTCAAAGTCCCAGATATTGTTGCATTAACAGAGACAAAACATGAAGAAAATATTTTAAATGAGGTCGTATTCCCAAACAGGGAGACGTGACAGGAAAACTAGGAAGAGGGGAGGAGTGGCTGTGCTGGTGAAAGAACACCTGAAGGTAAGAGAATTGATGTTTGAAAACCCTCGAGATATTGACTTAATGGCATTGCAGCTCTGAAATCAAGATGATAAGCTGATAATTTTAAATGCCTACAGCCCACCAGCAAGCAACACATGGACAAAGGAAGAACTGGATGACAAACGAGAGGGCCTCATAATGGTCATGAGAGAGATTATGGTAAGAGCTGACAAAGATAAATCCCGATTGTTGGGACTGGGGGACTTTAAGGCAATAGACTGGGAGGCTTACAAGACAAAAACAGAGGACATTTGGACAGGCAGATTTGTAAATCTCATTTTGTTGACATTCATGTATCAACACGGATGTTGATAACCCAGATGAACAAGCAAGGCCCCTAGGAAGCATGGAAGGACCAAACAAAAATCCACAACCAATCCCCAACATACATCCATAGCATGAAAACCGCAGCAAAATTTCACCTCAAAATATCCAGACAGGAACATGCACTTGCCCCATAACATATACCCCCACTGTACCTCGTAACCTGGTGGAGGTGGGGCCCCAATCTGCACTCAAGCATGGACTGGACATGCATGTGAGTGGGACTGGAGGGGTATAAATAGAAGATGCCTCGTATGGCCCAATAGGCCCACTGCAGTCACCTGTGTTCTGATGTTCAAATATATGTATCCCAAAACACGAACTAGAGCCTGGCCGAAAGAGATGCCAGACCGCATAAACTCACCTACAGAACATAGGCACAAATGTGTCACGACACAACGTAGCCAAGAAGCTTCCAGGAGCACCGCCAGTGGAAGAAGGCAGAGCTGCACAAGGCAGGAGAAGAGTAGGGTAGAGGCGAAGGAGCAGCCCCACACCCATACGCAGAGGAAAACCCAGCATCCTCCCCATAGCAGCAATCCAGAATGCCCCCAGGAGCTATGGGGCACAGACTGGAGAGTTGAGAAGAGCGAGAGGCAAAGCACCCGAGAGAAAAGTGACGCAAAACCCCAGCACATGTGCACGCCACCCATATCAAAACAAACAATCACGGCGCATGCGCAGCAGGGATGCCACATGTGGGTCGCCAGAAGTAGCAAGCTGAAGAAGAAACCACAAAATTGACAAGAAAACTAGACAAAATAATGTTGCTAACGACCGAATCCCATATAAAAGTACACAGGGCAGCTGCCAAACAGTCAGAAAGAGCATGAAGGAGCAAAAAGAAGCATAGCACAGCTTCCCATATGGGCTACAAGGAGCCCAATCTGGCAACCCTGTGCAGCGCAGGATAGTGCACGGAGAGAAGAGACAAAGAAGAAAGAACGAAACAGGACCGAAAACCGAGAAGCTTTGACAAGAACCAACAAGCTCCAGAAAGGATCAGAAGATGACAGACGCTCCAAGAATATGGGCAGACTCAAAACCCTCCCGATGCTTCTAGAACTTAAAGAAGCAAGTGCAAAGCACGAAGGCACATAAAGCAAAGTTGCACCCGAGACCAAAAGTCATGCAGATCCCCGAGAGGAGGGGGAACAAGACTGAAGGTCCATCCCCAGAAGAAGGGTGGAGAACGGACCCACCACAGGACGGACCCAACAGAACCAAGGGACAAGGAATCGATCCTGGGGAAGGGACCT
Organism: Procambarus clarkii; assembly: GCF_040958095.1. NCBI lineage: Eukaryota > Metazoa > Arthropoda > Malacostraca > Decapoda > Cambaridae > Procambarus > Procambarus clarkii. The sequence goes on along the minus strand of NC_091223.1, from coordinate 11,294,890 downwards.
ACTCCCAAAAACATGTACGGAGAGGGGAGGGGGAGAAAAACCCCACTCCTCGTAACCGCAAGCCCACCCAGAGGGCAGAAAAACCCAGGCGGGGTCCAAACGTCAGCCCCTCAACAGCCCTGGGAACCCACTAGGAAGGTCCTGGGACCAAGCCATTCCTCCAAAGCCCCAGCCTCACAAGAAAAGCCCGGGCAACCAGACAAGAACTAAAGAGGGGAGCCCACTGGCAGACTCATACAACACAACTGGAGGAACAGGCTCGAATGCCTCCGTCGCTACCCCGGAAGGTGGAATCCCCGAGACCGCCCGAGTCTCAAAACCAGCAAAGCCCCACCCCGAGCCTGAACTCACAAACGGTAAGGATCCGGATGCAGGGAGGAAGGGGGGGGGGGAGGAGACCATAACAGGGAAAAGACAAGGGGGAGCAGAAGGAACAAAACCGAGGCGTCCAACACCCCCAAGCCCCGTCACATCGACCAAAATGGGGCAGCCTCGGGTCTCCTGGTGAGCAAACTACCTAGCGCGTTGCACCACCGAAACAACTTGCAATGCCCGTGCTGCCTGCACCCACATAATCAGCATAGGACTGGGTAATCGAGCCACAAATAAGCAACAAAACTCGCAGGGCTCCAGGCCGAAGGTGCCACCAACCCCACAGGCAACAGACGGAAGCAAAACAGTGAAAGTCACCCTGAGACAAGGGGACAGAGCAACCCTCGAACCCACACAAAGCGAGAGGGGGCTCCAGGGCCACATCCATCAGACCCACGCGCCCCCCTCGGGGTTTCCCAGGGTCCTGAGCGTTTACCTACAGCGACTCATGCCCAGGTAATCCCAGGCAGGGTACTGCTAACTGGCGCCCACAAATACCCAACAACTTTCTAAGAACTGAACCCCGGGGATGCGTACACTCACGGGGACCTAGCAGGGAACCACTGGAAGAAGGAAGATTACTCAGTACACAGGGGGCAAGAACCAAGGCAGATCCCCCCCCCCACCAGGCAGAGAAACAAAAAGAAAAAGAAAACCCTGCAAGAGGACAGGGTAAAAGGGGCGGAACAGAGCCAGCCGCTATAATTGGTGAAAAGAAGCTGCACAGTATCCTGCGCTCTTACCAGTGAAAACTGCCCCCTACCCCAAGGCGAACAAGGGAGACAGAACATCCTAGCACACATGGGGCGGCCAAAAACCAAGCAGTAAATGGCCTAGCAGGGGCAGAACCCATGGAACTTGTGGAAGGTAACCCCAAGCCCCAAGGGCAGTACTTACAGGGCACTTAGGGAAGGAAACCCTAGGCGCATGCAGCCCAAGTACTGGAGAATCACTCCCGGCTCACGCACCACCTAGAAGACAGTCACCACACTCTAGGTACAGTGCTGAAACAACCACCTGAGCCAGAGCACATGACCTCAGCCACTAGCATCAGCCTTAGAACTGATGGGTGGATAGCGGGTGTGAGGGGTCGGCATCTTCCCCCTCCCGAGGAGGTTGGAGATTCGCAGACAGTGGCACGACGACGTGTGATGCCATGATCGTTTGCCCGTTTCTTTTAGGGGAGTTCTATCCACTTGTTCGGCTTTTGGTAGCAATATTTTCACCAGAATAGGGGTTTGTTTTGGGATGCTTACCTTTCTGGGTGCCTGACCCGGTCGATGGCAGACATAGAATGCTTCCAACCACACGGGGGTTTCTACAGGCCATTGCTCCCCTTGCCTCTCTGAGGGGGCCAGGTTCTGGCTCGTGGTCCCCAGTAGGCCCACAGAACTCCATACACATGACTGATGCCAAAGTCTGACATTAGCATATCAGCCTAGTAAGCTCCGGGGAGCCAAAGGGGCTCCCCCCCCCCCCCAGAAAAAAATCTAGATATGAAAGGGGGAAAAAATATATACAAAACTATACAAAACAAACACGAAACATGTGCGAAACCTCATTCGAGTTAAGAAAATGTCATGACCGCAGCTACCTAGACACAGTTGATCGAAGGAGATAATATCTAGGTCAAAAGGACACACAGAAGCAGCAAAAATAGTAGATAAATTTGTGTTGTTAGTGGAAGGTCTTACAACCCAAGATAATGTCTGATTAAAGGAGAATTAGCAGGTATGAAAAAGGGGAAAGATGGACACTTGAGGATCCCCTTAAACAGAGGTAAATAGATGGAAGAAGAACTCAGGAATGTTAGGAAATTACAAAGAAATGAGGAGGGGAAATTATGGTCATCAAAGCAAGATCTTTCAAAGAAAGACAAATAGCAGATGAAACCACCTCGTTGAAGTAAAACGTTTAAAAGAGCAGGAATGAAGAAGAGAGCTATTTTTCTACAAAGTGATAGAGGTAGACAAGCCTGTAAAGTGGTGCAAAAAGACAAATCAACAAAATCACTAGAGAAAGGGGCAGCAACAAAGAAAAAAGGAAGAGGGAACATGCTCATGAAAATTGTATATACTAACATAGATGGAGCAAGATAAAAAATACTGGAGTTAAATGATATAACACAGTTGAAGACGTCATTTATTATACTGTACTAACAGACAAAATCTGAAGATGATATCTTAAATGAGGTCGTATGCTTGAGGAGCTACAGCACTCCATTTGGAGAAGAGAAAGAAAAATAAGGAAAAGTGGAGACATTGCCATGCTGGTTAAAAAACACCTAAAGGTAAATAAATTAATGATTGCCAACCCACGAGAAGTTGACATATTGGCATTGGAGATTTGTAATCAGAATGATAAACTGATGATCATAAATACAGTGTACTTCGGTAACTATACTTGGGTAACTACACACACACCCTTATCATTTTTGGTCTAGATTCTTGAAACACAAATGAGGATATTTTATTTATTAACATTAGAATTATAAGTGAAATTACATTTATAAAATAAGGTAGAGTAGCAACTGTGTGTTGCTGGGTAAAGGACGTGGGATGATAAATGTGAACCAAGCATTAGACCTGCACTTAGAACATTAAGGTCTTAAGTAACATATGAGGTAACAACCACAACTTGTGCCAAGCGAACCTGTGTGTATTTGCATGAGGGGTGTGTAGCAGCAGCAGCAGGCAGGTGCAGGAGAGGAGTCAGTGCCCGCCTGTTTGCCCCTTAAATACCCAGGGTAGGCCTGTGCCCAGAGTGCCCCAAGCACGTCAGACAAGATTGTGGCAGAAAGCACATTGCTCCAATCATTTCCCAAAAAAACCTAGTCACTGCAACACACGTCCATTTCCCAAGAATTTTGCTGAGTACTTTATTTCTATGGTCTGCTTCATTTTAAGCACTCAACTACACTGTCAAATATATTCACCATAATTTCTTCTCATGTGTTCCACACTGTCAAAAGAAAATTAAAATTGAGAGAAAAATGATGGATACATACCTGCACGAACTTCATATGTGGCACTGAAGAAGGCAACCGATGACACCCAGCTGGTTTTGGAAGCAGAGGCAGTGAACGTTGAGAAAGGTGATCGGGACTGTATTGGTGGTGATGGGTAGGTTGGTGAAGTTATGATGCGTCTTAATGATGATGTTCGTGAAGATAACATGTACTTTGATGATGATGGTGAGGACAGCATGTGTCCAGGTGATGACGACGAGAGGTACATTGGTGAAGCTAATATGTGCTCTGGCGATGATGGTGTTGGGGTGGGTGGTGATCCCAGGGGCACAGGAGATGAGGTTTCGTTGTCAGAGTTAAAATCATAAAAAACAGCATTATGGGATATTGTAGAGTGCTGTGTAGTGTGCGACTGAGAGGTACCTGGAGGTACAGATAATGTTTTAGCACTCTGAGCAGGTCTTTTAGTTTCTTCAGAAGAAACTGATAATAAAGATCCCAAGGAATTGCTTACAGAATCAGACAAAAGCCGTTGTGAAGCGACTAAAAAAACACCAAAAGGTGAGGGTGTGCTGGATGTGTGTGAGGCGTTATTTTTAAGAGATGTAGTCTGTGTTGTGGTGGTAGTGGCCGACGACTCAGGCACACCAGAAGACGTTCGAGGGCCAAGGTGAACCTCTCGAATTAAGAGGGTATTGAAAGTAGACCTGATGGATATTTCATTGTGAGAAGAGCGGTCTATTTTACAGATCTTCCATACTGTCCCACTCCGTCCAGCATACCAATCCTCTACCTCAACAAAATCCTGTGGGTGGGAGATGCATTTATTAGTAACATGCTTGGTTTGATGTTGGGTTAAAGGTCTGTATCAACAGTTGTTGGATTGTTTATGCAACCCATCCTCCTGTTTAGATAGTATTTTTTGTAACTATGCGCACCATAGTACAAACATTGACGTATCGAGAAGAAACTACTTTCTAATTAGGATTTAGAAAGTAGAATTTTGTACTAATCACTTTGAGTCTGAAAAAATGAAGCTAAAAAACAAACAAATATTCCCAAGCCTAGAATAGCATACGTGTACTATATTAGACCTCAGATAGCATGTATTAGGCCTAGGATGGTTAGGTGCAGGCGATGAGTCACAATAACATGACTGAAGTATGTTGACACAATCGACTTGAGAATGGTCCAGGATGGACCGTAACGCTATCGTCTCTTCATTTTCTAGTGTGTGGATTGGTCGATGGTTAGGTTAGTTTGTCTTTGCAACATATAGAGAATCTTTTCTGGTCTGTCCAAATTCAATATGTCAGATTTCTACTTTCTAATTGCGTTGAATGCCGGTATACAGTATGTACTATGGTCCTCATCGTCACTACAAGTACTTCCAAAACAGGAGGATGGGCTGATTTATACCACCACAAGGGCTTACTGACCAACCAGCAAGTATATATACTTTAGTAATGAACATAGTTAAGGACAAAAGTAAACTCTTTGTTTAACGTGCACTATTAAATGGGTGTGCATAAATTTCTAGACCTATAATAGGGAATGCCTGTCTGTCTGTCCAAGGTTAAAAGCCAGACACTTGGGGCTAGCCGCGCCCAAATTTGTAGGGAAAATGGTCTGGGGTACAGGAAAGACATAGGCTGGTCGGGGTAGGCCCAAGTTATATTCTGTTGCGTAGTGGTAAGACGCTCGCATGGTGTTTCGCTAGCACTTTATCCTGGGTTCGTATCCTGACCAGGGAGGATTTACTAGGCACAAATCCTTAACTGTAGCCTCTGTTTAACCCAACAGTAAAATGGGTATCTGGTTGTTAAAACGATTTGGCGGGTCGTATTCCGGCGAACATAGGATTAAGGACTTGAAGCGCTACGCGTGCTAGTGGCTGTACAAGATTGTAAGAACTTTTGTGTGTGTAATTACCTAAGTGTAGTTACAGGATGAGAGCTACGCTCATGGTGTTCCGTCTTCCCAGCACTCTTTGTCATATAACGCTTTGAAACTACTGACGGTCTTGGCCTCCACCACCTTCTCACTTAACTTGTTCCAACCGTCTACCACTCTATTTGCGAAGGTGAATTTTCTTATATTTCTTCGGCATCTGTGTTTAGCTAGTTTAAATCTATGACCTCTTGTTCTTGAAGTTCCAGGTCTCAGGAAATCTTCCCTGTCGATTTTATCAATTCCTGTTACTCTTTTGTACACAGTGATCATATCACCTCTTTTTCTTCTGTCTTCTAGTTTTGGCATATTTAATGCCTCTAACCTCTCCTCGTAGCTCTTGCTTTCAGTTCTGGGAGCCACTTAGTAGCATGTCTTTGCACCTTTTCCAGTTTGTTGATATGCTACTTAAGATATGGGCACCACACAACCGCTGCATATTCCAGCTTTGGCCTAACAAAGGTCGTGAACAATTTCTTTAGTATATCACCATCCATGTATTTAAAAGCAATTCTGAAGTTAGAAAGCATAGCATAGGCTCCTTGCACAATATTCTTTGTGGTCCTCAAGTGATAGTTTTTTATCTAGAACCACCCCTAGATCTCTTTCTTTATCAGAATTCTTTAAAGATTTCTTACATAATATATAGGTTGTGTGGGGTCTATGTTCTCCTATTCATTGTATGTAGTGTATCTATGCACACATTGTATGTAGTGTGACGTTTTGTATGACGTTCGTTTCTCATGACGATCACGGCGCCAGAACGGATTAAATTTGTTACTCGAGGTTCCACTGTATTGCCTCGATGAGAAGGTATGTCATTTGGATTAGCATATGTACTTGAGAACGTACCTGCAGACAAGGGCGGGAAGGTGAGGCCAAGGCAGCCACATGATGGAGACGAAGGTGGAGCTGGTGTCCCGGAGGGGCCAGGAGCTGCTGCACAAGGGTCACTCCGGGGGCTGGAGCCAGGGGAAAGTTGAGGGCGTGGATCCTGCCCACACCCACTACAATGCCCTCGTCACCCATGCCTACCACCTTGTTTTTGCTGGAGGATTCCACATGCACCACGGCCTGCTGCTGGAATCTTGTCCCTGTAAAATAGATGTTTTTATAGAATATATATTTATTTTATAAAATAGATCCCTGTTAATGTTTTTCCTGCCCGAAACGCTTTGCGCAATAGTGGCTTTAGGCATTGTATGTACTAGCTCCATCTATAAATCGATCAAATTATGTAAAATCTCTTGTATGTATGTACCTTACCTGAATAAACATTTTATTTTATTTATTTATTTTTATTTTTTTTTTGTTTTAGATTCAGCTACTGATAACAAAATTTTCCAAGCAGCATGAGGTATGGTGAGCCCCATCATACTCGCCTGGCACAGGAGATGTGCACAACACAGGTTACTATAACAAGCTTATACTCTCCTGTAGTAGGCAATGCCTAACATTTAGTAATTGCATTTTAATGTACAGGCAAGTTCTCCCATGACAAAAAATTGAATGCATCAAGAGGGACCTTTACCATATAATGTAGTTTCAAAATTATGTCAAGATTCACTCAATGGCGTGCATTAGCCCTATCACTTTTTTTTTAGTAAATATATATTAAGTTCTAAATTATTTGAACCAAGACAGTTGTTAACCCTTAAATGGCGCATAGCTATATACCATTTGACACCCACAGGCGCACATATATATATATTATTATATATATATATATATATATATATATATATATATATATATATATATATATATATATATATATATATATATATATATATATATATATATATATATATATATATATATAAAAATTCTTCCTAACCTACTAATTTGTGTTCACTGATCACGGGAAAAATAATAAAAAAAATCCTAAGTGGCATATATTGCCGGCTATAGGGCGGGGAATTCTAGCAAAAAACAGGCGCTGACTCAGCGTGCGTCCCAGACGGTCTGTTGCTCGCCAGCTGTCAGGCAGGAGATGCCACAAAGATATAAATACCTAATTATTTCAATGTCTCTGATTGATTTTTCGTAGTTTTTTTGCTGTAATATTATTCAATTGTGTGTAGTGTGATATATTTATATAATAAAATGAGTGAATCATAGCTGTACTCAAAAATATGGTGTGCTCATTGTTGATTCCATTATGTTCATCAAACAGTGAACAAATACTTTGTCGGTTATTACACTATATACACAGGTTATATATAAGTATGTGCATGTTTTGTTCACCATAACAGTACATCTAAGCTTGTATGGTGAGTAAAGGCACAAAGACGTAGGACCTCACAGTCAACTGATGGCTGCCGCCCTCAAGGCCAGACGCACTAATATTTCTCCTACAACAATACTGTTTGTGGTGCTATTACGCTATATACACACATTATATATAAATATCTACCTGTTTTATTCACCATACTTGTACAAGTAAACTGGTATGGTGCCCAAAGACCATCGTGGTCATCAGTAAACAACATGGTAAGTCCTGCAGATGACGCTCCTCCCTCACCAAAATGGCGGCTCCCAACCTACTCCTCTCGCTGTTTATACCCTCTATACACACGTTATATATAAGTATCTACATTTGTGTTCACCATAGCGAACCACTAAGCTGGTATGGTGAGTGCAGTCAATAAAAGGTGGCCACACAGTCAGAAGACATCGCCACCACCCTCCCTCCCAAAGCATTACTCCTCCCTCCATGGTGCACAGCGCTAAATATCACCACAATCCTGCTATTATCAGAACCCTGGTCAGTTTTATCATAGTCAGGGGTCTTCTGTAATAATATCATCACTACATAATAGCATGAACAAGAATATTATGGCATTTTTAGGCGATGCTGTGGTCACAAGCTGAACAGCAGTGCTGTGAGTTCATGCTGCGTGCGTCAGGCTTGGTTGCTCACTCAATACCGAGGCCAATAACACCCGGGAGTTTGCCCCACGATTTTTTTTTAAATGGCTTCTGTTTACAAGAGCCCTGATGAAGGTGTGGTGAACCCCGTGTATCCGCGGGCCGTTTAAATCTTGCGTAGCACTCCAAAGCATCACATGATGCGATGCGCAATTTACTGCAAGTCGGTCAAAGCATCATATGATGCGATGCGCAATTGAAGGGTTAAAACAATAAATCCGAGGTTCCCGTACAATGAATTAGAGCTTGCTAAATTTATTTCCATAGTCATATAGTGTTTTAACCCTACTGAAACAATGACCACACACACACACACACACACACTCAGTAATGACTCAGGATTACACTTAGGTAATTACACACTCATTGTGTAGTGTGGTGACCCTGCCACAAGTAATAACCAGACACACCCACTGTGTGGTGTTGTGACCCTGCCTCAAGTAATAACTAGACACACCCACTGTGTAGTGTGATACTCTGCCTCAGGTAATAGCCAGACACACCCACTGTGTAGTGTGATACTCTGCCTCAGGTAATAACCAGACACACCCACCGTGTGATGTGGTGATCCTACTTAAAGTAATGACCAAACACAAACACACTGTGTAGTGTGATGACTCTGCCTTAAGTAATAACCGGACACACCCACTGTGTGGTGTGGTGACCCTGCTTCAAGTAATGATCGGACACACAAATCAAATCAAATCAAATGTTTATTTAGGTAAGGTACATACATACAAGAGATTTTACAAAGAGCGATGGATTTATAGTTAGGGCTAGTACATACAATGCCTAAAGCCACTATTACGCAAAGCGTTTCGGGCATGAAAAACTTAAATGACTAAAGCTTAATACTAATTGAGCATAAAGAACAAAATGAGTTGAGAACAAATAAAAAAACCAGCGTTGAATGTAATGAAACGCCATTTTCTGGGTGAGCCCCGGAGGCTCCCTGGAGCTTATCGGGCTAATGTGTGTTATGTTAGACCGGGACATTAGCTAAGGAGTTCAGACCTACCAGGGACCAGCGCCAGAACCTGGCCCCTTCAGAGAGGTTTCAGGGAGCAATGGCCCTGGAAAACCCCATATGGTTGGGGGTTTTCCTTATCTGCCATCGACCGGGGTTAGGCACCCAGAAAGGTAGGCGTAACAAAACAAACCCCACATGGTAAGAAACTACAACAAAAACCGAACAGAGAGGTAGAAAACTCCCTACAATCCCAAGGAAACAAGCAAACAAGCAAACATCACACTTTACTGCCGCGCCGATCGTCCGCGCAGCCCTCCCCACCCCGGGAGGGGGAGGGGGGAGCCCCGGACCTACCGCGCCGGCTGCCAAGCTCCAGTTCGGAAGCTAAGCGTCAACCAACGCGAAAAAACCGCCGACCGGTGGGAGGGAGGGTTTCCAGGGAGCCTCCGGGGCTCACCCAGAAAATGGCGTTTCATTACATTCAACGCTGGTTTTCTGTGGGGAGCCCCTACGGCTCCCTGGAGCTTCATACCCAAAGAGAAGGAAAAGAAAAGGGCTAACCCGGGAGGCGGCCGCCACAAACTCTGCAACGCAAAGCCAAGACAACCGGCCGCAAACCTGCGACCCAAGGCAACAAGAACGCCCAAGAACAGACGCACACAAGGATGGGCGGCCAAAAACCTGTGCGACCCACAATTCCCTGCGCCCGAAATGAGCCCGAGACGTCACCAACACAGCAGCAATTGCTGCAAACGTCTGAACAGCACGGGCGCAAAGACAGACCGCAGTAAGAAGGAAAACACTGCGGACGACCCGGGAGACCCGAGCCCTGAAAACAGGGAACGAAGGAACCGGATCAACCACAGCGCATCCCCAGGCACGGCACGCTGGCAACAGCAAAAAGCACAACTGGACAACACAGGACGCACCCCCCGGCCAAACCAAACCAGTACCAATACCCCAAGAACCCCTCCGGAAAGCAGCCGTCTCGACCGTCGCCAGGACAGAGAAAGGCTGCACACCAATAAAGCTACCACCAGTACCAAAGAGGAGGAAACTGAAACCGAAGGGGCTACCACAAACTGAGGGGAAGAGAAGAAGGCACCCTGAACAAGGACCAGGATGGCTCAGGCGACTCATGAGCAGGCCGGAGGGGAAACAAAACGCGAGAAGACGTAATAAACGTCATAGTCTCCAAGACGAAGCTCGCAGGTGGGACACCGTCAACAAAGCCACCTGAACACCATAAAGATGGCGATACCTGCGTCAAAACACCAGACGCGAAGAGCCACAGAGAAGGCCGAACCAGGCACGGACAGGACCGATTCGGCCTGCTGAAAGAGGCGAAGCCTCAGGAAAAACGCCCCGGGTACGGACACCTATCAAGCAGCGTCTGAAAAGAAGGCCGGGCCGGCCACAGTGGAACCATAAGGACTGTTCTCGTGGGAATGGGCTGCAACTGAGCCAGAACCCGAAGCAACAGCTGGACCGGGAGAAGAGGTACAGGTATCCCCCACCTCGACCAGGCCTGCCGAAAGCCTCCACCGTGAAGTCCTCGCAGGTGGGAAGGGCGCCACAAAACGGGCGACGCCTAGACCACGCCGACCCGAAGACGTCCATGGCCATGAGTCCAGAAGCCCAACAGAGCCAACAAAACGCATCGGCGACGACTGGCCAACCCACGAAGAGGAATGAACCGAGACAGCTGTCCACCAGGACGCAGGACACACCCCGGACACGAACCACACGGTTAACCAAACCCCCTGTGGTTCCGGCAAGAACCACCGGAGAACAGTCCAAACAGAGCTGAATGGGAGAGTACTTAGTGACCCAAACCCTCCGAAGCGCAAACCAGACAGCCATGAACACCTGAACCGGGCTGTGAGCCCGACGGACAGACAGACTCCATCAACCTCGGCCGACCTGGTGAGCACTGGTCACAAAGCCCCAGCCGAGAGACGACCCGTCCGTGAACACATCGAGCGAAGGCTCGGGGAGCCGCCAAGGCACGGAACCCCGAAAACCCCAAAGAGGAAGCTGGTGACGCAGCACCAACACCAGATCCCCAGAGGAACCCAAGGAATGCAAGAGGCGGAAGTGGAGTCTCCGTAGGAACCAACCGACGCCGGAGCCAAACCCACTCCGCGGGCAGACAAGCACGCCGAAGTGCAAACTCCCACACAACCGCCCAAGCAACCGCTGAGCAACCCGGGACCCCCTCCTGAACAGCCAAAGGCGGGACCACAGCCACAGTAACACTTCTGGAGGGAAGACAATGAGGGGCCCAAGAGCCCGAAACAAGGCCCAGGTCCGAACCCGGGACGGAAACAGAAGGTAAAACCTCCAGATCACCAGGAAACCAAACCCAGCGATCTGGAAAGAACCATCCCCTGGCGAGCAGACAAGCGGACTGACTGGGAGCCCACTCCAGCCAGTCGTCGAGGTAGGCCAGACACCGAATCTCAGACGCAGACAGGGCACTAAGATCCGGTAAAGATGCAAAGAGTACACAAAGTGCCCTTCACAAAATAGGGAATGCAATAAAAACAGCAAACCTGAAACCCCACCACCAAAGCATTGTATGACAATCATATGAAGACATATTATGACACATGACAATCATTATATGACAATATGACAATTATAATCAAAGCATTATATGACAGAGTGCTGGGAAGACGGGACACCGAGAGTAGCTCTCATCCTGTAACTACACTTAGGTAAGTACACATAGGTAATTACCAACCGTGCTAGCCCCAGAAAAACTGGAGAGGAACGTGCCAAGAAGTGACCTGGAGGTCCAGGTCCACCATCCATGCACCCGGCCCGAACAGAATCCGAACAGGAGACAACAGTCCTCCGAGCAGGGCAGAGGATCCAGGGCGCAGACGGAAGTAGTCCAGAAGAACTGCAGACTGGAAAAGCTCATGACTGCAAAGAGCAGACGGGAAGCCCAGAAGGATGGGGCGGATCGACCACGCCCCACGAAGAGGAAATGACGAAGCGCAGGGAAGAAGCCCACCCCGCCAGCTCTGAACCCCCCCCAAGGGGGAGAAGCCGTCCTCCGACGCCAGCAGAGGCCGGAAGACAACCCAAAGCGCCCACCAACAGCGGGACCAAGCGAGAGGCAACAGAGCAAGCTGCTCCCCCAGCGCCCAGCCAACAGAGAAGGGAACAGAACCCCTTCAGAAAGAAAAAGTACACTACCGAAGTCATGAGGAGAGACTACGGGAATGAAACCACACTTCGCTGGAAGAGGAAGTGAGGGGAGACCTGATCACCACATACAAGATACCCAAGGGAATCGACAGGGTTGAGAAGGACAGGAAACGTAACACAAGGGGCACACGCACTAGGGGACACAGGTGGAAACTGAGTACCCAAAAGAGCCACAGATAGAATTAGTTTTTTTTTTTTTTTTTTTTTTTTTTTGAGTGTCAGAATGGGAACGGGAAAGCACTAAGAAGTAATGTGGCGACTCCTCACACAAGTAACGAGGCTGACCCCCATACAATGTCACATGTAGACATGACAGAGCCCAAGAGGCACAGGAACCAATACACCTGTTGACGGACGGTTGAGAGGCAGGACCAAGGAGCCAGAGCTCAACCCCCACAAGCACAACTAGGTGAGGACATATATTGTAAAAGCACAAGCCGCCGACTAGTGGCAAAGAGCACTACGCCGGCCAGGCAAAGAAGGCACAAAACTGCATCAAAAGGCCCACCTCGACAGCAAAACCACAAAGACCCAGCACAACCACAACATGTGCCAAGACCCAAAAAGCTCAGTCTGCAAGCCAGGAAGACCCCGGAACCCCAAAAGGCAGAACCGGGTCACACGAGGAAACAAAGTCCCCTGAACCCACAAAAGGGGGCCCAAGAGGAAGAAACCTCCAGAACGAAACCAAGGAACCCAAAGGAACCCAGAATCGAACTAGGGGGAGCCCAAACCACCACATTTGCCGGCGGAGAACACCACTAAAAGGCAAAGCACAGACCCCAGCAGAACGCCCTGGGAAAACGGTCCCAACAGACCGAAAACCGAGGGGCAAGGTGTGGGAGCAAGCATACCAGCCAGGGGCACTGAGCCTAAACCCAGAGGCTCAGACCCAAAATCAACACCCAAACGTTCCCAGAAGAACAGGCAACGGCAAGAAAACACCAGAAAACAAAGAAACGACAACAGGAGAACAAAAACCCTGCAAATTTTGTGAAAACTCACCAGAGACGCTCGCTCGCACACCCAGACGCATGTAAACAAACCGCAACGCCGCCCTGGTGGCCACGCCGGGAAACCGGCAGACGAAAATGGCCGCCAGCAGGGGCTGTGACTGACGCTTAATACACAAAAACACGCCAGTAAATGTGGGAAGCTAGCAGACTGGAAGGGCGAAAAACGACGCCCAACAGCAGAAAAACCCCTGAAGGGGCAAAACCGCCCCAGAACTGCTAGTAGGCATCCCCCACAGCCCCGGGAACCAACAACAGAGGCCCCGGGGCAGAGCCGGCCTCCAAGCCCTCCGCCCTTAAAGAAAAGCAAGAGCCCATGGGAAAGGCAACAAGAAAGGGCCGCTGGTAAGACCCAGAAGCCTTGGCAGGAGGCACAGGCTCAAACCTCCGTCCCCAACCCGAACGGGGCATCCCCCGAAAACCGCCCGAGTCTCTGCCGCAACTGAACCCCGCCCCGACCCCGAAACCCGCAGACGGTCCGGAGCCGGGAACATGGAGAGAAAGGGGCGAGCAGCACCTAACCAAACGGGGCGGCCACGGGGCATTCGAGTGGGAAACCAACCTAGCATGTTGCAGCAACCTAACCTAGCTTGCAACACGGATGCCGCCTGTACTCTGAACAGTAATAACATCAGGAGAGTACTGGAGAACAAGCAGAGAATCACTCGCAAGACTCCGGGTCAAGGTGTCAGTGACCCAACAGGCAGCATGACGGAGGTAAAAATGGCGACTGTCTCCCGGAGACAAGGGAACAGCAACCAACGATCCCGTTCAAGACGGGTTGGAACCCGGAAGACACATTCAATGGTCCCCCGAGCCCAGACAGGGGTTTCCAGGGCCCGTAGGGTAACAACTACGGGAAGCCCGGGCAAGGTGTTGCTAACCGGTTAAGAAACCCAAACATAACAAGAGGGTAGATTATAGCACTGAAAACCCCCGAGACGTGTACAAGCACGGGGGCCTAGCAGAGGGCCGCCAAACACTACCAGTGGAACTATAACCACCTTAGGCAGACCCCCACCAGGCAAGAAATGAAAAACAAAAGAAAAACCCCGCAAAAGTACACCGTCTCCAGAGGCAACAGAAACCGGCCGCCGCATAGGTGGCAGGCTGCGCAACACCTTGACGCCCTAACCAGCACAATACCAATCCCTACCCAGGGCCAAACAAGGGCCCCAAGCCCCAGCTGGCCCCAAGGGCGAGGCAAATGCCGAGCAGCAAGAACCTCTACGGGAATGGTTCCCGAACGCCCCAGGGAAGATAACCCTGGAACGCAAGGGCAGTACTCACAGGGCGCTTAGGGAAGTCAGCCACTAAGCACATGCAGCCCCGGCACTGATGAAGTACTCCTGGCCACCGCACACCACAACACACGGCAGTGAACGCCACACAAGGCAAACACCGCCTAGGAAACTGAGGCCAGAGAAGCGTCAATCCCGGTTGACATTAGCGAACGAACTGAAGCTTGGCAGCCGGCGCGGTAGGTCCGGGGCTCCCCCCTCCCCCTCCCGGGGTGGGGAGGGCTGCGCGGACGATCGGCGCGGCAGTAAAGTGTGATGTTTGCTTGTTTGCTTGTTTCCTTGGGATTGTAGGGAGTTTTCTACCTCTCTGTTCGGTTTTTGTTGTAGTTTCTTACCATGTGGGGTTTGTTTTGTTACGCCTACCTTTCTGGGTGCCTAACCCCGGTCGATGGCAGATAAGGAAAACCCCCAACCATATGGGGTTTTCCAGGGCCATTGCTCCCTGAAACCTCTCTGAAGGGGCCAGGTTCTGGCGCTGGTCCCTGGTAGGTCTGAACTCCTTAGCTAATGTCCCGGTCTAACATAACACACATTAGCCCGATAAGCTCCAGGGAGCCGTAGGGGCTCCCCACAGAAAAAAGAGATAAAAAGGGGGGAACATGGCTGAAAAAGCAGCACAAATACAATTCTGTCGACAAACAGCGTCATTTAAAAAAAAAAACAGACATTGGTTGACAATAGAGGGGTAAGGTAGGTTACAGGGAATTTATTAGGTATAGCTTCGTTTTTATACCACTTGTATAGTTTAACTGTGACTTGGACACAATCTCTGAAGCAGCAAGACAACCAACCCTTGGTTTCTCTGCGAATAACTAAAAAAACAGCGTTGAATGTAATGAAATGCCATTTTCTGGGTGAAACCCAGCATAAACCGCCTTTCCTACATTCTCGATTCACAATCTGAGATCCTAGGTTTGATCCCAGATGGGATAAAAATGTTTGGGTCCATTTTCTTTCAAATGATACCTCTGTTCATCTAGCAGTATATATGGAGTCGCAACTATTAAGGGCATTAAAGTTGCTGGAAAAGCATCGTGTAATAGTGGGTTTGTTAATACGTATTACTCTTCTCCCTACAACTGTACACTACTCCTATGTTTTTTATACAAATTCTTCTGAATTATCATTATTATTATTATTATTAGCTCGACCTGGTGGGCGAGGGTGGACCTAGATACATGGGAAAGTATAAGCTTCCTGTCCCCCAATCATGGGAATGCAATAATATTAACAGACTTACCCATGGAATAGCTGGCCTGGAAGCCCTTGCCACGGCCTCGTTGACTGGTGTGGAGGATGAGGGTCAAGGAGGACCCATAGGACACATAGGACAGTCTCTCCACCTCCCCGGAGGACACACTCCCACACAGACGCACCGACTCGCTCTCATCACTACCTAATATGACCTGCAAGTAGAGGTGTTCAGTGTGTAAACAAAATATGATAAGTCACAGTCTCATTCACAAATATCCGCTGAATACTATGGAGCCTGGAACCTGAGCCAACAAAATGGCA
The DNA here is from genome assembly GCF_040958095.1 of Procambarus clarkii. Taxonomy (NCBI): domain Eukaryota; kingdom Metazoa; phylum Arthropoda; class Malacostraca; order Decapoda; family Cambaridae; genus Procambarus; species Procambarus clarkii. The sequence goes on along the minus strand of NC_091223.1, from coordinate 11,278,651 downwards.
GTAAACTATTATGTGGGATAAATAATGATGGTCAAGTTGATATAAAAGTAAATGAGAATTTTGGGCTCGAGACTCCAAGGATGCCTAGGGCTGACTGTTGTAAATGTGAGAACTCGATTCTTGTGAGGGATTCGAACCATGGAAAGCCAGGTTTGCATTGATGCTCCTATTCTCTCTAGTAAATGCGATTGATTTGATGAAATTGAACTCGGATCTGTTACTATTGCTGGTGATGTTGGGAGGTTGCTCTGTTGGGTAAATACCCCTAATGTTCAATCTCCTAATGATCTGCATGGTGCAGTAGTCTAGAGTACTGGTTATGTCAACGGTGTGTGAAACACCTGGCTATCCATGGTTCCCTCACAGGAGATGAGTTTTTTGTATATTATAGTGTGTCTTTTATATATATATATATATATATATATATATATATATATATATATATATATATATATATATATATATATATATATATATATATATATATATATAATATATTATATACATATATATATATATATATATGCATCATATATATATATATATATATATTATATATATATATATATATATATATATATATATATATATATATATATATATATATATATATATATATATATATATATATAATGTTAATAAATGCCATGGAATGTGGAATAGGAGAACATAGACCCCCACACAACCTATATATTATGTGAGAAATCTTTAAAGAATTCTGATAAAGAATTGTGATAAAGAAAGAGATCTAGGGGTGGTTCTAGATAGAAAACTATCACCTGAGGACCACATAAAGAATATTGTGCGAGGAGCCTATGCCACGCTTTCTAATTTCAGAATTGCTTTTAAATACATGGATGGCAATATACTAAAGAAATTGTTCACGACTTTTGTTAGGCCAAAGCTAGAATATGCAGCGGTTGTGTTGTGGTACCCATATCTTAACCCTCAAACCGCGCATATCATATATAAATGATATCAGTGACAAAACCGAAACCGCGCACATCATTTATATATGATTTCGTGTCTAGCGGTATAATTTAAACTCCCCGCCTGGGATAGGGGCAGCTATAGTACTGTGAGAGCGTCAGTATTGAGCAAGCCACCAAGGCTGGCGCACGCAGCACGAGCTCACAGCACCGCTGTTCAGCTTGTGACCACAGCATCGCCTACAAATACCATAATATATATGATACTGCTATTATTTAGCAGTGAGAGTATTACTAAAGCCCCCTGACTGTGATAAAACTGACCAGGATTCTGATAATAGCAGGACTGTGGTGATATTTAGCGCTGTGCTCCATGGAGGGAGGCGTAAGGCTGTGCGAGGGAGGGTTGTGGCGTCGTCTTCTGACTGTGTGTGGCCACCATTTATTGACTGCACTCACCATACCAGCTTAGTGGTTCGATATGGTGAACACAAATGTAGATACTTATATATAACGTGTGTATATAGGGTATAAACAGCAAGAGGCGTAGGTTGGGAGCCGCCATTTTGGTGAGGGCGGTGGCGTCGTCTGGACGACTTATCATGTTGTTTACTGGTGACCACAATAGTCTTTGGGCACCATACCAGCTTATTTGTTCAGGTATGGTGAATAAAACAGGTAGATACTTATATATAATATGTGTATATAGCGTAATAACACCACAAACAATATTGTTGAAGGACAAATATTAGTGCGTCTGGCCTTGAGGGCGGCCGCCGATTAGCTGACTGTGTGAGTAGCTATGTCTTTGTGGCCTTTACTCACCATACAAGCTTAGATGTACAGTTATGGTGAACAAAACATGTAAATACGTATATATAACATCTGTGTATAGTGAATAAATACAGAAAGAGTATTGTAGGAGGTGAATGAGGGTGAGTGAGGTGGTGTTGAGGGAGGGAGTGGCAGTGAGTGGCTCGCTGGTGTTTGGCGGTCACTCCTCGTTGCTTTTTGACTCACAAGACCAACTTAGTAGTTCGTTATGGTGTACAAAACATGCAAATACTTATATATAACCTGTGTATATAGTGTAACAACAGCAAAACTATTTGTTTATTGTTTTATGAACATAATAATTGAATCACTAATATGCACACCATAATTTTGAGTACAGCGATGGTTCACACATTTTATAATATAAATATACCACAATCCACCGTATGGAATAATATTATTGCAAAAAACCTAAGAAAAAATCAGAGACATTGAAATAATTAGGTAATAATATATTTGTGGCAACTGCCGTCTGACAGCTCAGGCGGAGTAGACCTCATCTGGCGAAGGCTCTGCCAACGCCCCTTTTTTGCCACACTTCCCTACCCTATTGCGGCTAAAATATGCCACCTACGATTTTTTTGTTATTTTTTCCGTGATCAGGGAACAAAAATGAACACTTCTATAAGACGAAAGAATTTTTTGGAATTTTTTTTTTTTGTTGCGCCTGTGGGTGTGAATTCAATTTGGGCCCCTAGCGGTTTGAGGGTTAAAGTGCGCATCAAGTCATATGACGTGTTGGACGTTGTTCCAGTCAAATGCGTATCACGCCATATGACGTGTTGGAGTACTACGCAAGATTTAAACAGCCCGCAGATACACGGGGTGCACCACACCTTCATCAGGGCTCTTGTAAACAGACGCCATTTTTTTTTTTAAATTGTGGGCCAAACTCCCGGGTATTATTGGCCTCAGTATTGAGTGAGCAACCAAGCCCGACGCACGCAGCATGAGCTAACAGCACTGCTGTTCAGCTTGTGACCACAGCATCGGCTAAAAATGCCAAAATATACTTGTTCATGCTATTATGTAGCGATGATATTATTACAGAAGACCCCTGACTGTGATAAAACTGACCAGGGTTCTGATAATAGCAGGATTGTGGTGATATTTAGCGCTGTGCGCCATGGAGGGAGGAGTAATGCTGTGGGAGGGAGGGTGGTGGCGATGTCTTTTGACTGTGTGTGGCCACCTTTTATTGACTGCACTCACCATACCAGCTTAGTGGTTCGCTATGGTGAACACAAATGTAGATACTTATATATAACGTGTGTATAGAGGGTATAAACAGCAAGAGAAGGTTTGGAGCCGCCATTTTGGTGAGGGCGGTGGCGTTGTGCAAACGACGCCACCGTGCAGACGACGGTGTTGTTTACTGGTTACAACGATGTTCTTTGGGCACCATACCAGTTTATTTGTACAAGTATGGTGAATAAAACAGGTAGATATTTATATATAATGTGTGTATATAGCGTAATAACACCACACAGTATTGTTGGAGGAGAAATATTAGTGCGTCTGGCCTTGAGGGCGGCAGCCATCATTCAACTGTGTGAGGTCTTACGTCTTTGTGCCTTTACTCACCATACAAGCTTAGATGTACAGTTATGATGAACAAAACATGTAAATACTTATATATAACATCTGTATATAGTGAATTATAGCAAAAACAGTATTGTGGGAGGAGAATGTGGGTGAGTCAGATGACTTGAGGGAGGGCGGGAGTGGTTGGCTGGTACACGGCGGTCACTCCTCGTTACTTTTTGACTCATAATAGCTACTTAGTGGTTCGTTATTGTGAACAAAACATGCAGATACTTATATATAACCTGTGCTTATAGTGTAATAACCGACAAAGATTTGTTCACTGATTGATGAACATAATTGAATCAACAATATGCACACCATATTTTTGAGTACAGCAATGATTCATTCATTTTATTATATAAATATATCAAACTACACACTATTGAATAATATTACAGCAAAAAAACTATGAAAAATCAGAGACATTGAAATAATTAGGTAATTATCTCTTTGTGGCAACTCCGGCCTGACAGCTAGCGATCAACAGACCACCTGGGATGCATGCTGAGTCAGCGCCTATAATTTGCCATACTTCCCCGCCCTATAGCGGGCAATATATGCCACTTACGATTTTCTTATTATTTTATTATATATATATATATTAAATATATATATATATAAATATATATATATATAAATATATATATATATAAATATATATATATATAAATATATATATATAAATATATATATATATATATAAATATATATAAATAAATATATATATAAATACATATATATTATTAAATATGACCGAAAAAGTAAGATTAATAATTCTAACACGAATTTTCTCAATCTTTCGTACATTACGCTTCACTGTTGGAGGTAAATCAAAAATCACTTCTCCAAAATTCATTTTTATTTCTAGTCTGACGCGACACGGGCGCGTTTCGTAAAACTTATTACATTTTCAAAGACTTCACAAATACACAACTGATTAGAACTTGCGTTTCTCTGATTTTATATCTACATTTGAGTGAGGTGGGAAGGGTGATGTGGCATTAACACAAGACAGAACAATAGGGGATATTAATAGGGTATTAAAAGTATCAACACAAGAATGAACAGAAACAATGGGTATTGAATAGAAGTGTTTGTAGAAAGCCTATTGGTCCATATTTCTTGATGCTTCTATATTGGAGCGGAGTCTTGAGGTGGGTAGAATATAGTTGTGCAATAATTGGCTGTTGATTGCTGGTGTTGACTTCTTGATGTGTAGTGCCTCGCAAACGTCAAGCCGCCTGCTATCGCTGTATCTATCGATGATTTCTGTGTTGTTTACTAGGATTTCTCTGGCGATGGTTTGGTTATGGGAAGAGATTATATGTTCCTTAATGGAGCCCTGTTGTTTATGCATCGTTAAACGCCTAGAAAGAGATGTTGTTGTCTTGCCTATATACTGGGTTTTTTGGAGCTTACAGTCCCCAAGTGGGCATTTGAAGGCATAGACGACGTTAGTCTCTTTTAAAGCGTTCTGTTTTGTGTCTGGAGAGTTTCTCATGAGTAGGCTGGCCGTTTTTCTGGTTTTATAGTAAATCGTCAGTTGTATCCTCTGATTTTTGTCTGTAGGGATAACGTTTCTATTAACAATATCTTTCAGGACCCTTTCCTCCATTTTATGAGCTGTGGAAAAGAAGTTCCTGTAAAATAGTCTAATAGGGGGTATAGGTGTTGTGTTAGTTGTCTCTTCGGAGGTTGCATGGCTTTTCACTTTCCTTCTTATGATGTCTTCGATGAAACCATTGGAGAAGCCGTTATTGACTAGGACCTGCCTTACCCTACAGAGTTCTTCGTCGACTTGCTTCCATTCTGAGCTGTGGCTGAGAGCACGGTCGACGTATGCGTTAACAACACTCCTCTTGTACCTGTCAGGGCAGTCGCTGTTGGCATTTAGGCACATTCCTATGTTTGTTTCCTTAGTGTAGACTGCAGTGTGGAAACCTCCGCCCTTTTCCATGACTGTTACATCTAGAAAAGGCAGCTTCCCATCCTTTTCCGTCTCGTAAGTGAAACGCAGCACGGAACTCTGCTCAAATGCCTCCTTCAGCTCCTGCAGATGTCTGACATCAGGTACCTGTGTAAAAATGTCGTCAACATACCTGCAGTATATGGCCGGTTTCAAGTTCATGTCGACTAAGACTTTTTGCTCGATGGTACCCATGTAGAAGTTTGCAAACAGGACACCTAGGGGAGAACCCATGGCGACCCCATCTACTTGCTTATACATGTGCCCATCCGGGCTCAAGAAGGGTGCCTCTTTAGTACAAGCTTGGAGTAGTTTCCTCAGAATACTTTCTGGCATGTCAAGAGGAGTACAGGCTGGATCACGATACACTCTGTCGGCTATCATTCCGATTGTCTCGTCCACAGGTACGTTGGTAAACAGCGATTCTACGTCCAACGAGGCTCTTATCCCTGTGGCCCGTGCGCCCCGCAGTAAGTCCACAAATTCCTTTGGAGACTTCAGGCTGAAGGCGCAAGGAACATAAGGAGTCAGCAGGCCGTTGAGTCGCTTCGCCAGTCTGTACGTGGGTGTGGGTATCTGGCTAATGATTGGCCGAAGTGGGTTTCCAGGCTTGTGCGTCTTGACATTTCCATACGCATATCCAGGTTTATATTCCCCAATGATCTTTGGCAGGTGGAGTCCGGATTTCTTGGCGTTCACAGTTTCGATCAGTTTGTTGACCTTTGCTTTTAATTCGGCTGTAGTGTCCTTCGTTACCCTTTGGAACTTAGTTTGGTCAGAGAGTATGATGTTCATTTTCGCCAGATATTCGTCTTTTTTAAGAATGACATATATTGGCGACTTGTCACCTCTCCTGACAACTATCTCCTTGTTCTCACGAAGGCTTTTAGCTGCCGCTTTAAGCTCGGGGGACAGTATGGTGCTTCTGTAGTTGCCTCGATTCTTTCCTCCTTCTGCAATAAGTTCTGCTTGTAAGGTATCTTTGGTAGTGACCTTCTTTTGTGTCTCGAGGTCGAATATGTCGTCCAACAGAATTTCCAACTCTACTTTCCGGGCCATTTCACTCGGTCTGGACATAACATGACAGTTTATGCCCAGATTTAGGAGAGTGACTTGGTCCTCAGTGAGGTTAATTCCTGCAAGGTTCAGGAAGCCATCTCTTGGTCGTGGAATTGCCATAGGTCCTCCATATAATGTTGTTAGTTTCTTGATAATCCTTGTTTCAGTGCTGAGGTGATGTTGGTCTGTGAGGATGTCGAGGTGTTGTTCAATGTGGGTACGGATACTATGGTCGATGTTGCTATTTCTCCACTCGTTTGCAGCATGAAGTAGTTGCGTTTTGTTGTCTTTGATTTCATTCTCTGCCTTGTATATCTGATCACGAATCAGATCCTGGCGATATTTTATCGTGAAGGCTTGATTCCTTGCTGCTGGGTCGTGCACTTTAACATTAGTATATTTTGGTAGCAGTCTTTCCTGTAGACATATATTATTAAATATGACCGAAAAAGTAAGATTAATAATTCTAACACGAATTTTCTCAATCTTTCGTACATTACGCTTCACTGTACAATCTTTCATACATTACGCTCTGCATTTGAGCAGAGTTCCGTGCTGCGTTTCACTT